>NC_073267.2:57552586-57862155 GCF_029289425.2 Pan paniscus | reverse complement strand
GCTATCTTGAATTGGGGTCTGCATCTAGGGCATGGGGTGGCCCAGGGTCTGTGAGGTCATTTTCTGATACTTATAGTCGATGGTTAACTTATGATTCTGTGATGGGTTTGGAATACAGATCTGCCAGACTTGTGCTCCTGGTGTGTGTTATGTCCTTCCACACCCTAGTAGGATGGTGTCAATGGGATCAAAACTTTGCATGTGCCCCTTCCTCTGCCTGGAACTCATCTCCTCTGAATCAAACTCTGTTCAGTAGAACCTTCTGGGATGATGGAAATGTTCTATTAACCTGCATTGTCCAGTACAGTAACCACTAGTTAAATGTGGGGATTGAACCTTTGAAATGTGGCTAGTGTGACTGAGGAATGGAATGAATTTTTAATTGTATTTATTTATTCATTTTTGCTTTTGAGTTTTTTTGTTGTTGTTCTTGTTGTTTTGAGACAGGGTCTTGTTATGTTGCCCAGGCTAGTCTAGAACTCCTGGGCTCAAGCGATCTTCCTGCCTCAACCTCCCAAAGTTCTGGGATTATGGGCACAAGCCACTGCAACCCACTGTATTTAAGTCTCATTTATTTATTTATTTTTGTTGCCCAGGCTGGAGTGCAATGGCGAGATCTCGGCTCACCGCAACCTCTGCCTCCCAGGTTCAAGCGATTCTCCTGCCTGGGATTACAGGCATGCGCCACCACGCCCGGCTAATTTTGTATTTTTAGTAGAGACAGTGTTTCTCCATGTTGATCAGGCTGTTCTCAAACTCCCGACCTCAGGTGATCCGCCTGCCTCGGCCTCCCAAAGTGCTGGGATTACAGGCATGAGCCACCTTGCCAGGCCAAGTCTAATTTATTTAAATAGTCACGGGGGCTAGTGGCACCTATACTGGGCGGAATGGCTCATGGTTTGCTCCTTTGCAATGTTCAGCTATCGATCATCTTCTCAGAGAGGCTGTTCCTCAGGATTGCCACCTGTGGAAGGCAGAATGCCCCCCCAACCCCCGCCAAAAACATACACATCTAAATCCCTGGAACCTGTTACCTTACCTGCCAAAGGGGTATTAAGGTTGCAGATGACATCAAGTTGCTGCTGAGCTGACCCTGAAATGGGAAAGTTCTCCTGAATTTTCTGGATGAGCCCATCTAATCTTTTGAGTCCTTAAAAGGGAAAAAGAAGTAGGTAGAGAAGTAGATGAGCTATAGAGATGAGAGAGATGAAAAAGGAGAAAGATTAGAAATGTGAGGCAGGCCAGGCGCAGTAACTCACGCCTGTAATCCCAACACTTTGGGAGGCCTAGGCGGGCAGGTCACCTGAGGTCAGGAGTTCAAGACCAGCTTGACCAACATGGTAAAACCCCGTCTCTACTAAAAATACAAAAATTAAAGAAGTAGACATAGGAGACTCCATTTTGTTCTGTACTAAGAAAAATTCTTCTGCCTTGGGATGCTGTTGATCTATGACCTTACCTCCAACCCGGTGCTCTCTGAAACATGTGCTATGTCCACTCACGGTTAAATGGATTAAGGGCAGTGCAAGATGTGCTTTGTTAAACAGATGCTTGAAGGCAGCATGCTCTTTAACAGTCATCACCACTCCCTAATCTCAAGTACCCAGGGACACAAACACTGCGGAAGGCCCCAGGGTCCTCTGCCTAGGAAAACCAGAGACCTTTGTTCACTTGTTTATCTGCTGACCTTCCCTCCACTATTATCCTATGACCCTGCCAAATCCCCCTCTGCGAGAAACACCCAAGAATGATCAATAAAAAGTAAAAAAAAATAAAAATAAAAATACAAAAATTAGCCAGGCATGATGGTGGGCGCCTGTAGTCCCAGCTACTCAGGAGGCTGAGGCGAGAGAATCACTTGATCGCTTGAACCCGGGAGGCGGAGATTGCAGTGAGCAGAGATTGCGCCACTGTACTCTAGCCTGGGCGACAGAGTGGGACTCTGTCTCAAAAAAAAAACCAAGAAGTGTGAGGGGGAATCACCCTCCGTGGTTGGCTTTGAAAATGGAGACAGGCAGGCTCCGTCAACCAAGTGCAGTGGCCTCTAGGAGCTCAGAACAGGCCCTCCATGGACAGCCAGCAGGCAAACTGGGCCTCAGTCCTACAACTGCGAAAAACTGAATTCTGCCAAAAATTTGAATGAGCACAGAAACAGATTCTCCCCGAGAACCTCCAGAAAGGAGCATGGTCTGCTAACACCTTGATCTTAGTCCCATGAGACCCACACCAGACTTCTGACCTACACAGCTGTAAGACAATACATTTGCGTTGTTTAAAGCCACTAAATCTGTGGTCATTTGGGCCGGGTGTGGAGGTTCACGTCTGTAATCCCAGCACTTTGGGAGGCTGAGGTGGAAGAATAGCTTGAGGCCAGGAGTTCAAGACCAGCCTGGGCAACACAGCAGGACCCCATCTCTACAAACAAATACAAAAATTAGGGCCAGGTGTGGTAGCTCATGCCTGTAATCCCAGCACTTTGGGAGGTCAAGGTGGGCAGATCACCTGAGATCAGGAGTTCGAGACTAGCCTGACCAACATGGAGAAACCCCATCTCTACTAAAAATAAAAAATTAGCTGGGCGTGGTGGCGCATGCCTGTAATCCCAGCTACTCAGGAGGCTGAGGCAGGAGAATTGTTTAAACCCGGGAGGCAGAGGTTGCAGTGAGCCAAGATCATGCCATTGAACTCCAGCCTAGGCAACAAGAGCGAAAACTCCGTCTCAAAAAAAAAAAAAAGAAAGAAAAAAATTAGCCAGGTGTGGTGGCATGCGCCTATAATCCCAGCTACTTGGGAGGCTGAGGCAGGAGAATCACTTGAACCCAGGAGGCGGAGGTTGCAGTGAGCTGAGATCACGCCATTGAACTGCAGCCTGGGCAACAAGAGTGAAACTCCATCTCAAAACAAAAATACAAAACTTAGCTGGGTGTGGTGGCTCACGTTTATAGTCCCAAACTCTTGGGAGGCTGAGGTGGGAGGATCATTTGAGCCTAGGAGGTCGAGGCTGCAGTGAGCTGAGATCACGCCACTGCACTCCAGCCTGGGTGGCAAAGTGAGACCCCATCTCTAAATAAATAAAAATTTGTGGTCATTTGTTTCGGCAGCAATGGGAAACTAATACTCTACCCTAGACTGGCTCTAGGCCCACCCTGGTGGGGCCCCTAAGGAGTCAGGAGTCTAAGGACCCAAGGAGAGGTGCCCCTGTGGAGGCCTCTTCTAACATCAGTGAGCTGCTCAATGGCCCTGGTCCTGCACTCATGGCCCACATGTGCCTCCTCTCTCGTTCTGTCCTCCAGAGGGTGAACAGGCCTCAGATGAGCACCCCCAGGCCTGAGGGGAAACACATCAATGGGTGTCTGTGCAGGAACAGGTGAGGCCTGAGCTGGGACACTGGGCTTCAGTGTCCACATGGGCACATGCAAGTCCCTTTGATATATGAGACATGGCAAGGTAGAGGAGGGCTGGGAAGAAAAATAGCTCAGGAGCAGGGCTCAGGGTCGGCCTCTGCTCTCTGGTCTGCTGGGTGGAACTCTGGGAAGGCTGTGGATTTTATTTTTTACAAATTTAATTTATAATTTATTTTAAAAATAGAGATGGGGTCTCACTATGTTGCCCGGGTTGGTCTAGAACTCCTGGGCTCACGTGATCCTCCTGCCTTGGTCTCCCAAAGGTATGGGATCACAGGTGTGAGCCACCTCACCTGGCCAGTCTGTGGATTTTAAATTCAAGCCAGATCTCCCAGGTGTTTGTGAGGGTATATGAAGGAGAATAAAATATATATTTCTCTCTTTTTTTAGAGACAGGATCTTGCTCTGCTGTCCAGGTTGGAGTGCAGTGGCATGATCTCAGCTCATGGCAGCCTTGACCTCTCAGGCTCAAGTCATCCTCCCACCTCAGCCTCCCAATTATCTGGGACTACAGGCGTGAGCCATCACACCGAACTAATTTTCATATTTTTTTATAAAGATGGGGTCTTGCTACATTGCTCAGGCTGGTCTCGAACTTCTGGCCTCAAGTAATCCTCCCATCTCAGCCTCCCAAAGTGCTGGGATTACAGGAGTGAACCACTGCGCCCAACCCTGCCCTTCCCTTTCACTACACAGCCTTGTCCTTGAGAATCTCATTGGCTCCTGTGATTTTAACCATCCCCTGTAGGAACATGATACCCCAAAGCATAGTATTTTCTCAAATTCCATTTCCAAATTTTATCTTGTCTGCTGCACTTCTCCATCTAGATATCCCAGAGACCACTCAGCATTCCGTGTCTAAACTTAACCCCCTCCCCAATCCACCCACCATTTCCTACCATTTCTGAGATTCAGAACCATGGGCGCTCTGACCCTTCCCTCTTCCTCACCTCAGACAACCATTCTACCAACAAGCCCTCTGGATTTTACTACCACCACAGCTTCACTAATCCAAGTGTGTCCTAGGGGCCGGGCACGGTGGCTCATGCTTATAATTCCAGCACTTTAGGAGGCTGAAGCGCGAGGATCACTTGAGCTCAGGAGTTTGAGACCAGCCCGGAAAATAGAGTGAGACCCTCCCTGTATCTACAAAAAATTTTAAAAATTAGCCAGGCATGGTGGCACATGTCTGTAGTCTCAGCTGCTTGGGAGGCTGAGGTGGGAGGATCACTTGATCCCAAGAGGTTGAGGTTGCAGTGAGTCATAATCACACCACTGTACTCCAGCCTGGGTTATGGAGCGAGACTCTGTCTCAAAAAAAAAAAAAAAAAAAAAAAAAAAGAGCCTCTCAGAGTTCCCAGTCCAGTTCTTCCTGCTTTGCATACCTGATTAATCCAGTACAGCCGGGGCTCTGAGTATGTTACCCTTCCTGTTCAAAAACTTTCAGTGGCTCTTCCTGGGAACAGAGGAATGAACTTTTCCATCTTGGCACTCCAGATCTCACAGTATGTGAGATTACGGTAGTTTAATATTTAACCTGCAAGAGGCTTGAAATCCCAAGACCTGAGACAAAATCCTGGATGCGCCCAGGTTGGTTTCAAACTCTGGGCCTCAAGTGATCCTCCTGTCTCGTGTAACTCTGGGCAAGTTGTGCCAATTCTGTGAACCTCTGTCAGGGAGAATTCTCCAATCAAGTGTCTTGAGGATGGAATTAGATAATGCATACAAAATATTTATCCTTGTTCACATTAAGCCATGACTATATTGTAGCTGCTATCATTATTAGCTCACATAAAGGTGCTTAGCAAAAAGTGCCTGCCACTAAGGTACTCAAGCAATCAGTGCTTTCCCAAGATGTTACTTGAGTCTGTATCTCTGGTGTTACTTGTATTTCAAAACTGTTTTTTCCCATTACATTTTATTTATTTTTTGAGACCAGAGTCTTGATCTGTCGCTCAGGCTGGAGTGCAGTGACGTGATCTTGGCTCACTGCAAACTACACCTCCCAGGTTCAAGCGATCCTCCTGCCTCAGCCTCCCGAGTAGCTGGGATTACAGAAACCCACCACCACCCCCAGCTAATTTTTGTATTTTCAGTAGAGACAGGGTTTCTCCATGTTGGCCAGGCTGGTCTCGCACTCCTGATCTCAAGTGATCCACTCACCTTGGCCTCCCAAAATGATGGGATTACAGGCTTGAGCCACCACGCCCGGCCATTACTTCTCATTTATGAAAGATGACATGACATACAAATGTATATGCTAATATATTTACTCTATATCAGAGGTTGGCAAACTTTTTCTGTAAAGGGCCAGATAATAAATATTTCAACTAAGGCAGGCCATACTATGATGTAACTTTTCAACTCTGCTGTTAGCCACCATAGACAAAATGTAACTGAAGGGGTATGGCTG
Organism: Pan paniscus; assembly: GCF_029289425.2. Taxonomy (NCBI): domain Eukaryota; kingdom Metazoa; phylum Chordata; class Mammalia; order Primates; family Hominidae; genus Pan; species Pan paniscus. Next base: position 57,856,338 of record NC_073267.2, on the reverse strand, counting down.
TGTCTCAATAAAACTTTATTCATGTTACTAGATAATTCAGGGAATGGGAGTTAAAAAAAAAACTTTATTAATGGATGCTAAACTTTGAATTTCATATAATTTTCTTTTGTTCTCTCCTTTCTTTCTTTCTTTTATTTTTTTCTCTCTTCCCCATCCCCTTCCACTTCCCTTTCCCTTTCCTCTTCTTTTTCTTTCAAGATAGTATCTCACTCTGTTGCCCAGGCTGGAGTGCAGTGGCACAATCATGGCTCACTGCAGCCTGGACCTCCTGGGCTCAAGCAATCCTCCTACCTCAGACTCCCAAGTAGCACGCCACCACGCCAGATAATTTTTTACTTTTGTATTTATTTATTTATTTTTTGAGATGGAATGTCACTCTGTCACCCAGTCTGGAATGCAGTGGCCCAATCTCGACTCACTGCAACCTCCGCCTCCCAGGTTCAAGCGATTCTCCTGCCTCAGCCTCTGAAGTAGCTGGGACTACAGGTGCTCACCACCATGCCCAGATAATTTTTGTATTTTTAGTAGAGACGGGGTTTCACCATGTTGGCCAGGCTGGTTTTGAACTCCTGACCTTAGGTGATCCACCTGCCTCAGCCTCCCAAAGTGCTGGGATTACAGGCATGAGCCACGGTGCCAAGCTCCATAATTTTCATGTGTCATGAAATATTCTTCTTTTGATTTTTTCCAACCATTTAAACATGTAAGGCCGGGCTCTATAGAGTGTTCTTTTAATTTAAACAGAACAATAGCTAAGAATAATACGAAGTAAAGGAGAGTACAAATGATTTGTAGGCCAATAGAATAGTCTAACAGTGGCTCAACAATAACCAAGTTGGGCAATGCAGTCATAAATGTTTACTGTGCATAAAACCCTACAGTCTGGTTCAACCTAGCTGTCCAGCAGTGTCTCCTCCAGGCCCCAGTGAAAGCGGGCTTCCATTTCCCCAAACACAGACCCTGCACATTGCCTAGTTCCTCTGTCTAGAATACACCCTCCCGTTGTGCTCATTAAAAGCATATCCTGGCTGGGCACAGTGGCTCATTCCTGTAATCCAGCACTTTGGGAGGCTGAGGCAAGAGGATCGCTTGAGGTCAGGAGTTCTAGACCAGCCTGGGTAACATGGCAAAACCCTGTCTCCACCAAAAACAGAAAAATTAGCCATGCGTAGTGGCGCACGCCTGTAATCTCAGCAACTCGGAGGCTGAGGTGAGAGAGTCTCTTGAGCCCTGGAGGCAGAGGTTACAATGGGCTGAGACAGTGCCACTGCACTCCAGCCTAGATGTCAAAGCAAGACCCTGTCTCAAAAAAAGAATTTAAAATTTGAAAAATAATAAAAAGAAACAAAAGCACATCCTCGAAGGGCCATATCAAATGCCACCTCTTAAAAATTCTATGGCCAGGCATGGTGGCTCGTGCCTGTAATCCCAGCACTTTGGGAGACCGATGCAGGCAGATGACTTGAGGTCAGGAGTTCGAGACCAGCCTGGCCAACATAGCGAAACCCCCATCTCTATAAAAAATACAAAAATTGGCCAGGAGTCATGGCACATGCCTGTAATCCCAGCTACTTGGGAAGCTGAGGCACGAGAAGCACTTGAACCCAGAAGGCGGAGGTTGCAGTGGGCCAAGATTATGCCATTGCATTCCAGCCTGGGCGACAGAGCAAGAGCTTGTCTCAAAAAAAAAAGAAAATATTCAATGATTCTTCCCTACCCCTCATAAATGGTATTTTCCCTTCTCTCTCCCTTCTCCTTGTGCCCTGTTCTCTCAGTAATAGCTTGTTTGTGCCTCCATCATTGTACTTATATTCTAGTTATTTTTTGCTATTTATCTTACTTCAAACCAAGCTTCTTGAGGTGTAGGGCCTTCACTCAGGATCCCTCAGTGCCTGGCATATAGCAAGCACTCAGGAAGCATCTCTCGAGGTTGTTTCTTGGAATTGAACACAGGGTATGACGTCACTCCGGCCACTGTGTAACTGACATAATGAAGTGGGAAGAGATTGGCTAGTTGAAATTGCAGTAAATGGAATGGGTCTGGTGCGTTACTCGTTCTACTTAACGGAATGAAGTATTGCCCCCCACCCCCCACCAAAATAAAAAACAAATGGAGTAGGTCTGGATGGGGGTGTTGGGAGGCAGTGAAGGGAAAGGCTGTGCCTCTGGGGCACAGCTGGAGGAGAATCCTGTTTGGTGATTGAGGTGGCATGACTAGTCTGTCTTAGTTATGCCTTCCGCAGGAAGCAGGTCTGAAAAGAGAGAAAAGTAGGGCTTCTTAGAGCTTCCCACACACAGGAGAGGCTCAGCAAAGAACACAGTGAAATTCAACTGCTGATTCTCTCCGGGCCTCAGGAGAGCAGGGTTCTGAGAAGGGCCTCGCGATACACATCGTGCCCCAGTTACACCGAGTGAATCAGGCTCTGATGCAATTGGCAATAGGCCTTAATCACAAGCTTCATCTCACAGGCTCCGCACAGATGAGCTTTGTCATTTCTCTGAGGGAATCACTGTCATTTCTCTTCCAGGCTCAAAGCAGCTCCCCCTGCCCCGTGTAAAGCGCTGATGAGATGGCAATTTAAACTGCTTTGATGACCAGGTTTCATTAGGTAAGAAGGCCCGATTAAGCAACGGTGGCCCAAATAACCTCAGTGGTTCAGACACTGTTTTTCAAAGCCGGCAGAAGTCTTGCCAAATTAAAGGATGTCAGGATGAGATGCTATGAATATCAGTTTCCTTCTCTCTGGCAATGGAAAGGATTAATTAAATGCCTGTGAAGTGCTTTGAAAATTTAAGCTGTTGAGAATTATTGTTCTGTGTAATAGGGAAAAAATAGAGTTCTTGGCTCATTAAAGCTGTAATGTTGCAAGCCTGAGCACTACTTTCAGGATATCTTTGAGAGCTACATTTTTATTAAGAGGAAGAAAAGAGAAATGTGTCTATGAATACAGATACACAGTATACATGCTGGAAAGTCAGTTGGGTTAATCAGTATGTCTCTTGATTAAGAAATGAACTGGAGGCTGGGTGTGGTGGCTCATGCCTATAATCCCAGCATTTAGGGAGGCTGAGGCAGGAGTATCACTTGAGCCACTGAGTTTGAGTCCAGCCTGAGCAACAGAGTGAGACTTTGTCTCTAAATTAAAAAAAAGAAAGGCTGGGGGCAGTGGCTCACGCCTGTAATCCCAACACTTTGGGAGGCCAAGGCAGGTGGATCACCTGAGGTCAGGAGTTGGAGACTGGCCTGGCCACCATGGCGAAACCCTGTCTCTACTAAAGACACAAAAATTAGCTGGGTGTGGCGATGGGTGCCTGTAGTCCCAGCTACTCAGGAAGCTGAGGCAGGAGAATCACTAGGACCTGGGAGGCCAAGGTTGCAGTGAGCCAAGATCGGGCCACTGCACTCCAGCCTGGGCAACAGAGTGAGACTCCATCTCAAAAAAAAAAAAAAAAAAAAGAAATGAATGAACTGGGAGAAACTGTTTCTTATTGATTACCACAATCAGTACAGACAGTTATTAAGAATCAGTTGCTTAACTGTGTAGGGACAGTTTCACTAAAACTAGCAGACAGGTATTTGTTTTCTTTCAATAGGATCAAGGGATGAAAAGACTGAGATTGTATACATGTAAATACCAAGTTCAGTGAGTTTCCATGGCCTCTTCTGTCTTAATACAACTTACCAAACAATCCAGACAGATTTCTGCCTCCACTTTGTTGATTTACCCAGGTATATTTTGGCTTTGTTTGCAGATATTCGGTGACATTTGGAAGGGTGCTGTCCGCAGCTGCCCCTCACCTCTCTTTCACTCTACATTGACTGAGGATTTACACTTTGTTTTGTGTCTGTACTAGTTTCCTATCGCTGCTTTAACAAATTACTGCAAACTTAGTGGGTTACCACAACACAGATGTATTATATTACATTTCCAGAGGTCAGAAGTCTAAAATTAGTCTTATGGGGCTAACATCAAGGTGTCGGCCGGGCTGACCCCATGTGGATACTCCAGGGAAAGAATCTGTTTCCTTGCCTTTTCAGTTTTCTAGAGGCCTCCTGCATTCCATGGCTCATGGCCCCTTTCTGGGTCTCTCTGACCTCTGCTTTTGTTGTTGTTGTTTGTTGAGATAGAGTCTTGCTATGTTGCCCAGGCTGGTCTCAAACTCCTGGGCTCAAGTGCTTCTCCTGCCTTGGCCTCCAAAGGGATTACAGGTGTGAGCCACTGAGCCTGGCTCAGACCTCTTGTTATCACGTCTTCTATCTCTTGGCCCATGGGATAGTCCAGGATAATGTCTTCATCTCAAAATCCTTAACTCAATCACATATGCTAAGTCCTTTTTGCCACATAAAGTAATTTATTCACAGGTTCTGGGGATTAGGTTGTAGACTTTTTTTTTTTTGAGATGGAGTCTCCCTCTTGTTGCCCAGGCTGGAGTGCAGTGGCACGATCTTGGCTCACTGAAACCTCCACCTCCCAGGTACAAGCAATTCTCCTGTCTCAGCCTCCCGAGTAGCTGGGATTACAGGCATGCACCACCATGCCTGGCTAATTTTGTAGTTTTAGTAGAGATGGGGTTTCTCCATGTTTGTCAGGCTGGTCTCAAACTCTCGACCTCAGGTGATCCACCCGCCTCCGTCTCCCAAAGTGCTGGGATTACAGGCATGAGCCACCGTGCCCAGCCAGGCATTTTTTTTTCTTTTTAAGACCAAGTCTTGCTTTGTCAACCAGTCTGGAGTGCAGTGGTGCAATCTCAGGTCAGCAACCTCTCCACCTCCCAGGTTCAAGCGATTCTCCTGCCTTAGCCTTCCAAGTAGCTGAGACTACAGAAGTGTGCCACCACGCCCAGCTAATTTTTTTTTGTTATTGTTGTATTTTTAGTAGAGACAGGGTTTCTCCTGACCTCAAGTGATCCGCCCACCTAGGCCTCCCAAAGTCCTGGGTTTACAGGTGTGAGCCACCTTGCCCAGCCTTGAGCCTGCTTTCTCATTCAAATATCACATAGACTTTAGACTGGCCGCGGTGGCTCATGCTTGTAATCCCAGCATTTAGGGAGGCCTAGGTGGGTGGATTGCTTGAGCCTAGGAGTTTGAGACCAGCCTGGGCAATATGGTGAAACCCCGTCTCTACAAAAAATGCAAAAATTACCTGGGTGTGGTGGCTATTTTGAAAGCTGAGGCAGGAGGATCGCTTGAGCCCAGGAGGTCGATGCAGCAGTGAGCTCTGATCGCACCACCGCACTCCAGCCCGGGTGATGGGGCAAGACCCTGTCTCAAAAAAAAAAAAAAAAAATTTCTCCCTTTTCTCTACCCCAACTCCACCTAGTTCCCCTTTCCTAGTACTTTTTGCCAGAAATAACCCCTTTAACCATTGCAGCTTTAATGCGTCTAGCGGTCACCACTGTACCCTAAGTGTTATAACTTTTGTGTGCATGTGTTTTTTGAGATGGAGTTTTGCTCTTTCGCCCAGGCTGGAGTAAAGTGGCACGATCTCGGCTCACTGCAACCTCCGCCCCCTGGATTCAAGCGATTCTCCTGCCTCAGCCTCCCAAGTAGCTGGGATTACAGATGCCTGCCACCACCACACCTGGCTAATTTTTGTATTTTTAGTAGAGATGGGGTTTCGCCATGTTGGCCAGGCTGGTCTCAAACTCCTCACCTCAGGTGATCCACCTGCCTCAGCCTCCCAAAGTGCTGGGATTACAGGCATGAGCCACCGCACCTGGCCATTTTTTCATTAACATAGTGAATTGCAGGTAGTTGTTTAGATAATGTAAAATATACTTTAATTTATCCTTCTAAAATTCATTAAAATGAAAACCCTGAATTGACAAATTCTCATAAAGGACTTGAGGGCCCTGCAGATTCATGTGTAAGCCCTCCTGGATGAATATGAATCACAGATCATGTTTCTCCTCAGCTGTAAGACACGATGAATGAGGAAGGAGCAAAGGCTCTGGGGCCAGACGGACCTGGATGTTAACTTCCACACCTCCACTTATTAGTACATGCCATGGGAAAGTTCTTTATCCTTTCTGAGTTTCCATTTCCTCATCTGTAAAATGGGAAAGCAGTGCTCACTTCATATATTTGTTAGTATTAAATTAAGTAACCCGCCTGGCACGGTGGCTCACGCCTGTAATCCCAGCACTTTGGGAGGCAGAGGCGGGCAGATCACGAGGTCAAGAGATCGAGACCATCCTGGCTAACACAGTGAAACCCCGTCTCTACTAAAAATACAAAAAATTAGCCAGGCGTGGTGGCGGGCGCCTGTAGTCCCAGCTCCTTGGGAGACTGAGGCAGGAGAATGGCGTGAACCCGGGAGGCGGAGCTTGCAGTGAGCCGAGATCACGCCACTGCACTCCAGCCTAGGTGACAGAGCGAGACTCCGTCTCAAAAAAAAAAAAAAAATTAAGTAACCCATAAACTTGTGCGTGTGTTAAGCATTTCTTGAATGCTAAATGTTTCTAAATGCTAGTTTCTGCAAGATAATTTGGAAAGAAAGTCAAATATCTACTAACAATGAATGAAAGGATGTAAAAGAGAAACTGGAAACAGATTCCATAGACGGTGATAGTTAAGGGCATGGTCCTTGTTTAATATTTCTTCATTTGCTCAACAAAAATGTTGAGGGCCCTTTATGTGTCAGCCACTGTGCTAGGCATAGATGGAAATACAGACATGCACCCTGCCCTCCAGGGGTTTATTCTACTTATTGCCATGTCATAGCAGTTCAACAAATACTTAAATTTTTTAAAAAGGCTAAGGCCGCGCATGGTAGTTCACGCCTATAATCCCAGCACTTGGGGAGGCCGAGATGGGCAGATGGCTTGAGCTCAGGAGTTTGAGACCAGCCTGAGCAACATGGTGAAACCCTGTCTCCACCAAAAATACAAAAAAATTAGCTGGGCACAGTGGCACGCACCGGTGTTTCCAGCTACTCAGGAGGCTGAGGTGGGAGGATTGCTTGAGCCTGGGAGGCAGAGGTTGCAGTGACCAAGATCTCACCAGTGCACTCCAACCTGGGTGACAGAGTAAGACTCCGTCTTGGAAAAAAAAGAAAAAAGAAAAAGGCTAAATTCTGACAAGTGTAAAGAAAAGATTTGGATCCATGGAAATGAGCATCTGTGGGTTGGGCATGAGGCAGGGGTTGTACCTAATGCACTGGACAGTTATCACTGCATTCCAATGAACTCAAGAACAACAATTACTTAAACTAATTGTCAGTATCACCTACTTCCACCAGCTACATAAAAACCTCAATGATTTTCTAATTTTTTTTTTTGATACAAGGGTCTTGCTCTGTTGCCCAGGCTGGAGTGCAGTGGTGTGATCTCTGCTCACTGCAACCTCCACCTCCTGGGTTCAAGTGATTGTCCTGCCTCAGCCTCCCGAGTAGCTGAGATTACAGGCATCCACCACCACACCTGGCTAATTTTTGTAGTTTTAGTAGAGACGAAGTTTCACCATGTTGGCCAGGCTGGTCTCCAAATCCTGACCTCAGGTGATCTGCAGGCATTGGCCTCCTAAAGTGCTGGGATTACAGGCGTGAGCCACCGTGCCCGGCTCTAACTTCTTGAAAAATGTGATGCCTAGCATGTAACCTTTTTCCTAAAGAAACTTGATTATATTGAAGGAAAACTACAGTTATGGGCCAGTTATGACTGGCAACAGGTGTGTCTGATAAAGAAAACATTGTTTCTGCTCTGCTGTAGGCATGTCTGACAAGTTGGGGACCTGCTTTCCTTTGCAAAGCTTATAGGAGTCTATCTGGGAGGGAGGAACCGCCTTCCAGTTTCCAGGCTGAAAAAGATTCTGTTTCGCTACCAGCAGAGCCAGGCTTGGAAGGGAATGCTAATATGTTCCCAGACCTATCCACCTAAGCTGAATGACAAATGGGTATCAGTGGTTTAATGTAAGAGGAGATAGCTATAGTTTCCTGGGCAAGAGACATCTGTGATTGCCTGGAAACAAACACAGCCCGTCGGTGATTCAATAGATGGGTTTGGTCTTGTGAACTGGTCTATTGTAAAATAACTATATTGACATGAAGACACTTGGAAATCATCTGTTCAGTCTTAACTAGTTTAGCCAACTTTGACAGCATTATCTGAGAGGCTGAGGCACAAGAATCGCTTGAACCCAGGAGATGGAGGTTGCAGTGAGCCGAGATTGCAAAATAAATAAATAAATAAATATCAATTTAATATAAATTCATAGCAAAACCCCCAAATAAAGATACTCTCATCAGTGCCTGTTTTATTTATTCATTTATTTTTATGTTTTTAGAGATGGAGTGTCCCTCTGTCACCCAGATGGGAGTGCAGGGGCACAATCATGGCTCACTATGGCCTCAAATTCCCAGGTTCAAGCAATCCTCTCATTTTGGCCTCCTGATTAGATGAGATTACAGGCGCACACCACCCTGCCGGGCTAATTTTTAAACTTTTTATAGGGACGGGGTCTTGCTATGTTCTTAGGTTGGTCTGGAACTTCTGGGCCTCAAGCGATCCTCTTGCCTTGGCCTCCCAAAGTGCTGGGATTACAGGTGTGAGCCACCGTGCCTGGCCGGTGCCTGTTTTATTCATAAGAGGAAAGTAATTTACATCACTGGTACCTTAACTACGGGCCAGATGCAGGACCAGAGCGTTATGTTCCATTGCAGTAGATGGAATTACCATTTGATGTGATTTGAGGGAACCAGGAAGGCTCCCTATCCAGATGTGGCCTGAAAATATTTGTCACCGTTACTGAAATCCCATCAATTGGAGGATTATTTGGATAGGCTTTACAGTTTACAAAATGCTTTTCTATGGATAAACTGTCAAGGAAGCAGAGTCAACTCCCTGTTCAGAAAAGGTGCTTAGTTACCCCCACAGTGGAGCTATTTTCTTTCAAATGGAAGGTACATTTTTTTGAGAGAGGGAGTAAATTAAATTTATAATGGTGATGTTTATGTCCCACCCATAGCTACCACCCAGAATTAACCAAATCAGATTGAGCCCCGCCCAAATCTAGGTAGGAATTCTCAGAGATGGAATTAACCTGATTAAATTTGTTTTGTATAAAAGGGAAGTGGGGAAAGTAAGAAGTAATTTGGACTCTTCTAGAGGAGAGCAGGCACAAACTAAGCCAAGAAAAGCACGTTTGAGAATTCCAGAGGCAGAAGTTGCTTCTGGGTGCCTGGCGTCAACGATCCAGCACTTCAAGACTGGTGTGCGGCATCCTCAGGGGACACTGTGTCCTGGGCACCCCTGCAGTTTAAGAGAATCCACTAGTTTATAAGGTAAGTCCTCGACTGTCAGCAGTGGGCCAGAGACAGACTGTTATTTTCAGATGGACAAATGCTGTTGGGTAGAGGAAGGGATGCGGGATAAGGAGGACAAAATCTGACTTTGGCAAAGCCGGGTGTTTAGAACTTTAATCGCCACGTTGGCAAGTTCTCTCTTAGTCCGTATCCATTTCACTGCTTGCACAGCGGCCCAGGGGTTCTGGGGGCGAGAAACACATCTCACCCCAGAGCTGCTCCTCGCCCAGGACAGAACTCCTCTGCCCTTCACGACCAGGTCAAGGCCACATGGCTATGCCCAGCACATAGTCTGTAAAAATGGAAAATTTACCTCTAAACTGAAGTGAACCGAACTCTATTGACCTTCCCGTGTACTGAGGAGCTATAACTTCTCCCCAAAAATGTGAAAGTAAAATTGCAGTTTAAATCATGTAATTAGGAATACTGTAAACTAGTGTTTTGCACATATAAACTTTATCATACACTGGGAATTTGTACATACGTGCCCGGTATGGGATTTTTCTATTTTTATTTTTATTTTTTTGAGACAGAGTCTCGCTCTGTTGTCCAGGCTGGAGTGCAATGGCCTGATCTCTGCCTCACTGCAACCTCTGCCTCCTGGGTTCAAGCGATTCTCCTGCCTCAGCCTCCGAGTAGCTGGGACTACAGGCGTGCACCACCACGCCCGGCTAATTTTTGTATTTTTAGTAGAGACAGGGTTTCACCATGTTGGCCAGGCTACTCTCGAACTCCTGACCTCAGGTAATCCATCGGCCTCGGCCTCCCTAAGTGCTGGGATTACAGGCGTGAGCCACCGCGTCCGGCCGGAATACCATTTTAATAGATCTTACATGGAATTCCAGTTAGGGCTTGTAAATGTCTCAGATGCTTGCTTCTGCTCATAGCACCCATCAAAGAATTGCAAGTGATGTTTTCCTTTTATTATTTCAAGAAGTGGAATGCAGAGTTCCTAATTAGGGACTTTCCAGATGAGCATGGACACAGGAAAAGGCGTGCTTCCCCATTACCCACTTTTCAGCTGAAACAAGCTTTTGAAGCTCGTCCCGCTGTTGCTGAGGAGCGGCTCAACCTCGGGAGAGGCTGGGACTCTCTTTAGGGGTGAGGTCCCGGTCGGCGGGCAGGGCAGCCGCTTTTTCTTTGGGACTGAGTGGAGTTGGGAAGGATCCGTGGAGGCGCTGGGCTAAATCAGCAGACAAAACAAGGGGGAGGGCACAAGGCCGCGGCGGCGGCCAGCCTGGGGCTCGCATCCCGCTGGGCGACCCCTCCGGCCGGAGCCGGGGGGGTCACGCGGCCCCGGAACAAAGCGCCGCGGGAGGAGCCGCCCTGAGCCGACGGGCAAGCGCTAGCTTCTCGCGGGCCAGAGCGCCACGTGCCAGGATCTGTTGAATGCGCGGTGCACGGGCGCAGCAACGGTAGCCGAGTAGCCCCCGCACCTACTGCCGCCTTTGGAGACCCGCACAGCTACGCCCGCGGAGGCCGCCGCCGGCCGCGCCAACGCCTGTGCGCCTGCGCGCCCGCGAAAGCCCCGCCCCCCCAGGCTCCCAGCGCGCGGGGACGCGCCTCCTCATGGCCGCCGCCGCAGTGTGTGGTATTTAGCGGGGGCGCGCGGCGGGCTCGAGGACGCGCGAAACGGCGGCGGCGGCGGCGGTCAGGGGGGAGCCGGGGCGGCCGTTGCGGGGCGCGCTCTCGAGAGGCGGCGGCGGCCTAGGGTGTCCCGTCGGTCTCGGCGCCGGGAAGAGGCGGTGGCGCTGCCCGCGGTGGCGGGGGTTGGCGACGGAGCGCGTTGGTGCCAGGACCGGGGTCCGAGGCGCGCTCTCCGCCCACAGGTAAGTGGGGCCCGGCCTGAGGGAGGAGCCGGCGGCGAGGGGCTCTCCGACAGGCGGGCGCCCAGGCCCGGTAATGGCGGAGGGCGGGAAGGGCGGCCCGGCCGGGGCGCGGGCAGTAGTCGGCGCGGCGGCGCCTTTGTCTCGGCCGGAGTCGGGCCGCCCGGTCGAGCGCCGCCCCCCGCCCCTCCCCTGCCCTCAGCCTTCGCAAGCCGGCTCGCCCCCGCCCCTGGAGCCCCGGGCCCGGCGGGGTGGCGGCGGGGGTCGGCCCCGCGCGGCCGGGCCGAGGGCGGGGGAAGGGCCTCGGCGGCGGCCCGGCCCCCGCGCGCCCGGGAGGCGGGCCCGGCCGGGGGTGGCGCCCGGCGCGCCCCGCGCCCTCGTGCCGGCCTTTGTTGTGGAGGGTCCCGGGGTGTGCGGCCAACATGGCGGAGGTCAGCTGAGTGCGGGCAGCTGCCGGGGCCCTGCCCTCCCTCCCCCTCCTCCCCGCGGCGCCCGGAGGCCCGGGCCGCACCGCGCCGCTCGGCGGGCCTCGGCCTCCGCGCTCTGCCCCCGACCCCCGGCTGGAGCCGTCCGGGACGGGGCTGCGCTCTTCCTGCCGCTTCGGCCGGAGGCTTCATTGTGCAGTGGGAAGAATGCAGCCTCCTCCCTTGTTTATGTCGTTAGAGAGGAGAGCGCGTGAACGGCGTGCCGGGGAAGCTCTAGCTTATTATAAACCTGGCATTTCCTAGGGTTCATTTGCCGGGTAGTTTGGGGTCCTTTCTTAACTCTCCCAAATTTATAACTTAAAGTGAATAACTTGGGCCACTCCGATGCGTAGGTTCGTTTTCGCTGTCTGCCCGTTCCTGGAAAGATACATAATTTGTTTGCTCGGACATTCAGAAAAGTCCAGCTTGGGTGTTCGGAAAATCAGATTGTGTGTACCTCTTTTGCCAAAGTCATAGAGGCCATGAACAAACAGAGACATGGATACTGGATATGGGACGGTGTTCTGACTGTCCTGTCCCTTCCTAGCAGTTGAGCATTTACCTTTGCTTATAGCGGCTGTCAAGGGTAAATTGTTAAACTCTTCAGCAGTTGGATGTTGAGAGCACGGGCTGTGAAGTCCGACTGTCTGCTTTGGGTCAAATCCTGCTCCACCGGTTTGTGACCTTGGGCAGATACTTCTCTGTGCTTCGCTTTCCTTATCTGCAAAATGGGTGTAACGACAGTATCTACCTCAAGCCGTGTTGAGAATTGATGAGATGACAATAGGTGGACTGAAAGCAGTGGCAGGCCAATACTAAGTTCTCAACAAATGCTTACTGTTAAGACTGTTGTTTAATAGCTAAACTTACGGGTTTTCTTGGCATGATGTGTTGGTATGATGAAAGTGCATAGACCAGAATTTGTGAAATCAGGTCACAGATCTTTAGTGCTGGGTTTTTTCTTTCAATGCATTTTGTTGTTAAAAAGGACAAGGAGATTTGTATGATAAATTAACAGACTTTCTGAGATGGTGGCATTTTGGAAATTGCTGTGGCCGGGGATTTGAATGGCTATATCTTTGTGATTAAAAAAAATCAAATTGATTAAAATGAGGTCTTCTCTTAGCTAGTTTAGATTTATTGATCAGTTCACTTTCAAGGACTTGAGTTAACCAACTTAGAAAAGTGGGACAGTGAATACTTGAGTGTGTATCTATGGTGTTACCATCACTTTTGGAAGTTACTGAAGAGCAGAATGTAGTGTGGTGGCAAATGTAATGGTCTGGTAATTTTATCTGGGAGTTGTTGGCTCAAATTATGGTGGAGAGGATTTTAATTAGTTGTTAGGAGGACTTTAGACTGGTAGATCTTGAGACTCAAAGTAGATTACACAAATTGGTTGTGTAGTGTTTCATTCTGAAAATTTAAATAAAGATACAGATTTCTGTAATCTTGGATGGTTAGTTGTGATTATATCCAGAATTTGTTCCCCAAAGTTTATGCCAAACAGTTTTTTTTTCGTTATTGGCATCTTTCCAACATAATTTACTAACATTTAATATTTTAAACTGAAATACGTATAATAGATGTGAAACTGATAACTTTTCAGGATAAGTATTCCACAAAGTACAAATTCAGAAACAATGTTAATGCATTTTACATCTGTTAAATATTAATCTATTCCCTCTAAGCTTCGGGAAGTTCTTACGAAATTGCTGTAGAGAAATATTCTTTCTTAATATCTGTAATTAAAAAGCATAATTAGGTTAAATTGGAGTTATGAAGGAATTATCTAGCTATGTCAGTAATGACATAGCATAACAAATAGGATTTTCAGTGAGTATGGTGTTTTGAAAACATCTTACATAACTAGGGTAACAAAGTTTAGTAATTTACAGAGTTTTAGGTGACTGCTTAAATTGTATTTTTAAGCAGTTGATTTACAAAATTTTTAAAGATTGGAGGTTCTTTGTTTAAAGAGATTTATTAACAGAATTTTGTGGAATTTCCATATTCGCCTTGTGAAATATTAAAATCTAGATATTTTTTGTACAGCCCTCTCTTTCAACAAAATCTATATGAAATCCCCAGAACCTTCCATCCCCCCGCCAAAAAAGGAAATTTTCCTTTTTACAATAAGTATCCTTAATAGTATTCTTCAAAATAGCAGGATTTCTAATGCACTTTAAATGATTTAGTTCCCGTGGCTATAGTTACTACAATATCTGCTGCATACGGGCAAGAATTGTGTTTTTAATATATATCCTCAGTACCTAGTGCTCAGTAGGTATTTGTTTACTCACCTACTACTGTGCGTATTCTAATGACATTCAGATCTTTATTTTTATTTTTATTTTTTTTTAAGATAGAGTCTTGCTCTGTTGCCCAGGCTGGAGTGCAGTGGTGATGTCATAGCTTATTGTGGCCTCCAACTCCTGGGCTCAAAGGTTCCCCCCACCTTAGCCTCATAAGTGGCTGGGACTAGGAGCATGTGCCATCACACTGGGCTAATTTTTTAAAAAGTTATTTTGTAGAGACCAGGTCAGGTCTCGCCATCTTGCCTAGGCTGGTCACAAACTCCTGGGCTCAAGTAATCCGCCCACCTCGGACTCCCAAAGTGCTGAGATTACAGGTATGAGCTGCTGTGCCTGGCCTCCAATCTTTTTGCCTGCTGAGATGTAGACCCATATATCCCCTTATGCAGATTTTTTTAATTGACTTTATTTTTTAGAGCAGCATTAGGTTCATAGCAAATTGAGTAGAAGAGACAAGAGATTTCGCGTGTAGCGCCTGCCCCCACACGTGTAACCTCCTCCATTATCAACATTCCCCGCCAAAGTGGTACGTTTGTTACAATTGAGGAACCTACATTGACACACCATTATTACCCAAAGATTATAGTGGCGTACATTTTATGGGTTTAGACACATACATAATGACATACATGAATGCTTTCACCACCCTAGAAATCCTCTGACCTCCACCTGTTTGTCCCCACACCCCCAACCACTTATCTTCTTTCTTTTATTGTCTCCATAGTTTTGCCTTTTCCAGAATGTCATATGTGTAGCTGGGCTTTTAAAATATGTAGCCTTTTCACATTGGCTTCTTTCACTTAGTAATATGCATTTAGGTTTCCTCCACGTCTTTATGGCTTGGTAATTCATTTCTTTAGGGCTGCATAATAATCTGTTGTCTAGATGTACCACAGTTGGTTTATCCATTCACCTACTGAAGGATGTCTTGGTTGGCTTCCAAGTCTTGGCAATTCTGAATAAAGCTGCTGTAAACGTCCATTTGCAGGTTTTTGTGTGGCCATGAGTTTGTAACTCCTTTGGGTAAATGCCAAGGAATGGGATTGCTGGATCAGATAGTAAGAGTTTAGTTGTTTTGCTGCTGTTTTTTTTGAGACAGAGTCTCACTCTGTGCCCTGGGGTGGAGTACAGTGGCACAGTCTCAGCTCACTGCAACTTCCACCTCCTGGGTTCAAGTGATTCTCGTGCCTCAGTCTCCTGAGTAGCTGGGATTGCAGGCGCCTGCCATGACGCCCAGCTAATTTTTGGATTTTTAGTAGAGGCAGGGTTTCAACATGTCGGCCAGGCTGGTCTTGATCTCCTGACCTCAGGTGATCTGCCTGTCTTAGCCTCCCAAAGTGAAGAGTATCTTTAGTTTTGTAAGAAATTGCCAAACTGTCTTCCAGATTGGCTGTACCATTTTGCATTCCTACAAGCAATGAATGAGGGTTCCTGTTGCTCTGTATCCTCGGCCGGATTTGGAGCTACCACACTGTTCTGGATTTTAGCCGTTCTTTTTTTTTTTTTTTTTTTTTTTGAGACGGAGTCTCACTCTGTCGCCCAGGCTGGAGTGCAATGGCGTGATCTCGGCTCATTGCAACCTCCACATCCCAGGTTCAAGTGATTTCTCCTGCCTCAGCCTCCCGAGTAGCTGGGATTAGAGGCGTACACCACCACGCCCGGCTAATTTTTCTTTTTACTTTTAGTAGAGACGGGGTTTTGCAATGCTGGCCAGGTCAGTCTCGAACTCCTGACCTCAAGTGATTCGCCCACCTCGGCCTCCCAAAGTGGTGGGATTACAGGCGTGAGCCACTGCGCCTGGCCTGTAGTGGTATCTTACTGTTTTAAATTTGCATTTCCGTGATGACATGTGATGTGGAGCATCATTTCATATGCTAGTTGTTATCTGTATATCTCTTTGGTGGGGAGTTAGTTAAGGTCTTTTTGACTCTTTTTTTTAGGTTGGGTTGTTTTGTTATTGGTGAGTTTTTGTTTTTTGTTTGTTTGTTTGTTTGTTTTTTTGGAGACAGAGTCTTACTCTTGTCCAGACTGGAGTGCGGTGGCGCCATCTCAGCTAACTGCAACCTCCGCCTCCCAGGCTCAAGCAGTTGTTCTCGTGCTCAGCCTGCTGAGTAGCTCCTGAGTAGCTGAGATTAGAGGAACGAGCGCACCGTGCTCGGCTAATTTTTGTATTTTTAGTAGAGACGGGGTTTCGCCATGTTGGCCAGCCTGGTGAACTCCTGGCCTCAAGTGATCTGCGTGCCTCAGCCTCCCAAAGTGCTGGGATTACAGGCGTGAGCCACCGTGTTCGGCCAGGTTTGCATATTTTGGATAACAGTTCTTTTTTAGATACGTCTTTTGCAGATATTTTTTCTGTTCTCTATCTCAAAGCTGGCATTGCCTCTCTTCTTCACATTTACATTCATTTCCTTCTGCCTTTAAGAGGTCTCCTTTTGGTCTCCAGCCTTACAGTCAGTTTTCCTACTGCAGTTTAAGTGAGCTTTCTAATAGGTGAACCTGACTTAAAAGGCTTTCAGTGTAAAGTTCTAAGTTCTTGATATGGTTCGTAAGTACATAGCCTCTCCTGAGCTGGCCTCTCTTGTTACTCGCCTGCCATTTTGGACTTTACTTGCAAGCCCCTCTCATCCTATTAAGCTCTATTATCTCAGCCTGGACATCACTAGCTGAGAAGCTCTTTGTGAACTCTGCACATTGAATTGGATGTCATCTCTGTGTTCCCATAGCACTCTGCTCGGTCCCACTGTAACATATCCTCCTGAATTATAATTTTTCTTTAGTTGTACGCCTCCCCAGATAGACTGTAATCTCTATGACGACTTGGTCATCCTTGTGTCTCAAGAGTTTAGGACTCTTTCTGGAACATAGGTGGTGCTCAGTAAAAAGTTATTGAGTGACTGACTCCACACTGTCCTTATTAAACTCTTCTAGCGTTTTCGTTGTGTTTTGTTTTTACCAAGGCATAGTGTTTCTTACAAACTTCTCTAGCCTTATTGCCTGTGTTTCCCCTTTGCCTACCTAGGCCAACTGGGTTCTTTTGTTCCTTGAACACTGCTTTAGCATCTCTGTGCCTTTGGTCATGATTGTATTTAGCCTCTGAAATGTCTATTTGTGCTACTTCGGGTAGATTACTGAACCTCTCTAAGCCTTAGTTCTATTAGTACATGAACAGTTATTAAGTATATTGCTGTTCCCTGCCTTCCCCTCGCCCCCCCAGCCCCCATGTCCTAATGCTAGAGTGTCAGTATAATTAAGTGGCTAAGAGGACAAGCCCTTAAGAGTCAGATCTGGATGTGTCTCTTGGCTCTATCACTTATTAGTTGTGTTTGTGACTTTAAGTTCCATGAGAGCAGAGACACTGCCTACTTTGCATCTAAAAGCACATTGCCTAACACAGCAAGTGTTGTAAAAAGATTAGTTGTTGAGTAAGTTACTTCTCTAAATATTACCACTTACCTTCTAGTGAGGAAAGAAAGAAACAGAATTACAAATTGTGAAGTGTACTGTAAAGGAGTCAAAGTGCTGAAGAGACCAGTGGGGTGGAAGGGAGACCTGGTGTCCAAGGATAAGGAGCTAGCCCTTTGAAGGGGGAAGGAGTACATCTTAGATGGAAGATGCAGCCAGATAAAGGCCCCATGAAGTAGGGATGAATTTGGACTGCTCTAGGACCTGAGGAGTGTTGCTGGAGCAAATGGGTAGTAGAGAGAGACAGGTCGAAGAACTGTGCAGAGGGAAAGAGAGGAGAGATGCTGTGAAGTGTTAGCTGATATTAGCATCTGGCTGTTGTTCAAGGAGATTCTAGGAGAATACCTAGAGCAATATTAGGACTTTTATTTTCTAAATGTAAACTATTTTGTTGACATTTAGCCTAAATACATATGGAAAAAGTGCTCAAATCATGTGTACAGCTTGACATTTTCACAAAGGGAACGCTATTGTAACCACCTCCCAGATCGAAGAAACAAGGAGCCGCCCCCTTCACAGGAAACCACCTCTTGACTTTTTACACCATAGATTTATTTTGCCTAATTTTGTGCCTTATGTGAATGGAACAGTAGAGTTTGTACTCTTTCATTCTTTTGTTGTTGTTGTTGTTGTTTTGAGACAAAGTTTCACTCTTGTTGCCCAGGCTGGAGTGCAATGGCACAGTCTTGGCTCACGGCAACCTCCACCTCCCGGGTTCAAGCGATTCTCCTGCCTCAGCCTCTCGAGTAGCTGGGATTACAGGCATGCACCACCACACTCGGCTAATTTTTTTTGTTTTTAGTAGAGATGGGGTTTCTCCATGTTGGTCAGGCTGGTCTTGAATTCCCAACCTCAGGTGATCCGCCTGCCTTGGCCTCCCAAAGTGCTAGGATTACAGGCGTGAGCCACTGCGCCCGGCCTGTACTCTTTCATTTCTGTTTGGCTTCTTTCACTCAACATTATGTTTTTTTGTGTGATTAAGGAGTATTATTTGCTTATCCATGACAAAGTTACCAGCTGAATAGCCATGTGTCCCAGTACTTCTTATTTTATTTTATTATAATTTTTATTTTTATTAGAGACGAGATCTCACTATGTTGTCCAGGCTGGTCTCAAACTCAAAGGCTTTAGCAATCCTGCCGCCTCGGCCTCCCAGATTGTTGGGATTACAGGTGTGAGCTGCCACGCCTGGCCCTTCTTTTGTTTTTTAAGTCTTATTCTTTTCCCTGACCATCTCAAATACTTTCTGACCAGTATTTCTAGAATGATTTTTTTTTCCTTAAATCTTCAGGAGGCTCAGCGTGGCGGCTCACGCCTGTAATCCCAGCACTTTGGGGAGGCCGAGGCTGGTGGATCACTTGAGGTCAGGAGTTCAAGACTAGCCTGGCCAACATGGTGAAGCCCTGTCCTTGTCTCTACTAAAAATAAAAAAATTAGCTGGGCATGGTGTCATCCCCCTGTAATTCCAGCTACTCGGAGGCTGAGGCAGGAGAATCACTTAACCCGGGAGGTGTAGGTTGCAGTGAGCCGAGATGGTGCCACTGCACCCAGCCTGGGCAACAGAGCAAGACTCTGTCTCAAAAAAAAAAAAAAAAGTCTTCCAGAACTTTAGGTTTAATGTTACAGACAAGATATGACCAGAATAAAGCTGGCAGAAACCTTCCATTAGGTTTGTGGTTGCCCAGTCATGTTTGAACTGACTTGTTTTTTTTGTTTTGTTTTGTTTTTTTTTTTTGCTTATTCGTTTTTGTTTTGAACAGGGAGTCTGGGCACATGGAATAAACTAGAAAGAGAAAAACCTTTGGAGAACTAATTATATTTATAAAACAGATCTTGCCAGTGAGAAATATTTTCTTAAGGAGTTTAATGCCAGTCTTGAATTTTGTAGAAAATATTTTAGCGTACTTGGTATAGTTATTTATTAGTGTCACATCGACCACCTTGGTCTAGTGATGGTTGATACAGTAAATATAAGTGTGTACTAGCTTCTCTGCAAAGACTCTACCTTGGAAAGATTACTTCAATAATTTATTTGACAAAATGAAGTAATCCTCTCCCTGTTAAAAACTTCTTCCTGGTTTCCTTCCTTTGTACTTCACATTAAATTTTGCCCTTTTGAATTTGGCCAGAACTCAGGCTTTTTGGGGAAGGTAGCTTTACTTTTAAAAACTTATCAAGGGCCCTGATTTAGCTTTATTAGAACAACTTCGGATATCTTGTCTATACAGACGTTAGTTAATTTTTGCAGACTGTATTCTTTTGAGTTTGTGAGGGGAGGGGGGCTATCATAAATTTTGTTAACTTTTAAAATGTTTAAGATATTTTCAGCCGGGTGTAGTGCCGGGCGCCAGTAATCCCAGCTACTTGGGAGGCTGAGACGGGAGAATTGGTTGAACCTGGGAGGTGGAGGTTGCAGTGAGCTGAGATTGCACCACTGCACTCCAGCCTGGGCGACAGAGCGAGACTCTGTCTCAAGAAAAAATAAATAAGATTTTTTTTATAGTAGAAGATAAAATGTCTACAAAATATGTAGCTTTTTGTGAATAGGCTGGTTTTAAGTTTCCTGTAAGTATCCATCTATTTGAGGAATTTTAAGAAAAAAGTGAAAGCAAGGAGAAAATCAGCTCTTGAATTGTGTATTTGATGTTCTGTAGAAGTTACTAGCAATTCATTAACAGAAAATGTGGAGATATGATAAAATGTGCATTAAAATTTTTAAGTGTAATATTTTTTATTGCCAATAATTTTATGAAACATTGGAGAGATACCGAAATCCCTCCTCACCCCCAAACTATTATTTGTAATCTGATTACTTAAAAGTAACCATCATAGACATTTTGGTGTAGTCTGGGTGTGCTTCACATTTTTTTGTTTTACTCAGCCAAAGATATTTTAAAGTTAGTTTCTTTGATCTGACTTAAATTCTTGTAGTAGTTCTCATGATTATCATCTCTAAGAACTATATATGTTTGAACTGTGTACTGTAATTTCAAACGATGGAATTTGTGCCTACAGTCTCTGTTTCTTGGAGTTCTTGATGCTTTGTGTGCCTGTAGTTCAGTGGTCCCATCTCTCTCTGGTTTCTAATTCCAGGCTTGCTCTCCCTTTGTCTGATCCTGCATCTTAAACCATTAAACTACATTCTGCAGTTTGGATGTCCTTCCAGTTTCTTTTCTGTTTCATTACATGCTACATACATGCATACATACATGAAAATATATACATCAATGTGCATATCTATTATACTTACCTATTTTTTTCTTTTAACCTAAATGAAATTGTAATCTGTATATTCTGTAGCTTTTTTTCTCCCCCCAATTTTTTTTTTTTTTTTTTTTTTGAGACGGAGTCTCACTCTGTCGCCCGGGCTAGAGTGCAGTTGGCCTGATCTCATCTCACTATACCCTCCAACTCCTGCGTTCAAGCAATTCTCTTGCCTCAGCCTCCCTAGTAGCTGGGATTACAGGTGCCCACCACCATGCCTGGATAATTTTTGTATTTTTAGTAGAAACAGTTTCACCATGTTGGCCAGGCTGGTCTCCAACTCCTGACCTCAAGTGATCCACCTGTCTCAGCCTCCCAAAGTTGCTGGCATTACAGGCATGAGCCACTGCTCCTCGCCTCTCTCCCCCCACCCCGTTTAAACAGTTGATTCTTACACGTTAGTAAGTCTGATGTATGAGTCCATTTTATTTAAAGAAGGCAGCACACAGTATTCTGTTGTGTGGACCATAATTTAACCACTTTCTTAGGATAGGGCTGTTTTCAGTTTACTATTACAAACAGGCATCCATACACACTCACTCCTTTGCCAACATTAGAGGATAGACTCTTTAGAATCTCACTGTGTCGCCCTAGCTGGAGTTCAGTGGCACCATCTTGGCTCACTGCAACCTCCGTGCCCGGGTTCAAGTAATTATCTTGCCTCAGCCACCACTTTGACCTCTTTTAGCTGATTATTTTTGCATTTATCTTTGTCTTTAAATAACACGCCTCTATTGTTTCTAGATTTCAGTTTTTGGCTTTCTTTGTTGATTTCCGTTTGTGACTTTAACTCTTCTTGCCCCCATCACATGTGCATACCCTTCTCATTCCTACATTCCTAATTTAGTTAGTAACACTGCAGTTTTTTATTTGCTTATCCTGACTGTCAAAGTTATTCAGTTTGAGCCATGTAATAAACTGATTACTTCTTTCTCTGCATTTTTTAGTTTTTATTTTTTGTAGGTAATACCTTTTTTCTTCCTTCCTATTTTGGCTTTGTTTTCTTCTGTGCTTACTGCTAATGCTACCTCACATTCCTTGCCGCTTGTCTAAATGTTCCATCAGGTTGTTTGGATGCCTTCAGTTGCCCTCTTCTAGCATAAAGTTGTCATTATCTTCAGTAGTTTCTTTACCTTTCTCCTAGATGCAGTCTTCTGTTTATTGTAACCCCGTTCTTTTTCTTGGTTATTTCCCTTGTGTTTGAAGAGCTTATCTTCCAGGAGCTTCCTAAGAACATATCCAGGGGAGGTAGTATTTTGAAACTTTGCATCATCATTCTGCCCTCAACACTTTCGAGATAGTTGGGTATAGAATTCTAGGGCATAATTTTCTTTGAGAATTTTAAAAGCATTGTTCTGTTGCTTTCTGACTTTGGATGTTGCTGCCTGAAAGTCCAAAGTTCTTGTTTTCTGATTTATTTATTCATCCAAAAAATATTTATTGGAGTCTGTACTATGTGCCAGGCACTGTATTAAGTTTTTGGGATACATAATTGAGCCAGACAAAAATCCTACCTTCCAATTGAGGACAGGGGCGCCTATAACAACAAATAAAAAATAATAAGTGAATAATGTAGTCTGTTAGAAGATAATACATTCTTTGCTGGGAAAAGAGTAGGAGGCGTGAGATGGGCCAAAGATTTAGGAGTACACAGAGGGGCAGTGGGCAGGGTGCCGCTTGCTATTTTAAATAGAGGGTCTGAGTGAGTGTCATTGAATGTAACAAGTAAAGATTTGAAAGTTAGGGAGTTAGCCACATGGATATTCAGGAGAAAAGTATTTTAAGACACAGGCCCAAAGGAGCAACCTAGCATTGCCATTGAACAAGGAAGTCAGTGCAGTGAGTAAAGGGGAACAAAGTAGGAGATGAAGTCAGAGAGTAATGGGAACACAGCACCATATTGTATCCTTATACATAATGGCCCCTTGTGGGATATTTTTAGGATTTCAGCTTTTACTCTAACATGGGTAGCCAGTGGAGGGTGTAGAGCAGAGATTTATGTCATCTGATATAAAACGGAGCTGGATTAATTAATCTAATTGCTGTGCTCAGAACATATTAGGTGGTGAGGGTGGGAGACATAGCTGGGAACAATGAGACTGGTTGGGAGGATATTGCGGTAATCCAGATGAGAGATACTGGTGGCTTGGACTAGATGGTAGTGGTAGAGGTAGGGAGGAATGGTTGGATTCTGAATACATTTTGAAGGGAGGTATAATAAGATTTCCTGACTGTTGTAGATGTATGTTGTGAAAGAGAAGAATCAAGGCTGACTCGAAGGCGCTTGACCTGAGTCACTGGAAGGATGGAGTCTCTATTAATTGAAAAAAGGAAGACTCTGAGTGGAGAGACTTTGGGAGGTGACAAGGAGTTTCTCTTTGGCCATCCCCCTGAAGGGGCAATTGGATTTACAAATCTGGGGTTTCAGACAAATCTGGAGCGTTGTGTTTATTTTTAAAATCTGGGCTGGAGATGAAAATTTTGAAATCCTTAGCATGTTGATGGAATTTAAAACTAGGAGACTGAATGAGATCACCAAAGTACCAGTGTGCATAAGAAAAGAACATCTTAGGGTGTAAGGGTGGGAGACAAGGATGGAAACAGAGAGACTGGTTTGGAAGAGATTACAGTAATTTATAGGCAGCTACAATTTCAATAATTTGGGGAGAAGAGCAGGAATAAAAGGAAGCTGAGGAGTGACTGAGATAGGAAAACCAAGAGTATGTGAAGTCGGTGAACAGAGTTTATTAGGCAGGAGCCCAGTGATCCGTCAACTCTGTCAGGTGTTGCTGACAGTTCAAAACTTGCAATTTAAATACAAACAAAACCACAGAACCATTGAAATTCAAATTACTGATTCACTAAAATATTGGATACTGTCAGGCTGAATTTTAGTCTTAAAACTGCACTTATGGGATTGACTTACGGTTATGAAATTGACTGTTACCGGGCAGGTTCTTTTTGAGTTAAGCATACCTTAATTGCCCTGTATCATGTGGTCGTATGAAATCTTAATTTTTTCACTGACATACAGGTGCTTTAGTGGAAACCATGATGGCATTTAGGCTTTGCTTCACACAAATGAATTATTTATGTTATTAGATCGACCTCAGCTTTTCTCTTTAGCTTGCGTAGAGAAAATAGGACCAACTTAGAGCCAGTGTGGCCATAAATATGAATAGAGGCATTTAATTACATGGCTAACAGGTGTATTCAGATGATTCAGAATGTGTCGATACTGTTTTTTAGACTATTAAAAACATGAAAGTAAAATATTAAATTTTTAGAGAAATGTGAACTCCTTGTGAACAGAATCTTAGTTTGAGGGAAATTAATATAGGTTAATTCTTCTGTTACATCCTTAGTTGAAATAACTAAAATGGTTTGCCTGGAGTTTCAGGTGGTACTGCTTATGTCAACATAGATTGTAACTATTTCAGCTGAATATAATTGAATTTTAATAAGGCTCCATGATTTTTTAAAAGATGGCATTTCTTTCCTATAAATTCCATTACTTTTTTCTATTTTACTAGTAAAGAGCCATCAATCAAAATATATCAGACTCACTAATGTGACTTTTTACCCTGTTTCTTTAATTTCTTTAGTCTTCCTAGCAATATGCTCTTTTATGCTTAGTTTAGTATCCCAAATATAGATTACTGCTAATTTTGATCTGCTGTAAAATTTTTTTTTCTCTCTCTGTGTGTGTATACATACTTACCTACCAGATTTGTCAGATGTAATGTGAAGTTGAATGAATTATATGGTAGAGTGTAGAACTAGGTACCATGAATTTTATAAGTAAGGTTTTAAAAAGCACAGCTTAAATGCCAAGATGGAGTAAAAGAGCAAGCTTGCACTGGAATGTGAGAATTTTGTATCCTGAGAGAATATAAAACATAAGGTAGTAAATGGCTGTATTCAGATAACTAGGTAAATAGTATTTGAATGCTTTTATATAGACACTGAGACTTGGTTATATTGCAGATTAGTTTGTAATCAAGACTGATGTTTCAATAATTTTAATTTCAAGTGTTGCTAAAAAGTTTTAAGGTTATTTAAAAATTTTAGTAATGTGTGGTATGAAATAAAAAGTTGAAAAAGCCTGTTTGGCCCTCTGCCTGGTTCTGTTGCTCTTCTCTGCTCTTTCCTCTCCATGATACTTACTTTGCTTTGATTTCATATCTAATGATTTAATGGCAGACTTAGAATATGTGATTCTATCACTTTGATGGAAAGTAAAGGTTTAATTTAAAGACTTTAGGAAGTTTATTTTCTTGACACATTTTTGTAAATATGGAAAAGATGTTTTGAATGCCAAATTAAATATTCCATACCAGGGTAAGTAAGGAGAACATACATACTGTTTTTTAGGGTTATTCAAAAGAAGATGAGATTAGAGACAACAAAACATCTGGCTGTGCTCGTATTAATTTCAAGGCACTATATTGCCCAGGCTGGAGTGCAGTAGCTATTCACAGACACAATCATGGTGCAGTACAGCCATGAACTCTTGGGCTCACGTGATCCTCCCTCTTCAGCCTCTTGAGTAGCTGAGACTACAGGCATGTGCCAGCTTGCTCTTACTTTTTTTTTTTTTTTTTGAGATGGAATTTCACTCTTGTTGGCCAGACTGGAGTGCAATGGCAGGATCTTGGCTCACTGCAACCTCCCCCTCCCGGGTTCAAGCGATTCTTATGCCTCAGCTTCCGTAGTACCTGGGATTACAGGCACCTGCTACCACACCCAGCTAATTTTTGTATTTTTAGTAGAGACAACTTTTTACCACGTTGGCCAGGCTGATCTCAAACTCCTGACCTCAAGCGATCCCACCAGCCTTGGCTTCCCAAAGTTGTTGGGATTACAGGTGTGAGTCACCATGCCTGTCCTTGAAATCTGTTTTTTTTTTTTTTTTGAGATGGAGTCTTGCTCTGTCGCCCAGGCTGGAGGACAGTGTCGTGATCTGGGCTCACTTCGAGCTCCGCTTCCCGGATTCACGCCATTCTCCTGCCTCAGTCTCCCAAATAGCTGGGACTACAGGCGCCCGCCACCGCGCCTGGCTAATTTTTTGTATTTTTAGTAGAGACGGGGTTTCACTGTGGTCTCGATAACCTGACCTCATGATCCGCCCACCTCAGCCTCCCAAAGTGCTGGGATTACAGGCACGAGCCACCGCGCCCAGCCGAAATCTATTTTCTTAAGTAAGGTGGAGATAAATGTCTAACTTTGGTCATTGGAAAGGTTAAATGAGAACATACGTAAACCATTGAGTCTACCTGGCACTTAGGAGCTTAGTACAATCTTTATTGTGCCTAGTGGGAAAGGGAAAGTTTTACTATTGGCATGTTGAAGGGCTTGCATTGTTTTAGGGGGATCTTACACGTTATTTATTCTTTCCCAGACAGGGTCTCACTCTGTTGCGCAGACATAGCTCATTGCAGCCTTTACATCCCAGGCTCAGATGAGCCTCCCACCGCAGCCTCCCAAATAGCTGGCTCTACAGCGGATGCCACCACACCCAGCTAATTTTTTTGTATTTTTTTTGTGGAGATGAGGTCTCAGTATATTGCCTAGGCTTGTCTCAAACTCTTGGGCTCAAGTGATCCTCCCACCTCAGCCTCCCAAAGTGCTGGGATTACAGGTATGAGCCACCAAACCCCATGTATATCTAATCTTTAGCTTGGGTGGAAGCCTCAAAATAAAGTGACTTAGCAAGTGTTGTATTTTGCTTTGAACACATTTAAGTCAGGATTTGCCTTTCCTCTTTGTCTTCTGTTGACAGCAGCTTTCCTGGGTTTCCCTCATCTCCAATAATCAATCTTTCTATACCTACTCAGTGTAACTTCTTCTGTAGCTGCAAAGTTTTCAGAATTATCTTCAGGAAAAATGGAGGTTTTAGGAAAAACATACAATTTTTAAGAAATCATTTTATTGCTTTGCTACAGTTCTGGAAGCTATAGATTGTTTAATTTATTGTCCTTATAACAGTGTTTGATTTTTCAACTTTTGGCATTTTAACTTGTTGAATTTTTAAGAGACTTGCCTTGATTTTGTCATTGTGTAAGAAGCAAGTAAGTCTTCAAATAGAAGCAATGTTTAATTAACATTTTAACGTAAAACATTTTCTACATAATACCTGCCACAATGTCAAATGAGTTTGGAAAATACCCTTTTAACCTAAAGGCATTCTGGGAACAAGAAAAGCCTTAAGTGTTTTGAATGGAGGAGTTTTATTTAATTAAGATTTCTAATGGAAAGAGCAAATTTGTAATCTGATACCTATAATTTTATTTTATATTTTATTGTTTCTGAGAATAATTTTTGTTTTACTAGAGATGGGGTAGTGATAATTGCATCCTACCCTTTCTTTTTTTTTGAGATGGAATCTTGCTCTGTCGCCCAGGCTGGAGTGCATGCAGTGGCACGATCTTGGCTCACTGCAGCCTCCGCCTCCTGGATTCAAGTCGATCTTGGCTCACTGCAGCCTCCGCCTCCCAGGTTCAAGTGATTCTTCTGCCTCAGCCTCCCAAGTAGCTGGGATTACAGGCACACGCCACCATGCCCGGCTAATTTTTGTATTTACTTAGTAGAGACAAAGTATCACTATGTTGGCCAGGATGGTCTTGAACTCCTGACCTCAGGTGATCCACCTGCCTTGGCTTCCCAAAGTGCTGGGATTACAGGCGTGAGCCACCACGCCCAGCTGTTTTTTGTTGTTGTTGTTTTTTACTAAATTAAGAATAAACATGTTTTACTTTTTGCTCATTTTGACTGTTTTCACAGTTGTTAATCAGACTAATCTTTATAAAGCAGTTTATTGTCCCCTTTGGAGAAAATACAGCTAAAAATCACCAGTATCCTCATATAGGTAACTGATTCATTGGTCTGATGTTGTAGCCCTCTTGATTTCTCACCCCGTCCCTCACGTCTGTGTTCTATTTGTAACTTCATTTACAATATATTATGATTTTTTTCCCATATCTGACTACATTTCTCCATTTTAAACTTTTATAAGTAATTTATAAAAGGAAACAAAGATTACCACGTGGAATTGAGAATAAAAGTTTATCTTTCTACTGTTAAGTATGCTAAGGTGGTAAAGCAATGGCTGAATGCTCTGAAATTACTAAGACAACATTAAAGGCTGATTCTAAAATGTTTTTGTTTAGATTGACATCCACTTAAACTATATACCAAACTGGGCTTGGGACGCAGGCTTTAGAAAGTGTAGGTAATAGTGCATTCTTGCTAAGTTTTGGATTTTTGCCAGTTTTGGATTCTATGGGCTTGTCTTAAGGTACTTCTGTGAACTTTTCAGCTTTTTGTAAAACTAGTGTAAATATTCTACCTAGTTGAGAATTAAGGTTTATTGTGCTAAAAATTAAATGGTGGTTGATTCTTGGCAGACATGTTTGATCACCTTTGCAAGGTTAAGGCATCTTTTGGAGTGTGTTTCTTGGAATCTACAAATTCTGGGTCTCGGACTAATTGATGACTTGGCAATTAAATCAGGTCTCAGCTGAAAACTTAAATGTTCTGGAATATGTACCATCCATGATACACATAAATTACCCATCTCAATCTAGACAAAAGCCAGTTGAGGCTGGAAGCAGTCCAGTTTTACAGCTCAACAACTGGTGGAGCCGGGGTCTGAATCCAAGTGTAGATGACTCTAGAATGCTTCCACTTTTCTGACTTAATTAAGTAGAGGGGCCTGTCCATAGATCAGTGGTTTTCAGAGTGTGCTGTAAGGCTCTGTACAGATCTTTTGGAGTTTGGTAAACAGTGAAATATCTTTTGCTTGAGAAATAATCAGTCATCTTTATGTTGTATACATTTTGGTTCTGTTTGGAAGAGTTTCTCTAAAATATATGAAATTTTCTTCTCTAGGGAAATTTAAGACCTGTCGAATGAAAAAATATTAGAAAATAAAAATACAGACTGGGCACAGTGGCTCAGCACTTTGGGAGGCCAAGGCAGGCTGATGGCTTTAGCCCAGGAGTTCGAGACCAGCCTGGGCAACATGGGGACTCCCTATCTTTACAAAAAATGCAAAGAAAATTAACGAGAGTGGTGGTGCCAGCCTGTGGTCTTAGCTACTGGGGAGATTGAGGTGGGAGGATTGCTCGAGCCCAGAAGACCGAGGCTGCGGTGAGTGGAGATTGTGCCACTGCACTCAGACCTGGGCAACAGAGTGAGACCCTGTCTCAAAAAAAAGGAAAAAAAGTAGTTGTGGGGCTGACTGTGTCTATTTTCAATTATATTTCTTTTCCTAATGCTGTTTTGTGTAGCCTGTATTGTAAAACGAGGTTGAGGTGATTGAACACACTTAATAGAGTGAGGAAGTGGTTAGAGTTAAAATTTCCTGCTGAAAGTGGGTAATCTGCAATTCCTTGCATTGGGTTCACTCCTCACTGCCAACTCTTGCTGCATTTTGAGGC
This sequence comes from Pan paniscus, assembly GCF_029289425.2. NCBI lineage: Eukaryota > Metazoa > Chordata > Mammalia > Primates > Hominidae > Pan > Pan paniscus. The sequence continues at coordinate 57,827,264 of NC_073267.2, read as the reverse complement.
TGTCCTAAGCATGATGTAATGACAGGTTAAACCTCTGCACGCACTAGCTGATGCAATGCAAATCTGAGGCGCAGGACTTTATTGGGGCAAGGGTAGTGCTTGTTTAAAAACAAAACAAGCTACTCTGCGTTTAATGAGGCCATTTAAGATGGCTTTCCCAGAGTGGGAAGAGAGTATAATCTCTTAGGAGGTTTAAGTAGGAGTTTAATGTGGCAGAAGTGTGCTTACTACTTTTCCTGCAAAGTCTTTTCACAGTGGGTAAGGAGAGTTTAAAATATAGTGCCGATAGGAGTAGAAATGAAGTGAGCTAGAATTGAGGAAATATGGTAGTTGATGCCCGGTAAATAGCTGTTGAATGAATTAGGGAGAATGTTTTCACTCTAAAAATTTAGAGTTCGCACTATAAACCTGGAGCGTAGCGCCAGTGTGGCCACGCATTTCCCAGATACGCTGTAGCTCTTAGATCGAAACCATAGGAAACTGCCGATATTCGACTGTTCTGACCTACCGAAAACAGCATAGTTCCACCTAATTTTAAACTGGTGGAAATGCTGAGGAAGGTTCGATGTCGCTGGGGTGGGATGGGGTCAACGGCGGGGTGGCGGGGGCTCCCCCACGCCCCCGGCCTTTGGCTGGGGGGCGGGGCTTGCGGGTACGGCCCCACCCTTGGCGCGAGCAAGACGGGCACCGCCCTGTGCGCCGCGCGCCCTGAACTGGCCCTGGCGCCCCGGGTTGGAGTAGGCGTTCCCAACGCAGGCCCAGCCCCGGCCGAGGCTCCAAATGGCTCTCCCGGCGGGCAGGCTCCTGCAGTAACCCTTGAGCTGGCTCAGGGAGCGCACTTCTTTCTCAGCCAGCGCGTCGCCCCCTGCATCCGTGGCCTCCACCGGAGCTGGGCAGGAGCCTACCCAGTGAATCTGGAGAAAACAAACTTGGGAGACAGACGAAAGCTTAGGGCACATTGGAGGACAGCGCAGCTGTGGCTCCCATTTTTGGAGATGCAGTCGAATTTGAGCTCACAGGGAGGTGTGGTTGCCTCCTGGGGATGGAAAAGCTTCCTTTCTCCACCTCTGTAACTGGTGCTTCTGAGAAGTAAATGGTATTTGGATCCTGACCTCAGACGCGAATTTGGGTCTTCTGTGCTTAGGAGCAGAAAGAGCCCAGGAGGGGCCTGTTCCTTTACTTCTTGGGGGAAACGCAATGCATGGCCTGACTTCTCATGACGGGAAAGGCTACTCCACCTTCTCTGTACTCCTGGAGGGGAGTCTTGTTCACATGTTTACCAGCGGCCAGGACAAGGAAGAGAAAAGGTATTGACATTAAGAGGATGGTTTGCTGAGGCTGTGAAACTTGAACGGTATTAGTCAGTGGAACCTGCCTGGCTTAGGAAATGGCTGCAGCAGAATCGAGCCGTTTCCGAGGTTCTCAGTCATGTTTCATTTGGGCTGCTGTGCTTTTTTCTGTTTAAATCAAACTTCAGGTTACGTCATGACTTCTTGCAGGGCTGTCCTTGGTTCCTACTGCAGGGCGCCTGTGTGGTTGGGATTCCTTTTCTGTTTCAAGATGGAGCTGGGTTCCACCCTTGGAGCTTTGAGAGGCTTTAGCAGTTGCTGTCCTGTATATACCTCCGTTCCCAAGAAATACCGTTCACATTTCGCTTCTTTTTCACACTTTGAATAGGAGTTAAAATGTGCTTTCTGTAGTGTTTGGAAAATGGCAAAGATATATTGTAATGTGAGCCCGAACTGTTGATAAATGTATAACTATTGCTAGGTCAAGAAATTGTGAAGAACAGTGTTTTGCTTGGTCCGTAGCTATATTGTGTTAAATATAAACTGAGTTTACTGCCCTTGGATGTGATTCTTTGGTTTGATTTAGTAATTTGAAAGGCATTGGTTGACTAGACTGTTTTTTGCCCAAGGAACCACTTTGTAATTGTTACGCTGCTTACTGAAGTAAACTGGACCATGCAGTAGGCATACAGCATACAGCCAGGGTGTTTTGGCAGTGCCGAGCCCACTGTTTTACAAGTGACATAAAATGGATGTCATATGTACAAAGAATCTACTGAGAGGGAAACTGGATTACAGGAGAGCTCCCTTATAGTCCTTTGTCAGGGGACAGAATACCTGGGTCACACTGGGCTTCAGATTGAGAGTTGATTCATGTTCTGAGTCCATATGATGAGACACATTACGATGGAATTGTCACTTTTGTTGCCTCTTGAACTTTAAAATATCCCTTTAGTGACGTGGAATTAATCTTTATTTTTTCCGTCACCCTCAGCCCTCATTTAAGCTATCAGTTGGTAACCACTTGGGTAATCTAAACCCAAGTTGCATTTATTTGGTCACATTGGTAACCAACATTGCTTCTTAAAAGTTCCTTGCAACAGAATGACTATAATTGAGATAAAACATTAATTTTGAGGCTTTAATTTTGTAATATGGATTAGTGGCCGGGCGCAGTGGCTCATGCCTGTAATCCCAGCACTTTGGGAGGCCGAGGCGGGTGGATCACGAGGTCAGGAGTTAGAGACCAGCCATGGTGAAACCCCGTCTCTACTAAAAATACAAAAATTAGTCGGGCATGGTGGCGGGCCCCTGTAATCCCAGCTACTTGGGAGGCTGAGGCAGGAGAATTGCTTGAACCTGGGAGGCAGAGGTTGCAGTGAGCCGAGATCGCGCCATTGCACTCCAGCCTGGGCAACGAGCAAAACTCCATCTCAAAAAAAAAAAAAAAAAAAAAGATTATGGCTTAGTAGAGTTACTAGGAGTGCAGTCTTAGGACATTGACTGATCTTTCTTTTCACCCCCAAGACAAATAGTGGCCTGCCATTTTCCAGCCCAGGTAGCTTCCTGGGAAAAGTTGCTTGTTTTATCTTTGACTCAGCCTGACTAGTTACATTGTCGATTATTTCTTCCAGATGATATTTACCTGTTAAATAATGTTTATTACTCTGCTGATGAATGTTTTCAGCAACGCTGGAGAACCCTAGGCTGCAAGGGGTTCTTCACCTGTTGACTCCATCCCCCACCCCCAGTATGGCATATATCTCTGCCGTGCTATCATCTTTATTCTTTCCTTTTTCATTGTCTCTTCCTGACTGTCCTCCTTTGTTCATTATGTCTGACACATATTGTGGATTGAAAGTAGAACAGAAAGATATACTTTCTCTACCACACTAAAAAGTTTTGAGATGGCCCTCCATTTCTCCCATGCCTCACTTCACCTTTGTTGTGTTTTTATTTTTGTATTTTCGCCACCTTCACTAGCGAGTACATCCCCTCACTCTTGAGGTGGGCACTGATCAGTAGGAAATAAGATTAATACCTGGCTGGTGATAATTTGGGGGGAAGACTTAATTAGATAGAGATGGATAATGGGATGGCAGCAGACCTTTCCCCTTGTGACCCTTCCCCTCATTTCCAAAATACACCTCTAGAGTAGATAATTGCTTACCATTAAGAAGAGTTAATGGAAGGTGATACTCTGATTCTTTGGCATTGGAACTACATTCAATCCGCGGTATCCTCGGATTAGTTCTAGGACCCCCTTCTCCATACCAAAACCTGAGGATGCTCAAGTCCCTGATAGAAAATGGTGTCATATTTGTATGTGCATATTCTCCTGTATAATTTAAGTGATCTCTGGATTACTTAATACAATGTAAACAATATGTAAATAGTTGTTATAGACTGTATTTTAAAAATTTTGTATTCTTTATAAATTTTTCTGAATATTTTCAATCCATGGCTGGTGAAGTCCTCGGATGCAGACCGTGTGGATACAGAGTGCCGATTTTATACAGGAGTTCACCTGTAACTCCCTGTACCTATCAACAGCTGACTCCAAATTAGAAAGAAATAGAGTAAGGGAGCCTCAGGGAGAGTCCTAGCAAAACGGATTCGATTAAACTTCAGTTCCTTGTATAGTTTCTTTAGTTGCTTATGGTCCATTTTCTATTTTAGCATTTATTATTCCATGTAGTCTATCCAAAGACGATTAAGGGAGTTCCAAATGTTTTCCGGAACATTTTGAAAAGAGAGCTTATCCAGTGTACAGATCCTAATAAAGTGCACATTCAGTGTAATTTTATTTTTTTAATATCTTACTTTTTTAATCCTATTTTTCTTCCTCTTTTGCTCAGTAAATTTTGTATGAAACTTTAAAAGGACTTATGGCATGTAAACATTATTTATAAAGTAAGTCATGGTTATAATTATTTTTCTCCTGCCTCCTTATGTATTTATTTCAGAAATGAGCCGTCAGACTGCTACAGCATTACCTACCGGTACCTCGAAGTGTCCACCATCCCAGAGGGTGCCTGCCCTGACTGGCACAACTGCATCCAACAATGACTTGGCGAGTCTTTTTGAGTGTCCAGTCTGCTTTGACTATGTGTTACCACCCATTCTTCAATGTCAGAGTGGCCATCTTGTTTGTAGCAACTGTCGCCCAAAGCTCACATGTTGTCCAACTTGCCGGGGCCCTTTGGGATCCATTCGCAACTTGGCTATGGAGAAAGTGGCTAATTCAGTACTTTTCCCCTGTAAATATGCCTCTTCTGGATGTGAAATAACTCTGCCACACACAGAAAAAGCAGACCATGAAGAGCTCTGTGAGTTTAGGCCTTATTCCTGTCCGTGCCCTGGTGCTTCCTGTAAATGGCAAGGCTCTCTGGATGCTGTAATGCCCCATCTGATGCATCAGCATAAGTCCATTACAACCCTACAGGGAGAGGATATAGTTTTCCTTGCTACAGACATTAATCTTCCTGGTGCTGTTGACTGGGTGATGATGCAGTCCTGTTTTGGCTTTCACTTCATGTTAGTCTTAGAGAAACAGGAAAAATACGATGGTCACCAGCAGTTCTTCGCAATCGTACAGCTGATAGGAACACGCAAGCAAGCTGAAAATTTTGCTTACCGACTTGAGCTAAATGGTCATAGGCGACGATTGACTTGGGAAGCGACTCCTCGATCTATTCATGAAGGAATTGCAACAGCCATTATGAATAGCGACTGTCTAGTCTTTGACACCAGCATTGCACAGCTTTTTGCAGAAAATGGCAATTTAGGCATCAATGTAACTATTTCCATGTGTTGAAATGGCAATCAAACATTTTCTGGCCAGTGTTTAAAACTTCAGTTTCACAGAAAATAAGGCACCCATCTGTCTGCCAACCTAAAACTCTTTTGGTAGGTGGAAGCTAGACACATGAAGGTAAATAAAAAGAAAGGCTGTTAAATACAGGAAACAGTTGCATGTAGTAACACTAATATATTTAAAAATAAGTCAACAGTAAACCACTGAAAAAATATATGTATATACACCCAAGATGGGCATCTTTTGTATTAAGAAAGGAAGCATTGTAAAATAATTCTGAGTTTTGTGTTTGTTGTAGATTGATTGTATTGTTGAAAAATAGTTTGTTTTTGCGTGGGAGTGTGTGCGTGCGTGGGTGTGTGCGTGTTTGGGTTTTTTTCCTTTAACTGACAAGCCATCTTGAGTGGTCATGGGCCACTGCTTTTCCCTTTGTGAGTCAATACATAGTGCTGCTGTGTGCTTTTTTTGTGTGTGTGTATTTGCTAATTTTTATTAATTTTAGTTTTTCATTAAATAAATTTGACTTTTCTGTAATTCAGGTTTTTCCTTTTTTTGTACCATTTTAAAGTTAGTATCTTTTGATATGCATATTTGTTTATGGTAAAAAATTTATAACGTGTTCAATATTTTCTTTTCCCCCATTAATCAGTTCATTAGAAATATTTTAAAATCAGCTATTTTGTGAAGCCATGAGTTTCAGAAAGTAAAGGTGACATCGGAAAAATGATCAAAAGCTATTTAAAGCATCTATAAGGTGCTCTCTTTCTGTCTTCTACAGATGAGTCACACCTTTGAGCTTAATCTTTGAAAGGTTAGAGAATAAATTGATTTTTATAAATACTGCAAATCAGGCTTTTGTTTCCTTTTTCAAATATCTTGGACAAATCACATGTTTTAAAATTTGTTCTTGTATTTATTGGTTTTGCAGAAGAAGGCATCGTCATGCACAGTATTTGTAATTAAAAGCAAATCATTTGTTTAAGAAGGCAGTTTGCAAAAAATGTTTTTGGTCTTTTATAATTCTCATTAAAAGAATATCTGGCAAATTAAAAAAATCTTACTGTGTCTGCTTTAGCTCTAAGTTTGATAAAATCCAAAGTTATTTTCCTGTTTCATTCCATACTTTAATTATATAGCAGAAAGCTGTGTGTTGTCATTTTTAAGTGTGGTAGACTTATACTCTAAATCACAGCAAATAACTGGGTATATGGCCTCTGGATTAGTCTTTCCCATGCCCTGCCCCTCTTGCCCACATTTTGATTCTTACAACTGTCAGGAGAATGACTAAAATGCTGACCACTTTTCACCTCTTTAAAAAAGCACAATGATATAATAAATTCACTATTTCATAGCCTAGTGGCTAAGAGCCTTGGTTCTGCAGCCAGACTTCCAGGCACCTAAGTGCCAGTCTCGGCTCTACCCCACTAACCAGCTGTGTGACCTTGGGCCCCAGTTTCCTAATGTGTAAAGTGGGGTTAAATTATGGTAGATACTTAAAACCTTTAAATGGGGTACAGGTATGTTACCTGAAACAGTGCTTTGCTCATATCAGCATCCAGCGAATGTTAGCTACCATTATGCCTTCAGTACCATGTAGTTAACTGTTGCTAATTACTTTGAGGCACATGGCAAGATTCTGAAATTGCCTTCTGAATGGTGAGAGAATTTTGTGTGGTTTTTATGGGTACTGTAAGCCTAGAAAGTCAATGAAAATTTGGACTTCACCCTTATCCCACCACTGATTCTGGATAATTTTGGATAAGAGTTTATTTCTGTTATCCATTTTCAGAAAAGATGATTGTGTAGTCTCTTCCTTACATAAATATCTTTTGAACTGGTTATAATGTGCTTGTGGAGCTTTTTTTTTTTTGAGACGGAGTTTTACTCTTGTCACCCAGGCTGGAGTGCAGTGGCGTGATCTCGGCTCACTGCAACCTCGGCCTCCCGGGTTTAAGCGATTCTCCTTCCTCAGCCTCCAGAGTAGCTGGGACTACAGGCACGTGCCACCATGCCCGGCCAATTTTTATATTTTTAGTAGAGATGGGGTTTCACCATGTTGGCCAAGATGTTCTCAATCTCCTGACCTTGTGATCCGCCTGCCTCCCAAGTGCTGGGATTATAGGCGTGAGCCACCGCGCCCGGCCTTGGTAGCCATTTTTATGGTGAAAGAGAATGACAGTTCAACCACAGATTTATATTCAGGTCTGTTCATTAGCATGTGTGCTTGGAAAAAGTGACTTTTATTCCATATTTAATGTTGTATGGTGAAAGGGTTACATTACAATATGTAAAAGGGCTCCCAATCTCTTTCAAAATAAACGTGGCTGGCTGTGGCTCATACCTGTAATCCCAGCACTTTGAGAGGCCAAGGTGGGTGGATCACTTAAGGTCAGGAGTTCGAGACCAACATGGTGAAACCCTGTCTCTACTAAAAGTACAAAAAAGCCAGGCATGATGGCACACCCTATTAGGGAAGCTGAGGCAGAAGAATCCCTTGAACCCAGGAAGCGGAGGTTGCAGTGAGCCAAGATCGTATCACTGCACTCCAGCCTGGGTGACGGACTGAGACTCTTGGCTCAAAAAACAAAACATATTGGGTATATTCGTGGAGGTATATCATTTTGTAGTTTTACTATTGTTTTGATTATAAAGTTCACGTAGACTTTGGAAATTATAAAACTGCACATACAATTGAGATGTGTAATCTTAACTGTCCACTCAGGTGACATTTTTATTTTTCCAGTTTTTTTTATGTGTATGTACATATGCTCATCCTCTGTCACCCAGGCTGGAGTATAATGGTGCAATCGGTTCACTGCAGCCTCAAACTCCTGGGCTCAAGTGATCCTCCCATCTCATCCTCCTGCATAGCTGAGAGTACAGGTGTATAGCATCATGCTTGGCTAATTAAATTTTTTTGTGGAGATGCGGTCTTGCTATGTTGCCCAGGCTGGTCTCAAACCCCTTGGGCTCAAGTGATCCTCCTGCCTTGGCCTCCTGAAGTGCTGGGATTACAGGCATGAGCAGCTGGCTCCAGCCACATGTTTATTTTCAAAGATTTTGGGAGCCCTTTTATGTATTACCGTGTAGGCCTTTCATCACACAACATGGTCATCTGAGTGTTTCACCACTTTAATAATCTTGGAAAAATAATTTTTGTTAGTTTGAGGATTCACTGTAATTTTACCTAGGTTCTTGCTGGATATAAGTAAACCATGAACATATCTGTATGTTTTCTGTTTATATTCTTGGGATTATTTTTTACACACTTCATCATTGCTTTCTGGAGAGGTTCCAGAGGACACCAGTAACTGTGTGAAGTTTTCCATTTTCATTTTCACCTGTTTTGCTAATTTAGGCAAATTAAGGTAGTACATTTTGTGTTTAACAGTTAATAAGCTTGACATTTTAGTATTAACTATTTGCATTTGGGTCTTCATATTCTTAGCCTATAGAGGTAAGATCTATAGCCATATTTCTTGGTCCATTACACATTTGATTTATGAGGCATAACTCTTGTCCTGAAATTGCTTGTTGTAACGAAGACTTCCTCCATTTCTTATTTTTGGTGTCTTTCAGGAGGCTGTACATGGGGTAGGTATGGGAGATACTTATTAACTTTGTTCTATTGCTTTTATACCCTTAAACTTGAAATTGTCCTATTTAATCATGGGCCAGTTTGGTGTGTTAATTTTTGGGGAACAGTTTTTCCTTTGTGAGTAATTTTTATTGTAATATGTATGATTTTAAGACCCACCTTTCTGCAAACTTCAAACGTATGTAAGTGGCTGTAGATAGCTTATTAGCTCACCAAAATAATAGTGTGCCGCCTCCAACCCCCAAAAGCTCTTCATATTTAGAAACATCTGCAGTGATTCTACTAATGGTAGAATTCTATTTCATTCACACTCCTGATTAGAAGAATTGGTAAGTAATCCAAATTAAGAAAATAATGGATCAAATCCAACATACCTGGGGGGGTCAGTCTGTGACTGCTGCATTAGAATGGACATAAAAGTAATGTCGAAACTCGACAGGGTGAATAGTGTGTGTGAACTACCACGCAGGACTGTGGTATTTGTGTAGGTTAAACATGAAAGGTACAGATGATAGAGTGTTACACAGACCCAGAGTTTGAAGCTTTGTCATTCCCTTCCCCACTCATCCAGTGTGCATGTTCAAAACACAAAGGAGTATTTGGTAGTTTACTGCTTATGATCCTAACCTGAATTTACCAAAAGAAACGTACGTTTATCTAAAAATGGCACCATCCAAACAAAATTCCTTATCAAGCATCTACTAAGATTTGGTGGCAAACAGTGTGGGTTGTAGATTCTAACTGCCTGGGTTGACTTCTGACTCTGTATCTACCAGTTTTTATTTAAATACCATCTCTGCCTGGTCCCTCCTCCACAAAAGGGTATGATGTCCACTGTGTAAGGGAATGAGGAAGGCTAGATGTGCTATAAAGTGCTTATTATGCCTGACTTGATACCCCAGTGTCTTGCTGAACCAAATATTTTCGCTATCCTTATATAGCTCTAGAAACTTGACAAAGAAATACACTTTATTATCATAGATGTAATTTTCTTAGGCCTTTCTAAATTCTGAAAATAATAGGTTTACAGATATAAATAATGGAGCAAAAGGACACCTGGTTTTGGGGTCACATTTTGACAGACTTGCACTGTCATGTCAGGATGAGGATTTAGCCTCAAGAGTTTGTATTGCCTAGAAATGTGCTGACAGTGTCATTAAGTACAAACTACAGTATTTCCAAAGAAATGAATTTTCATGACAAAGCTTTTCCTAAAATTGTTTTAGAAGTCCTTTTGCTGTAACTTTTAAAACATCTCAGTGACCACTGACCAGATTTGCCTGTTGTCTATTCAGACCTTTTTGATATCTCCTTCCTCTTTCAGCGTTTTTTTTTTTTTTTTTAAGTGCAGTTTTCACTGTGGTATCCACCAAATGTTCGTAAAACAAACAAACAAAATGAGCATTAGTGTTGGACCATAAATCATCAAATTGGATAATGACTAACTGTAGTCTTTTTTTTTTTTTTTTAGCTGCTGGATACAATTTTCATGGGGATAGGAACTGAAGTACTTCAAATAATGTGAGCTTAAACATGTTACTTCATTGAAACAACCAAAACTACTTGATGTTTACATCTAAAATCCTGGTTAAAATAAATTTTAGATTTGGAAAGGGAATTGGCAAAATTCCCTTTGTAGCAAAATGTCCCTTAGTAATAGTCAAGTTGACCTCATTTCAGTAGTTCATAAAGGAAAATCCAAAGCCCTCAGCAGTGAATTACCTGGCCACATAGTTGATTTTGGTCACTGTAAATGCAGACCAATCACCTAGTACTGGAAGCTCACAGTGGTAGACATCACTATCAATCACAGTACTTTACGGTCATGGATTTCTCGTGAACTATTTCAGGAACAATCAATCACAAAGATGACATTCTTCACTGTATTTGCATTTGTAACCACCAAGCAAGTAAGGATCTCTGCCCCAGATGCATGGTTTGAGGTAAGGTTCAGAGGGACCACTAAAGGGGCAGAGCCAAGTAAAAACATGGATGCCTCCAGTGGACAGTGTAGGATTTCTTGATAAGCAAAGCACCTAAAGCTTTTAGTTTTAATACTTGAGAAGTTTTAAAAACCCATGCATAAAACGTGGAATACTGGTAAAATACACATATCCCTAAGTCTAGTTAACTAAAATTCCTAGAGTTAATAATTTTCAATAAAAAAATCCAGCTTATTTTGATAAAGGGGTCTTTGGGTAACATCTTAAAAATCAATGCTAGAAAATGCTCAACATCACTAGTCATTAGGGACATAGAATCAAAATACGTCACACCCATTTGGAGGGCTATTATAAAAAACCCAGAAAATGAGTGCTGGCAAGGATGTGGAGAAACTGGAACATTTGTGCATTGCTGGAAGGAATGTCAAATGGTGCAGCTGCGGTGGAAAAGTTTGGCAGTTCTCAAAAAGTTAAACAGAATTATCCTGTTGTCTTAGTCATTTGTGTTACCGTAACAGAATACCTGAGACTGGGTAATTTAAAAGTACGAATTTATTTCTCATAGTTCTGAAGACTGAGAAGCCCACGATCAGCGTGCTGGCAGACTGGTATCATCTATTGAGGGCCCAGTCTCAGCTTCTAGGACGGGGCCTGTTGCTGTGTCCTCATATGGTGGAAGGGAATCGAAGGGCAAAAAGGAGGTAATTGGTTCCCTTGAGCCCCTTTATAAAGGCACTAAATCCATTAATGAGGATGGAGCTCTCATGACATAATCACCTCCTAAAGCCTCACCTATCACGTTGGTGGTTGCTTCAACATACGAATTTGGTGGGGGGACATTCAGACCTTAGCATATGTGATCTAGTAGTTCTGCTCCTGGATATGTATCCCTAAAGGACCTAAGAAGGGACTTCAAGAGAGATGTGTACACCCATGTTCATAGCGTTACTACTCATAATACCCAAGAGGGGGAAACAATCAGCAGATGAGTGGATAAACCAAATGCGGTCTATGGATATAGTGGTGTATTATTTGGCCATAAAAATTTCTGGTACTTGCTACCACATGGCTTTTTCCCAGGGAAAGTATTAGTTTTTGTTTGACAAAACACCTTGATAGGTCATGGTTCTGCAAGGCAGAGATGTGAAACAAAGAAAGCTAACTGTTGCAAATAATAAAAAGTTGGAGTTCCTTTGAGCTAAAGCTAAAGTGGCAAAGGAGGAAGAGGTTCATCCCTACCCTTCTGCACCCCATTATTTTGAAGAAAAAGAGTGGCCTGACCCTCCAGATCTTTCTTTTCTGGAGGATACCGGGCGAAAAGTAGTTGCCCCAGTGACTGTTCGAGCAGTTGATGGCTTGCTAAGTAAGAATGCTAAACACAAAAGGACAACTCTTGTTTGATCCCACTCATATGAAGGGAAATTCAGAAAGAAAGTGAAATAGTGGTTACCAGGGTCTGGGGTGAGGGTGGAATTTGGAGCTCTTTTTCAGTGGGTACAGAGTTTCAGTTTGTGGTGATAAAAAATGCATGTAAGCCGGGTGTGGTGGCTCACGCCTGTAATGCCAGCATTTTGGGAGGCCAAGGTGGCCGGATCATTTGAGGTTGGGAGTTTGAGACCAGCCTGGCCAACATGGTGAAACCCTGTCTCTACTAAAAAATACAAAAATTAGCTGGGCGTGGTGGCACACACCTGTAGTCCCAGCTACTTGGGAGGCTGAGGCATGAGAATTGCTTGAACTGGGGAGGCAGAGGTTGCAGTGAGCCGAGATCATGCCACTGCAGTGCAGCCTGGGTAACAGAGCAAGACTCCATCTCAAAAAAAAAAAAAAAAAAAAGCGTGTATAGTGGACATGCTTAGATCCAGTAACTGATGCCCCCAAATTATATGCTTAAAAATGGTTAAAATTTTGGCTCTGCCCCACCCCTAATCCCCCACCCCCCCCCAAAAAAAAACCAGGTGAAAAAGGAAGAGCTTAGACTTCAACCAACCAACCTCCCACCCCTGGAATTAAAAAAACAAAACAAACAAAAAACAAAGCTAGTGCAATGGTCATACTGTTCCATGTCATACACAGCAAGGGGAGAATGCATTATTCTCTCAATGGATGCCTTTCGAAAGACATGCTTAAAGCAAGTGCCCTCCTGCTGCTACAAAGTGCAAGGCTGCCTGTGTCAGGATTAAAGGAAGAATACCGAGAACCCCAAGTTATATCCTTGTTGCCCCTGCTGGGTGGAACAGGGCAGAGCGATGTGGGTGTGGATTAGCGCCCTCTGGTTGCTGAAAGTGAATTCACAGTTTGTTCTAGTCCCCCGTTAGATGACGTTGGAAATGATAAAATTACAGTAGTTAAGATAGTCAATGGCATATTTTCAAACATCCTGATGTTCTTTCTCTCCAACTGCCATAACTAGTCCTAGGTCTGGACTTTTCCTCTCAATGCATTCAGATAAACTTTTATCAGCAGGCCTGCTATTTTATCACAGTATTTTGGCCGAATCCTTTTTTTTTTTTTTTATTGAGACAGGGTCTCACTCTGTCGCCCAGGGTGCTGGAGTGCAGTGGCGTGATCTTGGCTCACTGCAGCCCCGACCTCCCTCATCCTCCCATCTCAGCCTCAAGTAGCTGGACTACAGGCGGGTGCCACCATGCCCAGCTAATTTTTGTATTTTTTGTAGAAATGGGGTTTTGCCATGTTGCCCAGGCTGGCCTTGAACTCCTGAGCTTAAGTGATCCACTCGCCTCGATTTCCTAAAGTGCTAGGGTTACAGGCGTGAGCCACCATGCCCAGCCCAGACTTCTTTCTCATCCAGGAAATTCCAAAATGTCTTTACATACATATTCTTATATTGTGTAATAAAAGATTCTGAAGTCCATTACTGGCTAGAATAATAACTAGAAATTGCTTAATATTACTTCACATTGCATTTGAACTTAATCTCCACAGTAACAATTAGGTAGTATTACTTGGATTTCATGGATGAAGAAAACCAAGATACAAAAAGTTCACACAGCCAGTAAGCAGATAAGCCTGACTTCATAGTCATACATAGCCTGAATTGAGTCCCAGCAGGAGCACATGGGCATGGACATCTACCAGATTTGGGAACTGGCGTAGCCAAGCAAGAAATAGGAGACGGAATCAGGAGTTAGGATTCCATGCTTAGGACCATCCCAGATGGATGGCTGCCTCCCTCTGGGAGCTGCACTCTTCTGAGGTTGCAGGCATCCAGGGCCAGGGTGCTTCTGTGAGGTGTGCCAGCACGTGCCACTCTGCTGGATACAAGCTATCATGTTCTGAGGGCTGCTTCCCTCAGCATAAGAAGGGGCTTCTATTGGGATGTGTAGGCTTCATTGTAGGGTCCACTTGAGTCTTTTCTTTTTTAGAGACAGTCTCGCTCTCAGCCAGGCTGGAGTGCAATGGCGCGATCCCAGCTCACTGCAACCTCCACCTCCTGGGTTCAGGCAATTCTTGTGCCTCAGCTTCCCAAGAAGCTGGGATTACAGGCACATGCTAACACGCCTGTATATTTTTTGTAGAGACAGAGTTTCCCCGTTGGCCAGGATTGTCTTGAACTCTTGGGCTCGGTGATCTGCCTACCTCGACCTCCCAAAGTGCTGGAATTACAGGTGTGAGCCATCACGTCCGGCCCACTTGAATATATATATATAGCCAAGAATAGTTGGCTATACTTTCATCTTTGCCTAGTTCTAAGTAATTGATTGGTTTCAGGATCCAATAAACTCTACAGGTAAATCCACTAAGGTAATGGTCTATACCGGTGGTTCCTGAACTTGAGTGTGCAGCAGAATTACCTGGAAGGCTTCTTAAAACACAGATTTCTGTCCCCACCTCCCAGGATTTGATTCAGGCGGCCTGCTGTGGAGCCTGAGAATGTACATTTCTAACAAGTTACCAGGTACTACAGATGCTTCTGTTCTGGAGACTGTGCTGAGAACCACTATGCTGTATCTTTCCAGGGACAGTAAGGATCCCACTAAAAAGACAAGAATTCGATTTTTATCAGTTTACTAAATCAACATCTTATATTTCTATACTAAACACTAGTCACTACTTGAGGTTTATTACTGTTGTGATTATGTTTATAAAACAGGGACATCTTGCATACCCCTAATGGTGTGAATAAAATCAACTGTGTCAGTACCTTTGAGCACTTCATAACTTAAAATTCTAAAAAACTGAGATTTGGACCTACAGTTTGCTATTTAACAGACCAGGTCTGGTCTTGACAGTAAAGCCACCATCAAAAGCTGCATTAAGAACCTCATCCAGGCAGCTTGCTGTGACAAAACTTAAATCCTGTCGTACGTTGCCTGGGATTCCCTCAAGGTCTTTTTCATTTCTCCGAGGAATAATGACTTGCTTCAGTCCCGCTCTGTGTGCCGCCAGCACTTTGTCTTTAATTCCACCCACCTGTAAGGAGAGAAAAAAGTTTTTAGGGTTAATGATCACCCTCAAGCTGAAAGAAACCCTGACCCAGCTTTCTTTCACTGAATTTAACCACTACTATTTTAAAACATCCAAATCATCTTCCGTTTTGTTATAGCATGAGCTAGGAAAGCCAGGAAAAAGGAAAGTAGTAATCTTTTTTTAATGTTTCAATTGGTGTTATATTAAAGACTCTGATGAGGGGGATTCTAAATTGTTGATAGGTATGAGTTCCTCTTCTGTCAATGATTGTTTTTATAAATGCTGTCAAAGTAAATTGGCATTCAGGTGTAATCACAACCGTCTAGTCTTTAGGTTGATCTGAAAAAGCAGCACGTGATTCTGACCATGAGCGCCGCTCCTGCAGAGCTTAGCTGTGTGCTGGGGTTACTTCCCTCTCTACAGGTTTAAAGCCAGAACCTCCATGCTGGTTAATGAAGAAAACGTATCCCTAAACTAGGCTCCTATGGTGGCTTTCAAACATGTCTACAATGGTCCCCCTGCTTGAATGTGGGCCAGGCTTTGTGACTCGGTAAGAAACAGAGTGTGGTGGGAGTGATGCTGTATGATCTCCACGGCTGAGTCACAAAAAACGAGAGCTGCTGCCTCAATCTCTCTTGATCACCTGCCCTGGAGGTGGCCAGTCATAATGTCTGAGGTCACTCAAGCAGCCTATGGGCAAGTCCATCAGGTGAGGAACTGGGGCCTCCTGCCACTAGATGGGACCAATTTACCAGTCACATGAGTCAACCACCATGGAAGCAGTTTCTCCAGCCTGTCAGCCTTCATGTGACTGCAGCCTGGCTGGAACCTAGACTGTAAGGCCAGAGACCCTGAGCCACAAGAACCCAGCTCAGCCTCTCCTGAATTCCTGGCCCACAGGAACTTGAAGAGTATGGAGTATTCTTGCTTTGGGGTAATGTGTTGCATCTGCTCCAATTAAGACTGGCTGGCTGCTCCAGGCCTTCCCGCCCCACTGGCATCTTCTTTCAAGGTTTTGTTCATGCTGCTGAAGTACTCCTTCAAAGTACCTTCTTCAAAAGAGTGTAAGATGAACTGATTCCTTGCATGTTTGAAAATATTTTACTTTCACACTTGATTGATATTAAGGCCATGTATACAAGACTAGATTTAAAACATTTTCCCTCACAGCTTTCATTACTATTTTTTTTTTTTTTTTTTTTGAGACAGTCTTACTCTGTCACCCAAGCTAGAGTGCAGTGGCACAATCTTGGCTCACTGCAACTTCTGCCTCCCAGGTTCAAGCGATTCTCCTGCCTCAGCCTCCTGAGTAGCTGGGATTACAGGCATGCGCCACCACATCCGGATAATTTTTTGTATTTTTAGTAGAGACAGGGTTTCACCATGTTGGCCAGGCTGGTCTCAAACTCCTAACCTCAAGTGATACGCCCACCTTGGCCTCCCAAAGTGTTGGAGTTACAGGCGTAAGCCACCACACCCAGCCTCCTTACTATTTTTAAAACAATTTTTTGTAGAGATATATTTCCCAGGCTGGTCTTGAACTCCTGGACTTGAGCTATCCTCCTGTTTAGCCTCCCAAAGTGCTGGGATTACAGACGTCAGCTGCCACGCCTGGCCCATTTTCCCTCATAGTTTTGAAGGTACTGCACATCCAGTGTCAGTGCTGAGGCCGCTTTATCCTCAGTAATCTGAAAAGTCAAGGGGATGAAATGTTTTTCCTGGTTAGTAATGGTCCTTTCGATCTCAAGATGCCTTAACTTCTAGGAAATGTTCAGTTATTTCTTGGATAATTTGTTCCATTCCATTTTCCTGTTTGTTAGAACTCCTTTTAGATGTTGGAGTTCTAACAACAAATTGTTTTTCACTATAGTTTTTTCCTGAATAATTCTTTGACCACTTTCAAATCTCAAAGCCCCGTCTTGTCCTCTGTTCTCGAAGGAGGTTTTCTCCAGCTTTCACAGGCCTTTCTTTCAAGTGCTGCTGCTTTCCATCCTGCCTCTTGTAATGGTCTGGAGCTGAAGGTGTACCCCAGGCCGCTGTGGCTGTCTCTCCTGAGGCTGCAGAAGCCTTTACTTGGGCTACGATTTGCTCTGAGAGGGGACCAGGTAGAAAACCCATTTGTTCTATGGAGGTTCTAAAAATAGAAAAAATCATCCGGGCGTGGTGGCGCATGCTTGTAATCCCAGCTAGTTGAGAGACTGAGGCAGGAGAATCAGTTCAACTTGGGAGGCAGAGGTTGCAGTGAGCCAAGATTGTGCTGCTGTACTCCAACCTGGGTAAGAGAGCCGGACTCCATCTCGATAGAAAAAAGAAAAAAGACTATTTCTTTTTTTTTCCTCATCTTGCTATGAACCTGCCAAAATCTTGTTGTGGACTAAATTGTAGTCTAGTCTGTTGTAGACTAATACTCAACTAATAACTTTAAATACTCTCAAGTTCTGTACATTTTATCACACTATTTTTATAAGCAGTTTAGGATCTGGAGCCTCAAGACCCCACATGTATAGAACCTTTTCAAAATGTAGTCATTAGATATGGTTAATCTTTATTAGAGTTTCCATTCTATACTAGCAAAGTTTTCTGCAGGGGGACAGGAGGTCTCAAAGAAACTTCAAATTTAAGAAATGGGCTTAAAGGTTAAAAACAACTACTATCCCATTTTGCACATGTGCTATATCTTTAACAATTTGTCAAGTAGAACAAGGCCTCAAATTTTCATGTAACTGCCAATATTTCTGATGACCACACTAATATTTTTTTCCCTTAGCAAATCTTAGAATGGGAAACGTGGGCTGAATGCGGTGGCTCACGCCTGTAATCCCAGCACTTTGGGAGGTGGAGATGAGAGGACTGCATGAGACCTGGAGTTCGAGACAAGCCTGGACAACACAGAGAGACCCTGTCTCTACGCAAAATAAAATAAATTAGCTGAGCATGGTGGCGTGCTCCTATAGTCCCAGCTATTCGGGAGACAGACAGGAGGATCGCTTGAGCCCAGGACTTGGTGGCTATAGTGAGCTACAGTCACACCACTGCACTCCAGCCTGGGCAACAGAGTGAGACCTATTTCAAAAAAAAAAAAAAAAAAAAAAGGAAAATGTGAAAAATTGTCAGTTTTTCTTTTATTTGATCAAAATTTTAAAATATGAATTAGTTACAGGCATAAAAATTTAATATATACTTAAAACCAAGGTTTTCATAGAAAGAAGGCAAACCCGTATTTAAAAATAATATTAATTTTCAAAAATTAAATAAAAAATAACCATATAAATTGTTTTTTTCATACTTACTGGAAGAACAAGACCTCTCAGTGTAATTTCTCCAGTCATGGCTACATCTGAACGTACCAGCCGCCCACTAAAAAGTGAGGCGAGACAGGTTACTATGGTAACTCCAGCAGATGGTCCATCTTTTGTGACAGCTCCAGCTGGGAAGTGCAGATGGACGTCTGTGTTGTCAAGAAGATCAAAACTTCCAAAAGCTTTAAAAAGGAAAAAGGGACTTTAATGTAGAAAAATTAAACCTGTTTTCTTTTTCTCCTAAAAAAAAAGTCACAAACAAAAATGAATGTTTTGGGTAAATGAATTCTTCAAAATATTGGTGGACAGTACAATTTGAGTGAGGGTGTGGAAGAACAGTTCCATTCTACTCTAAGTCGGATTAAAACAAAATAAACCTTTTGAATTAGTTTCTAGTTCAGGCACTAGTCAAATAGTCCTGAAATGGGAACTAGGATTTCCACAGGGGTTCAAAACGGTGTGTACTTTGCTAGATGTGTAACTGGCAGTCTCGAGCTCATGCCAGTCTCCGCCATGGAATGGTACCGCCTCCTGGGTCACGCCTGCCTGGCCGGGTGCAGGCTCCTACCATTGGTCAGCTGGTACTTCTTTGCGTTGCTGCGGAGCCAGCTGATAGCGAGGTGGGCGGACTCCTTCATCACGTCCCCGAGCTGGCCGGTCAGAGTTAACTGGCCCTCGCCATCCATTCGACTCGCCTCCACGAACATGATTTCTCCACCTAAGGGAGTCCAAGCCAAACCTATTGCTACTCCTGGCTGACTCAAACGCTGAGATACCTTGAAAGAAGAAGAATGATCAGAGTTGGGTTGGCAAATGCTAAAGGTGACTGATACCACACAATCCTGCAAGAGTCGGCTGACTCCACAGAAGACTTCAGCCACTTACCTCAAAGTCCTTGTTACCTAACATGATTCTGCGTCACATTCAGCACTTACTCTCTGGCTTTCTGCCAGAAGAAAGACCTAAACTTCCTCTTTGACATTTATCAGAAGCAATTTTACCTTAAAATATATGTAAATAACTTTGCTTTTTATGAGCCAGATCTAGCTACACATGCCCTAGTTTTCAAGGAATAAACCCAATAGTTTTATCTAAGTATCTTTATTGGGCTGCAAATATATATATATATATTGAGACAGTCTCACTCCATTGCCCAGGCTGAAGTACAGTGACACAATTTCAGCTCACTGAAAACTCTGCCTCCTGGCTTCAAGTGATTCTCCTGCCTCTGCCTCCCAAGTGGCTGGTACTATGGGCGCACACAGGCCACCACACCCGCTAATTTTTGTATTTTTTGTAGAGATGTGGTCTCACCGTGTTGGCCAGACTGGTCTCAAACTCCTGACCTCAAGTGATCTGCCTGCCTCAGCCTCCCAAAGTGCTGGGATTACAGGTGTGAGCCACCACACCCGGCCTATTGGGCTGCATATTTATATATACTTCATAACCTAGCTTCATTTTAGGTAATCATGAATTTGTTTCAAAAAGTAGAAACCCTCTTACTAGCAGACCTTTAAGAAGAGTGAGCTTGGCCATGCACAGTGGCTCATGCCTGTAATCCTAGCACTTTGGGAGGCTGAAGCGACAGGATCGCTTGAGCCCAGGAGTTTGATAGAGACCAGCGTGGGCAACATGGTGAGACCTTCTTATTTTTTTTGAAAAGAAAAGTGAGAAGGGTTATATTAGAAACTCTAGATTTTACTTCTCCACCGCTTACCTTTAACTTTCTCTATTACTGCTGCAGAGACTATACAATACTACATAATAAACATCCTGGGTTCCTTCCCATGGGATGAGAGAGGTCCACTGTACTGCCTGCCATCTTAAATTGAACATGTTGTCACCTGAGACTAGGAGCATAGTTGATGGGCCATAGGTTAACACATCCAAGTTATGAAAACACTAAAAAGTAACAGTGGAAAATCAGTAATGTTAACTCTCATTACACCCTTTGAGCTTCAAAATTTCCTATCCAATAGAAGTTACTCATGTTAGAGGAACTGAACACAATAGGTCAACTAAGCACTAATCCAAACAGGAGATTTTTCTACTGAGAGTTGACCGTCTCACTAAGGAACAGCAGTATACAGCTTGACTTTCTGGGTATGGGGCTGGGTTGCTTCTTTTTCTAAGGGGCTTGGACAATGAAATTCCTGATTGTAAAAATTATTCCAAAATTATGTGGCATCCATTGAAGCTATTGGGCACTTCTTTTCCTCTTTTTTTTTTTTTTTTTTTCTGAGACATGAGTCTCACTCTGTCGCCTGGGCTGGAGTGCAATGGCGCAATCTTGGCTCAATGCAACCTCCGCCTCCTGGGTTCAAGCAGTTCTCCTGCCTCAGGCTCCGAGTAGCTGGGATTACAGACATGTGTCACCACACCCAGCTAATTTTTGTATTTTTAATAGAGACAGTGTTTCGCCATGTTGGCCAGGCTGGTCTCAAACTCCTGACTTCAGGTGATCCGCCAGCCTCAGCCTCCCAAAGTGCTGGGATTACAGGCGTGAGCCTCTGCATCTGGCCGAGCACTTATTTTCAGTAGTAAACATACATTAAAAAAAATTAATCCTAATTAACTTCATTTAACAGGTTAGAGATTTGAGAGGCCAAACTCCAGCATCGAGCTGACAGCATGTACCTCAGGTCACACTTTCCTCGAGCTTTGCCACTTGCCCTGTTCTATACTAATTTGAGGAGAAAGACACAAACGATCTATATGTAAGAGATCAGTACTACTTAAGGAAAATCATGAAACAGTTATTTATAAAACTGTTCACAAGGTTTGTTTTTTCTAATATAAAATCAATTCTCTATACCTGAATGACATACATCTAATTTGTGTGGGAATCTGTCACCCAAATTAGACTTCATTCAGGCTCCTTTCTAGGGTTGGGTGAATGAATCGTGTTTAACACAAAAAGTCATTTGGTACAATTTTGTTAACTCTACCAAGAATAATCCCTTTCTTATATTTGAATCCTCACAATTCATTTGTCAAAATAATACCAAAAGTATCCCCGAAGAAGCAGTAGTAAGATTCTTCTTGTTTTTGTTTTTTGTTTTTTTGAGACAGAGTCTCGCTCTGTAGCTCAGGCTGGAGTGCAGAGGCATGATCTCAGCTCACTGCAACCTCTGCCTCCTGGTTCAAGCAATTCTCTTGCCTCAGCCTCCCAAGTAGCTGGGATTACAGGTGTGTGCCACCATGCCCGGCTAATTTTTGTATTTTTAATAGAGATGGGTTTCACCATGTTGGCCAGGCTGGTCTCGAACTCCTGACCTCAAGTGATCTGCCTCCTCAGCCTCCCAAAGTGTTGGGATTACAGACATTAGCGACCGCGCCCAGCCAGATTGTTGTTTTGTTTGTTTTGAGACAGAGTCTCACTCTGTCACCCAGGCTGGAGTGCAGTGGTGCAATCTTGGCTCACTGCAACTGCCTCCTGGGCTCAGGTGATCTCCCACCTCAGCTCCCCAGCAGCTGGGACTACAGGCACCCACGACCATACCCAGCTAATTTTTGTATTTTTTTGTAGAGATGGGGTTTCACGATGCCGCCCAGGCTGGTCTTGAACTCCTGGGCTTGAGCGATCTTCCCATCTTGGCCTCCTAAAGTGCTGGGACTGCAGGCATGAGCCACCATGCCCAGCCAAGATTCTTATTGATTACCATGTTGCTTCAAGAAGCCAAGCCAGTTTCCAATATTCCCCATTTGCTGGAGAGTCTTGGTACTTTGGGTAGAAGCAACTGGTAAATTGTTAATTGGAACAGTGGGTGGTGTAGATAACTACATATGGCCAAACCTAGAGCATCTAGGCTCACAATTACTATCCTGACTTGATAAGAAGTGTTCTGATATTAACCTGAAAATGGGAATAATGCCAAATCTGTGTAACTTAACATCTATATACACAGTGGGGAGAACTGAAGTTATTAAACCTGGAATCTCTGTGATCAAGGCTAACAGTAGTTATCTAAGAAGCAAAGGACCTACAATTCTTAGACTTGGAGTCATATTCTTTAAGGACGTGTTCTGAAACTATATCAAGCATCTGGTTTCCATGTATTTCTCCCTCAGAAATTATGAAGTACAAGTAAAAATGAAGGTACAGGGTAAGACACATGCTGCTTTCTTGCTCTTGAATGGAGACAGTTTTCCAGCCATCTTAACCCCTTTACACAAAACAATTTGTGTTTTATAGCAAATAAGTGACTCAACATAATTTCAATATGATGTTTATCCACCAGTACTTTCCTTTCAGCTTCTAGTCCCATAAATGGTTTGTGAAGTCATCGGTTACATTAGCCAAGATAGGCCTAGACTTGAAGTCTAGAATGTTTTTCCCACTATATGCCAAAGTAGAATGTGGGTATCTCAGGGTCATTTTTGTTGCTCAATTTCCCACCTGTACAGTTGTTATGATTCACTTTCCTTATGTGTCTAATAAATCTTGTTCCATGAAATGATCAATTTCTTCTGAAATCTATCAATAAGGTAAATATGCAGATTAAGGAAGTATTTAAAATATTTAAGTAAAAATCTAAAAACAGAATGTGTCTTCTAATGTATGATTGCATTCTTTTTTTTTTAGACGGAGTTTCGCTCATCACCCAGGCTGGAGTGCAATGGCACGATCTGGGCTCACTGCAACCTCCACCTCCTGGGTTCAAGCAATTCTCCTGCCTCAGCCTCCCAAGTAGCTGGGACTACAGGCGTGCGTCACCATGCCCGGCTAATTTTTGTATTTTTAGTAGAGACGGGGGTTTCACAATCTTGGCCAGGCTGGTCTCGAACTCCTGACCTCATGATCCACCTGCCTCAGCCTCCCAAAGTGCTGGGATTACAGGTGTGAGCTGCTGTGCCCGGCTGATTGCATTCTTAATACGTCAATGCTATTAGTTTTTAAAGAACATTTGGAGTATCTAATTATTGCCAATTTCACACTACTCTTCCCTCTTAACTAAAAATAGTGATATTTGATTGAAATTGTAAGTATGCACAACTCTTTGTGACCCTTCCAATCCTAGATCAACACGTATAGACCCATCAGAGGGACCCATATTTGACATTCATTCAACAGTCCTTTACCAAGCATCCTGATGCAGGCTCTGTTACAGGCCATGGGGACATAAGCATGAATACCTCCTGGCACTGAGAGACTAAGGGCATCAGACACAGGAGCAGTTATACTCCAGTGTGGGGAGCTCTGAAGAGGCAAGCGTCCCTCCCTGTTTGGAGAGAAGACACAGGTGTCACAGGAGAGGCTGAGTCTTAAAATATGAGTGGGAGTTTGCCAGCAGATGTCAAGGAATGGAGATATGAAGAATTTTGTAGGCCTTCTTTCCAAGGACAAGCACGGCACCACGTGAGACACAGAACCTGAGCTGTCAAATTGCTGTGGTGTGCAGGTTGCTCTGTAGTGGTGTTCACACCATCAACTGGTTTCTTTTGTAGCTCATAGAGCACTTGAATGCTCCTGCCAGGGCTGTCACCACAGAAGCGATCCATCTGGCAACTTCTTTAAAGTCTTAGTACTGAGATCCCAAGTCTTGAATTCATGAATATTTGATTTTTCTAGTTGTAGATTTGTTTCAGTAGCATTCAGAAATGGGAAGAGCAGATTCTACATCCCTTGGAGAGGTGTTGGGGTCCACCACTGTCATCTCTTAAGCAGCATTAAGCAGCCCCAGCCTGGCCTGATGCTTGCATTGCTGAGAACCAGCTGCTCTCCAATCCTTCCAGTAGGGCCTTTTCTTGGCACAACGGATTCCTGTTGGGGCCTTGGACCAGACTGAACATGCAGCATCAGTGCTGCCTTCCACAGGTGGCACAGCAGGTTTATATGGAGCAACATGGAGAAGTAATTTACTACCATGATTCTTTGAGGCATTTAGTTGGTGTTTACACTCTTTCTCAGTTCTAGCAGCTAATTTTGTTTGCTTGAAAGGCAAGCATGATGACAGAATCTCCTGGAATTCGCTTCTGGATGCATTCTATTCAGGAGGCTTTAAAGTGTCTTCATGTCTATCCTCTTCTTCCTTTATTATTTTCTCAGGGCAGTAACCTTTAGACAAGGGCTTTTCATACACCATGGTCAGAAGCCAACACTGAGGCTTTTATATGAGGTGGGGGACTACCTCATGAAAACATGAGTCAGGAATAATCAAATGACAGAATCCTGCCCCCAACCAGGTATATTGGTCCTTTGTCCCTTTGGAGGTGCCCAATGTCCATTCCTTTTGCTAAAACCAGCCTGATTTCCGGCAGTGACCTACTCTTTCCATGCAGGCTCCCTGAAGCAGAAAACTCAGGATTCTGTCTCCCAGTGACAGAGTGAAAGGGCACAGCCAGTGACTGAGGAGGTGCCTAGGCCCACCTACTCGCATGGCCCCTCCTCGGATTCGGGGCAGTTCTGAGTCTCGCCGTGATAGCACATGCAGTGTGAGCTATGCCTAGGCTTCCTGGGGACACCTGCACCCACTCCTGCTCCTCCCCACTTTTTTTGTAGTAACCTTTATTTTTATTTTTAAAACATGCACTTAATTGATATTGTTTCTGTAGGAAACTTTATGTATTTTGAAAAGGTGACCTATGATACTGTTCCTAAATCTGAAATCTAGGCTAAGTTCCTAGAACCCATTTGATATGGTTTGGATCTGTGTCTCCACCAAATCTCATGTTGAACTATAATCCTCAGTGCTGGAGGTGGGGCCTGGTGGGAGGTGACTGGATCACGGAGGGAAATTTCTCATGAATGGTTTAGCCCCATCCCCTTGGTACTGTCCTCGCAATAGTGAGTGAGTTCTTGTGGGAGGTGGTTGTTTAAAAGCATGTGGCCACCTCCCCTCCTGCACTCTTGCTCCTGCTCTGGCCACATGACATGCCTGCTCCCCCTTCACTTTCTGCCAAGGCTGTAAG
Organism: Pan paniscus; assembly: GCF_029289425.2. Taxonomy (NCBI): domain Eukaryota; kingdom Metazoa; phylum Chordata; class Mammalia; order Primates; family Hominidae; genus Pan; species Pan paniscus. The sequence continues at coordinate 57,801,975 of NC_073267.2, read as the reverse complement.
TTTCCTGAGGCCTCCCCAGAAGCTGATGCTGGAGCTATTTATTTATTTATTTATTTATTTATTTTTGAGATGGAGTCTCGCTCTGTGTCCCAAGCTGGAGTGCAGTGGCACGATCTCAGCTCATTGCAACCTCCGCCTCCTGGGTTCAAGCGATTCTTCTGCCTCGGCCTCTCGAGTAGCTGAGACTACAGGTGTGCGCCACCACGCCCAGCTAATTTTGTATTTTTAGAGACAGGGTTTCACCATATTGGCCAGGCTGGTCTCGAAATCCTGACCTCATGATCCGCCTGCCCTTGGCCTCCCAAAGTGCTGGGATTACAGGTGTGAGCCAATGCACCTGGCCTAATGCTGGAGCTATGCTTCCTTTAGAACCTTCAGAACCATGAGCCAATTAAACCTCTTTTCTTTATAAATTACCCAGTCTCAGGTGGTTCTTTGTTTTTTTTGAGACAGAGTTTTCACTCTGTCACCTAGGCTAGAGTGCAATGGTGTGATCACAGCTCACTGCAGCCTCAACCTTCTGGGCTCAGGTGGATCCCACCTCAGCCTTCCGGGTAATATTTTGTATTTTTTGTAGAGACCGGGTCTCACTTTGCTGCCCAGGTTGGTCTCGAACTCAAGCGATCCGCCCACCTTGGCCTCCCAAAGTGCTGGGATTTACAGGCGTGAGCCACTGTGCCTGGTTTCAGGTATTTCTTTATAGGAATGCAAGAATGAACTAATCCACCATTTTTCAATCTGTTTAGGGAATACAAAAGATATTATTAATTAATAAAAGTGTGCCTTCTTACCTTACTTCCCAACTGCCAGTTTGCTAGGTCAGTAATATTTTTTGACATTAATATATTTTTGTAGATTCATCTTCGATGAAAGTGAAAAAATAGTAAGTGGTGGTATAAGGTTATTAAATATGTACAAAATTTGGATTAGAAAAACAATGGGGATTTTTTGGTGATTGGGGATAGGTCTCTGTTTTTAGGGAGTATGGTAGTTGCAGAAATTAGTATTTGTTTTTTCTTTTTTAGTATTACTGGGCAATGCAGTGGGTACACTGACTCACCAAATTCGAACTCTGTGATAACGTGCACATGCTTACCACCATTTATCAGAGGAAGACATCAAGCTCAAGGAGACTAAGTTTATAATTTAGTCAGTAAGAGGCTGCCTTGCAACTTTCAGGCCTTATTCTTCTACCCTTCTGAGCCCCTGCTTATGGCAGCTGGCTTTACCATCCTGACTCTCTCTTCACTGTCTCTGACATTCAGGAAGATTCTAAACTCTGCTCCTTCCTTTCTGCCCCAGCCCCTGCTATCAATCACCCTGGGTGTCTTCAGTGAAGGCATGATGCTCTCCCAGAACCTGGCTTCTCAGTTCTTTAAATGCCTCCTGAACTCAGCCACCCTCTTCCAGGTACTTATCACCAACAGAAACCATACTACCTCTGAAACCCCTGACCATCATTTCTTATCCTTCTAGCTCGCCTGTACTCAAGCCATGAACTCCAGCACATTCCCATCATACAGCAGCTCTGCCCTAACTTCACTCCTCTCTTGTGCAGCTCACACACGTTAGCCCCATCATTATAATCTTTTCCTTATAAATAACTCAATATTCTTGTCCCTTTCTACATAATATCCTGGAAAAGGTATCCCTTCTCCCAACAAAAGCCATTTCCTCACTGGTGCTTTGGGTCCCACCCCCTCTCACTTTCCTGGAGACTTTGTTTCTATCGTACCACTGCTCTGTCCTGCAACATCAGTCTGTGCTCTCTACTGGATTACTCTTAGCAGCAGCTACTATTTTGAAAACATTCTCCCTTTGACATCCATATTCTCTTCTAGCTGCCTCATTTCTCTGCAATTGTTTACAGCCAAACTTCTAAAGAGCTGCCTACACTAATTCTACTTCCTCGCCTCCCATTCTCTCTTCAACATACTCCAATTTCTACCATCCCCACCACTCCTTCCTTGTGAAATCTCTTTCAAGGTCACCAACAACCTTCATGCCATCAAATCCAATACACATTTGTTCTGACCTTGATCTTCTTTGATCTCTCAAACAGTAAACACATTTTGATGTCCCCTCTTTCTTGAAATACTCTCCTCTTCTGTCTCTATGGCAGCACAACATCCTGGTTTTCCTCTTCCCTGAAGGCTTGTTCCTTCCCAGTCCCTTTCTGTTTTTCCCGACTTCTTTGTTGGCTCCTCTTCTCTCTATATGATCCCTAAATAATGCTGTCCTTCAGGGCTTGCTTCTAGACTACCTGCTTTTAAAAAATGTATCCTTTTTTCTTAGGTGATGTGAAAGCCTCAATATCTGGGGCTCTAAATATCCTCTATTTTCTAACAATTCTAAAATCTCCATCTTGGGTATTTCCTCTGAGCAATAGATCTGAATGTCCAAATGTCTCTACTTCTATGCCTCACAGATATTTCTAACTTTTATTTTATTTTTTTGAGACAGGGTCTTGTTCTGTCACCCAGGCTGGAATGCAGTGGCGTGATCTTGGCTCATTGCAACCTCCGTCTCCCAGGCTCAAGTGATCCTCCCACCTCAGCCTCCCAAGTAGTTGTGACTACAGGCGTAAGCCACCACACCCAGCTAATTTTTGTATTTTTTGTAGAGAAGGGATTTTGCCGTGTCGCCCAGGCTGGTCTTGAACTCCCAGACTCAAGCAATCCACCTGCCTCAGCCTCCCAAAGTGCTGGGATTACAGGCATGAGCCACCGCGCCCAGCCTGGATATTTCAACTGTAACGTGTTCAAAAGAGCTCTCAGTTTTCTTTGCAACACTCTCTCCTCATCTCCCTCCCTGAGTCTTCCCCATCTCAGTAAACAGCACTACTACACACATGCCCTGTCACTCTGGCCAGAAACCTGTAAGTCCCTTTTGATAACTGTTTCCTTCATTCCCCAAATGTTTCCCATCAGCATGTCTACTTCTACCTCTAAAACAGACTTCAGATATAGCGAGAGTAGTTACTGTCTATCTCAGTACCACCCTGTTTGTTTTCTCTATAGCATCAACTTCAATTTGTGATTATTTGTTTACTTGTCTATTGTTTTCCTGCATTAAAGTGGGATCCATGAAGGCAGACATCATACCTTGCTTGTTTACTACTGTGTTGCCAGAAGCACATGTTAGGTCCTTAATAGGTATTTATTAAATGAATCAAACTCTTTCTAGAAGAAACCACAGACCCTAGACTGTAATTTACCCTAAGGGAGAATACAGGCATTTAGACAAAAAAAAAAGGTATCGGCTGGGTTTGGTGGCTCATGCCTATAATTCCAGCACTTTGGGAGGCTGAGGCAGGTGGATGGCTTGAGCTCAGGAGTTTGAGACCAGTCTGGGACAACATGGTGAAACCCCATCTCTACAAAAAAATACAGAGAAAATTAGCTGGGTATGGTAGCACACGCCTGTGGTCCCAGCTACTCAGGAGGCTGAAGTGGAAGCCCCGGAGGTGGAGGTTGCAGTGAGCTATGATCATGCCACTGCACTCCAGCCTAGGTGACAGAGTGAGACCTCATCTCAAAAAGTAAAAACAAACAAATGAAAGGTATCTTATAACATCTTGGGAACACCTCAACATGTATTCCAGTATTCCTAGTATAACCTCTCTCTTCAGATTCTTTGCCTAGGAAAGCACAAAGAAGTAGAGAAATAAGACTGGCCACTTGTGAAGTGCAAAGAACAGACGCCCTGCTCAGGTCCACCTGTGAGCTCTCTGCAATGAACAGAGGCCCTGCTCAGGTTGCCTGTGATGTTTTTCTAGAGTAATAAACAGCACTAGGTTTGGAGTTGGTCAGGTCTAGAACCAAATCTCATTTCTGGCATAAGTTGTGTCTTCTCTCAAGTTATTTAAATACTCTAAGCCTGTTTCCTCAACTGTTACTGGAAAGACAACCATGGCTGAGGATTAAATGATCACTGTGGAGGGCCTTACACAGTGCCTGATAGCCAAGAGATACAAAAATGGGAGTGGTCAACAAGTTGAGCCCAGCCTCTCCCATTCCAAAACAGAGCAACAGAGTTGGTAAGAATATGAATGAGAATCTGATGTAGAGCAGATGCCTTTTTAAAAAACTCTAATATATCACTGCCACTCTCTTCTAGCAGACAAGGGCAGGAATTATTTTGGCCTGACAGGGTACTGTAGAAAGGTAGAAAGAATAATGGACTTGGAATAAGCTGATCTGAGTCTGAATCCTAACTCTACCAACTGCCACTTACGTGAATTTGTACAATTCATTTAATCTCTTCAAACTTTTTCCCTTGTACGTAAAATGGAATTACACTCCTAGCACAGTGACAGCCCTCACGGACAAGAAAGAAATGTTCCATAAATCTTAATTTTATAGATGCAAAAGCAGAGGTAGACTGTGTGGTTAAGTAATTTGGGGCTGGTGGTCATCAGACCACTACAGGTAGAGACAGACCCCCAGCTACAGGGTGAGTTCTCACTTTCAAGTATGAAAAAAATGAACACAATGTTCCCAACACTCAAAACACGATGTCAGGCCTCTGAGCCCAAGCTAAGCCATCATATCCCCTGTGACCTGCATGTATACATCCAGATGGCCTGAAGCAAGTGAAGAATCACAAAAGAAGTGAAAATGGTTGGTTCCTGCCTTAACTGATGACATTCCACCATTGTGATTTGTTTCTGTCCCACCTTAACTGAGCGATTAACCTAGTGAAATTCCTTCTCCTGGCTCAGAAGCTCCCCAACTGAGCACCTTGTGACCCCCGCCCCTGCCAACAAGAGAACAACCCCCTTTGACTGTAATTTTCCACTACCCACCCAAATCCTATGAAATGGCCCCACCCCTATCTCCCTTCGCTGACTCTCTTTTCGGACTTAGCTCACCTGTACCCAGGTGAAATAACAGCCTTGTTGCTCACATAAAGCCTGTTTGGTGGTCTCTCCGCACGGACGCACGTGACACACCACATCTTCCATTCTAAGATGCTATCTATAAAAGACAAAATGGCTACTGGAGTCTTTCTGCAGACTCATGTTGGTAAAAGTGTTACTATGTTAAAGCTCACATGCTACAAGGAAAATAAGGTTCTCCCATGCTAACAAGGATAACTGGTAAGCAGTGTTTATAAAATTTCTCATTTCTGTTCTCTTGGCTCTTTCTTTGCTAATGCTCCAGGAATGTCAGCAACGCTTCCAAACTTAACATCAGCAGAAATGGCTGGGAGAGAGGGGTATATGCAACAGAGACATGCATTAATCTTTTGTCTTTATTTGCTGCTCTAGTTTAAATCCTCAAAGAACTGTTGGAATGTACTTTTCTGGAAAGCCTACAGAAAAAGGTCATCGGCCATGCAGGAGTCAAAACCTGTTTGCGTCTTCACTCACAATGTCACTGGATCCTCCCAGAACGAGAAAGCAGGTTTTGTTCACTTTCTCAATCAACAATGTTTTGCTCAAGTTCTTTCAACACTTCAAAATTCAAATCCATGATATCTTAAGAATTCAAATAATCAAAACAATGCTTCTGATTCTATTGTTCAAGTCCAGATTTACTGTCAAGAGTAAACAAGTTCTATTCTTGTAACTGAGAGCTCTGTAGAGAGGCTCATTAGCTTTAATGACCAGTTTAGAGTTTAAATGGATAAACAAGACAGGCTTGGGGGCTATTTCTCATCTGCTCAGTTGTAAGAACTTGAGGAAAACCATATCTACTAGTAATGATTTCAAATGTTAGATGGAGAGATTATCTTCTACATAGTTTATCACATTTATTTTCTGAAAATATGTTTTCCTTAAACTGATAAGGAGGTGACGATAAAGCTAAATTCAGTAGTATAATACAAACATTTTTATAGTAACCAACCTATGAAAGCTCATCTAAGCACCTATAAATTATGTCACAATGCCCTTAGCAGTTATAGTCTAACATCTATTTCCATCAGCTGCTTCAACTCAGTCTTGGCACCCAGGCCTTCTGCTGTGAGGTACAGTTAGGAGAGAAAGATGAAAATAGGGCTAGACCTGCATGTGGGTTTAACCCTAAAGGAACTATTAACAATGGAACAATAGGTTCCTGAAAGATGTCATCTGGGTCTGCACTAGCACAGTCTGAAGCTAAGCTATGCTCATGTTTTCAGACCTGTATCAGGTTGATTCCCCGCCTCTTCCCCCAAGCCCTTGGTAGCACAAAGAAATCCCTCCTTAAAGTACACATAAGAATATGTAATTTTTCTAAGAAGAAGAGTCAGAGGCATTGTCCTTAAAATGGAACGGAATGGTAGAGAATAAAATGAGACTGGGGTTCTAAAAGAGGATATGGCTGGGATCTCTGGCTCCTGGCAAGTCGTATTATCACAATAAGCACTAAAACACAATACCATATAGAAATAAAGTTTCCATCTTAAGGCAAAATTCAGCCTCTGGAAACACCCAATTTTACTTCTCTGTTAAGCAACCACCTGAGTACACCAGTGAGTACCAACAAAAAAATGAGAATGGAGTGAGACTGGCCAAGCTGCAGACGCTGAGATGTGGATCTTTGTGAAGACCCTCACAGGCCAGACCATCACCCTTGAGGTCGAGCCCAGTGATGCCACTGAGAATGTCAAAGCCAAAATTCAAGACAGGTAGGGCATCTTACCTGACCAGCAGTGTCTGATATTTGAGGGCAAACAGCTGAAGGATGGCCACACACTCTTAGACTACAACATCCAGAAAGAGTCCACCCTGCGCCTGATGCTGTGCCTGCGAGGTGGCATTACGGAGCCTTCCCTCTGCCACCTTGCCCAGAAATACAACTGCAACAAGATGATGTGCCACAAGAGCTGTGCTTGCCTGCGCCCCCATGCTGTCAACTGCTGCAAGAAGTGCGGCCACACCAACAACCTGCGTCCCAAAAAGAAGGTCGAATAAGGCTATTCCTTCCCCAAAGGGCAGCCTCCTGCCCAGGCCCTACGGCCCTGGGGCCTCAATAAAGTGTTCCTTTCATTGACTGGAGCAAAAAGAAATAAAAAGAATGAATCACCTCCATTTCATACATCGGGGGCCCAAGGATGTCTTTCAGAGCATGGAAATCAATCAAAATCGGCATTTCAGGTGGTAGAGCCAAGTCAGTAGTATCACTGATAGATTCAGGTTTTTCATCTTCTAAGATGTGTTCTCTGCAACCTAAAAGAAAAAAAAAATGTATTTAGAAGTTCTAAGAGATTTGCAGGCTGGAAAATTCACTAGCAGTAAATATCAAACAAAAGCCCAGTGGACCTCAAAAGTTCAGTCACTTTTATGCATTTATCAAGGCAAACATTCACCTGTGTATCTGTGGAATGCAGGTGAAATAATTTGTGTTTCAAGAGCTCACCGAGGGTGGTATTTGCAATTGCCTTGTTCAATTACTTTTACTTGCTTATTGTCTATCTCCCCCATTAAAGTGTAAGTTCCAGAAGGGAAACAACTTTGCCTGTCCTTTTTGACCATTATATTCTTAAGTCAAGAACAATTCCCGGCACTATTCAACTTTATGGCCTATAGCTAGGACAAAGACTGAAGGGCTAAGCGCAGTAGCTTACTTTGGATTCTCTGATCTAACATTCTCTGTTACATCAGCATAACTCAGGGCTTGTGACAAACTTTTCAATTCCCTCTTCAGAGGAGTCTGATCAGGTATCCCCTCCCCTCCCCTCCTCTTCTCTCTCTCTCTCTCTTTCTCTCTCTCCCCCCAACACTTTTTTTTTTTTTGAGACGGTGTCTAGTGTACTGGTGTGAACACAGCTCACTGCTGCCTTGACCTCCTGGGCTCAAGCGATCCTCCCTCGCTTGGCCTCCCAAAGTGCTGGGATTACAGGCATGAGTTGCTGCACCCAGCCAGGTGTCCTGTTTTCTAACGGGCAATGTAAACCTGGACATGATAGAACCCATATAAGCAGTGCCTCTTTTATAAGCATATGGCTTAACTCTAAGGTTATCATTTTCCAATAAATAAATATAATTGGCAGTGCCAGGGTAAGAGAATACAAAGCCTGGTTTGAAATCCCTGTAATAATGGGCCATCTCCTTTACCTGCCTATAAGCCCTGGATGGCTGATATCTTGTCCAAATATTGACTCATTTTGGTTTGGACCTAGACATACAAGGAGCAGGACCCAATTGACTTATCGGACCATCTTCTGTATCAATCTTTGTAATTCCAGTTCAAGTAACAAAAAATATTACATAATCTGTGGCCAGAAACCCAAAATGGGGAGTAGAGGTTTTAAAACTGCAGGAAATACTTGGCTGTATTCGATCTCATTCCTAGCTTTTTCTTTTAGTTTGCCGTAATTGTTCTAACTTCTTGTCTCATGAAGTGTTTTGTTTTAAAATCTTTCATTACTTTTTAACACACTACTCCTTCTGAAAGTGATTGCTTCGTATATTAATACACACATATAATAATTATGCAGTTATCTAACATTGTCTATCTATCTATATTTTTTGAGACAGAGTCTCGCTCTGTCACCCAAGCTGCAGTGCAGTGGTGCAATCTCGGCTCACTGCAACCTCTGCCTCCTGGGTTCAAGCGATTCTCCTGCCTCAGCCTCCAGAGTAGCTGGGATTACTGGTGCACAACACCATGCCCGGCTAATGTTTGTGTGTGTGTGTATGTGTGTGTATATATATGTGTGTGTGTGTGTGTATATGTATACACACACACACACACACACACATATATATGTAATTTTTTTTTTTTTTGAGATGGAGTCTCGCTGTGTCACCCAGGCGGGCGTGTAGTGCCACAATCATGGCTCACTGCAACCTCCACCTCCTGGGTTCAAGCGATTCTCCTGGCTCAACCTCCCTGTAGCTGGGACTACAGGCATGTGCCACCATGCCCAGCTAAATTTTGCATTTTTAGTAGAGATGGGGTTTCACCATGTTGGCCAGACTGGTCTCGAACTCCTGACCTCAGGTGATCCGCCCACCTCAGCCTCCCAAACTGCTGGGATTACAGGTGTGAGCCACTGAGCCCGGCCTAATGTTTGTATTTTTAGTAGAGACGGGGTTTCACCATGTTGACCAGGCTGGTCTTGAACTCCTGACCTCAAGTGATCTGGCTGCCTCAGCTTCCCATAGTGTTGGGATTACAGGTGTGAGCCACCACGTCCAGCAATATATCTACATATATTTATTTTAGTTTCGCTATGGTTCTTCCATTTTTTCCACTAACTCCTTTCCTTTCAAAAGTGATTACTGAGTATGTTTAATACTAGTAGACCCTTATTTTATTTTTATATTTTCTTGGACCTCACAGGGATGAACCTAACTTTAAATTCTAACAATAACTGGAGACATCCTGAGTGTCACTAAATGATACCACTGTGAACTTCTGGGTGAGGGATTCTCCCACTCTCCTCTCCTGTTGGGCTCTAGTGGGCTCCTCTTCAGGACTGAAACCATGAATGACACAGGAAGGAAAACACAACAGTTCAGATTTTCTGCCAATGAATGGCTATTTAACAGCAAATTATGCTGAACAAAGCATTAAACCTCTCACTACCTCTCTCTGCAGAACTGCTGTGAGAATTAAAAATAAAATCCTGGCCAGGCGCGGTGGCTCACGCCTGTAATCCCAGCACTTTGGGAGGCCGAGGCGGGCGGATCACGAGGTCAGGAGATCGAGACCATCCTGGCTAACACAGTGAAACCCCATCTCTACTAAAAATACAAAAAATTAGCTGGGCGTGGTGGTGGGCGCCTGTAGTCCCAGCTACTCGGGAGGCTGAGGCAGGAGAATGGCGTGAACCCGGGAGGCAGAGCTTGCAGTGAGCGGAGATCACGCCACTGCACTCCAGCCTGGGCGACACAGTGAGACTCCGTCTCAAAAAAAAAAAAAAAAAAGAAAATCCTTTGGAGACGGCAAAGAGCAATGCACTATTTATCACATATGTAAGTCTTGAGTTATATATATTCTCATAATTGTACCTCTGTAACATCACTTGATATTTCAAGGTTTGGCCTGACCAAGTCCTAGGGACAGCTTCCCTGATCTTTCTGACTTCTTTTATAGCATTCATTTGCTTCACAAAATCTAGCAATTCTGAGTTAGCAGCTTGTGGAAATGGGAGATTTTCTGCTTGCTGCTCTTTTTCCAGTATATTCCAAGCAGTATCAATGATCAAAGATGGGAAAGCACTCACCTGATAAGTTTAGCTACATGCAGATCTCAGAGTGGAAAAGAAAGTAGGTGTCATTGCTTAATTAAAATTAATGCACAGAAGAAAAGCACTACCTGTCTAAGGTTACTACACTCTACAGATGGAAGGTAGTGGTACTCAAAAACTTCAGCCAGTGCAAAAAGAGCTTACAAGTTTCTCTAGTCTGTGGTGCTTTGTGACAAGCTTTTCTGAGATCTAATTACTGTTGCCAGCTTGTATTTCACGATCACAGGAGGAAGTAAAGCTCAGTGGGTGAAAGCCAACCCACAATTACATAACCAATGCTTTAGGACATCCAATCCTTTTCCAAGTGTAGTACGGGGTTCAGCGTTCTGAGCACTGGGGGAGTGGGGTTGGGAGAGCTATTTCTAATGCAACTAGACCTTATAAAAGATGGCAATTTAGGGACAGCAGCTGTGTTATTAAAAAATTCAGCAACCTCAAAAATAATCTGCATTTCAAAATGTTCCATCATTAGAATATATGCCTAGAAAACTAAGGCTCCAGTCAAGAAAATGGTGTCAGCCAACTGGGAGAGGCAGGACAGCACTGGATTCTGAGTCACCCCCTGGATTGTGTGTAATGCAAAGTGTGAGTAGGGAAACACTGGATCTTCCTAGAATACCCACTTTGATTCCTCATTATAAAACAAACAACCAACAAGCAAAATGTCATCTCACAAAGATATCACTCAAGGAACGAACCCCCAGTTATATGTGCACCTTCTGGGTCCTATGTGCAAGCATTCAAGCACTCAGCCCTAGTACCATGTTCTCTGTCAGAAAGGACCAGCACCAGGAGAAGACAGTAGCATCATCCCTTGGATTAATTGCTGGCCTTGCCCAAGATTGCAACATTCAAGCAATATGGACTTTTTAAGGCAAGGGGAAAAACCAACAACAAAAAGTTCAACCTTCCAACATATCAGGGACCCTGACCCCAAGTCCTTCCCACTGGAATTGCGCAGTTTTCTTCTTATATACCTTTCTTTTGGACTAAAATAGTGGTTCTTAACAAATGGTTAATACTCCTATAAAAGAAACTATTATTTCACTGAGAAGCAAAGAAATTCAAATTATAAAAACAAGCTGGTTACCAAAATAACTAGTAAAGTTTAAGAAATGACAAAGGTCAATGTTAAAAAAAGTAAAGAGATCTTCTCAAACACTGTTGCTTACAGAAGTATAAACTGGTTCAATCTTTCAGGAAAGCAATATGGAAATAGACTGAAAGCCTTCCAAATATTTACAGTCTCACACTCAGTGGTTCTTTTTTGCAGCAATCTATCCTTAGGGAAATACACAAAAGTACAGGCAAGGGTTTGTGCACAGTCACCCATCGCAGCACTACAAATAACAGCAAAACTTAGTTCCAATATAAGTACCCAACATTAGGAACATGGTTAAGTAAACCATGGCATATCTAACTGGTAAAATACTACAGTCACTAAAAATGGTTTCCTAAGTGTTTTCAAGTAATGTGAGAAAATTCTTTCAAAACAACGTTAAACTGAGGAAAGGGGAGGATATAACATTTCACACAGGGTGATTTTTACATACACAGTAGTCACCCCTTCTCCACAGGCGATACATTTCCAGACCCACGGTGGATACCTGAAATGCAGGATGGTTCAGAACCCTATATATACCATGTTTTCCCTATAGATATGTACTTATGATCATGTTTAATTTATAAATTAAGCAAAGTAAGAGATTTACAACAATACTAATAAAATAAACCCAGAATGCCAGCATCACTGCTCTTGGCTTTCGGTCCATTATTAAGTAAAGGAAGGGTTACTTGAACACAAACACCCTGATACCAAGACAGTTGATCTGGTAAGTGAGATGGCTGCTGAGTGGCTAAACGGGCGGGAGTCATACAGCATGGATATGCTGGACAAAGAGAGGCTTCCTGTCCAGGGTCACACAGAGCAGGATGGCTCGACATTTCATCACACTGCCCAGAATAGTGCACAATTTAAAACTTACGAGTGGATTATTTCTAGAATTTTCCAGTTAATATTTTTGGACGATGGTTGACCACAGGTAACTAAAACTGCAGAAAGTGAAGCTGCAGGTGAGGGGGAAGCTACAGTGTCTTTATCAAATGAATGAAATGATATAGTCCAAAATGGTAAAAGAGTTATGCCCTGAGTTATGAGATTAACATTACATGAGATATTAAAAATAAATCATTGTCTCCAGTCCTGACTCAGAATTACCACCTATGTGGCCTAGAACAAGGTGACTTTACCTCTTTGTATCTGGTTTTCTAATCAGCAAAACCAGAATTACAGTACTCTCAGAGAGCTGCTGAGAGAATTTGGTAATGGTCAAAAGCCTTAATATGTATAGATGAGAGATACTGAATTATATACTGGCTCCCGCTCCCCCCACCGCCCCCCCCCTTTTTTTTTTTGAGACAGAGGCTGGAGCGTAGTGGTGTGATCTCAGCTCACTGCAACCTCTGCCGTCTGTGTTCATGCGATTCTCATGCCTCAGCCTCCCAAGTAGCTGGGATTACAGGTATGTACCACCACACCTGGCCAATTTTTTTTTTTTTTTTGAGACAGAGTCCCCCTGTGTCACCCAGGCTAGAGGGCAATGGTGTGATCTCGGCTCACTGCAACCTCCACCTCCTGGGTTCAAGTGATTCTCCTGCCTCAGCCTCCTGAGAAGCTGAGATTACAGGCGCACGTCACCATGCCTGGTTAATTTTTGTATTTTTAGTAGAGACGGGGTTTCACCATGTTGGTCAGGCTAGTCTCGAACTCCTGATATCGTGATCCACCCGCCACGGCCTCTCAAAGTGCTGGGATTACAGGTGTGAGCCACTGCGCCCGGCCCAATTTTTGTATTTTTAGTAGAGACGGGGTTTCACCATGTTGGTCGGGCTAGTCTCGAACTCCTGATATCGTGATCCACCCGCCACAGCCTCTCAAAGTGCTGGGATTACAGGTGTGAACCACCGCGCCCGGCCCAATTTTTGTATTTTTAGTAGAGACGGGGTTTCACTATGTTGGCCAGGTTGGTCTTGAACCCCTGGCCTCAGGTCCTCCTGCCTTGGCCTCTCAAAGTGTTGGGATTACAGGAATGAGCCATGGTACCTGGCCTTTTTTTCTTTCTTAGTTTTCCTTTAGCAAATTCTCCCAGATCCTGATGGCTCCCTTTTTAGAGTAATATTTACTATACAGATTTCTATGACTCACATATTCTCACCCCAAACCCTTCAATTACAAGAAAACAAAGTGCTCTCTACAATCTCATTCTACCCAGCATCCCACAGACAGGGCTCTGACCACAATCACACAACGGTTGGGAATCACATACATTAAATATGCATAAGAAAAAAAGAAAAAGATACAAAGACTGAAGACTCTGCTCTATGCTATACTATATATCACTATTATATTTCATATAAGTGCTCCCTATTAAAATCTTCTTTACAAACTATTTTGAAGCATATTCTTAAAAGTAATAAAGTGAGGCTGGGCGTGGTGGTTCACACCTATAATCCCAGCACTTTGGGAGGCTGAGGCGGGCAGATCACCTGAGGTGAGGAGTTCGAGACCAGCCTGGCCAACATGGTGAAACCCCATCTCTAATGAAAACACAAAAATTAGCCGGACCTGGTGGCAGGTGCCTGTAATCCCAGCTACTTGAGAGGCTAACACATGAGAATCGCTTGAACCCGGGAAGTGGAGGTTGCAGTGAGCCGAGATCATGCCACTGCACTCCAAACTGGGCGACAACGTGAGATTCCATCCCAAAAAAACAAAACAAAACAAAACAAAACAAAAAAACTAAGTAATAAAGTGCTGTTAAACAGAGGTTGAAAAGAAAGGCCACAGAAATATAAAATGAGTAGAATAAGCTAGCTCTGCTTCATCCCACTTCAACTATTTTCCCACTTAAAAAATAAAATCGGTCTGAAAATGGGAGGGGGCTAGTGTTTTCTAGTTGATTTAATCTATACAGAGGTATCTCCCAGCTCTTCTTTACTAGGTATTATTGGCCTATTAATACCTTTAATAGGTATTATCTATGTCTGATTCAGAACATTGCCAAGATAGTTGGGGCATAACCACGGAGTTTCCCAGCATTAAAGCAGCAGAGATGCACACAGCACGGGGGCAGAACCAGCAATGCACTCACAGCATGGACTGTGGTGATGGCTGTGAGCCAAGTGAGAGTGAAATGCGGTGTACCCCCAAAGGGGGCTAAGCCATCCTCTAGAGCTGATGGAAGCACAGCTATTATGGAGGGAAGTCCTATAGGGACAGACTCCTCTGGGGAAGGACCAGGCTTTTCCTAAGCAAGCAGCTATCACTTGGACACAGTCAACTGTTCTTCTCTATTCATTTTCCCTCTGCCACAGGAAGATGATTTCAATGAAAACAGGCCCAATAGCCAAAGAACTGCTGTGGGAAGAGAGAGGAAAGGGAATTACTGAAAGGGGAAGTAAGGAGGAAGGATAAGGGGGATGTAATAACTCAGGAAACTTCAGTAGCTCTCTGTTAAAAAATAAAAAAGTTCCTTGCTGTTTGAAAAAATCTTGAAGCAAAATGGTAGCTCTCGGTAGCTCTTGGCCAGTGATCCAACCAATGGCAAGTAGCAGGGAGGCCAGAAACATAAAAAGCGCAACACCCACAATTCCTCAGAATGTGGTAGAAATGGAGACTATCTAACCACAGAGGGCCCTGGGATATCTATCATCATCTTTATTCAAGACAGAATTTTTGTGATCACTCCTTATTCTCTATACCCTGCTTAATCTGAAGCATAATAGTACTGTGCTTTCAAGCCCAGTCCCAGGAGTTCAAGAGCTAAATTTTCTGGTAACAGGAACCCCTTCTTCCAGATTATCAAAGAAGTGTTCATTTTCACAAACAGCAGGTTTTTAACGCCTGTGGGTTAGGGATGGAGGAGGGAAGGATGGGACATACAAGAACCTGTTAATTGCAGCCAGCAATAAAATAGGGTCCAGAAATGGGGATAATTTTCCAAGAAAGGACTACTACTGTTTCTGTTATACTAATATCATGTCTTTGGGAAGCTGTTGAGAATGTATAGACTGCATTCTGATGCTTAGCAGAATTCAGGAAGAATCAGGAATTCACGAAGCACAGGCTAGAACCACAATAAACAGAACATTAAATGCTGGGCAGAAGCTTAAAGATCCAGTCTAACCCTCCATTTATATATAAGGAAAGAGAGACCCAGTTTAAACAAGCTTAAACAAACTGCCTAAGTCCACAGCGTTCACAGACAGTATTAGGACTACTGACTCTCAAAGACACTTTTTGTCCCAACCTAAAGTCCAGTCTAGAAAAGCCACCTGTAGTTGGTGTGGATGTGGAGAAAGGAGAACTCTTACACACTGGTGGCTGGAATGTAAATTAGTACAGCCATTATGGAAAACAGTATGGAGGTTTCTCAAAATCTGAAAGTTGAACTATCATATGATCCAGCAATCCCACAAATGGGCATTTATCCAAAGGAAATGAATATGTCAAAGGGGTATCTGCACTTCCATGTTTGTTGCAGCACTATTCACAATAGCTAATATATGGAATCAACGTAAGCATCCATCAATGGATGAATGGATAAAGAAAATGTGACATATATAAACAATGGAATATTATTCAGCCACAAAAAGAATAAAATCCTGTCACATGTGGCAACATGGTTGAACCTGGAGGACATTATATTAAGTGAAATTAGCCAGGCACCAAAAGACAAATACTGCATGATCTCACTTATATGTGGAATCTAAAGAAGCTGATCTTACAGAAACAGAGAGTAGAACAGTGGTTACAAGAGACTGGCAAGGGGAGAGATAGTGGGGATGGGGAGAGATTGGTCAATGGGTACAAAATTGCAGATAAATAGGAGGAATAAGTTCTGGTGTTCTACTGCAGGGGTCCCCAAACCCTAGGCTGTGGACCGGTCAGTACCAGTCCATGGCCTGTCAGGAGGAGGTGAGCAGCGGGTGGGCGAGCATTACGGCCTGAGTACCGCCTCCTGTCAGATCAGCGGCGGCATTAGATTCTCATAGGAGCTCAAACTCTATTGTGAATTATGAACTGTGCATGTGAGGGATGTAGGGTGGGTGCTCCTTATGAGAATCTAATGCTGATGATCCGAGGTGGAAGAGTTTTATCCCGCAACCACCACCCCACAGGTCCGTGGAAAAACTGTCTCCCATGAAATTGGTCCCTGGTGCCAAAAAGGTTGGGGACCACTGTTCTATTGCACAGTGACTATGGTTAACAGTATTGTATATTTCAAAATAGCTAGAATAGAGAATTTTAAATATACTTACCACAAAGAAATGATAAATATATGAGGTGACAGATATGCTAAACAGCCTGATTTGATTTTTACACAATGTATACATGTACTGAAACATCACACTATACCCCATAAATATGTATATTATGTAGCAATTAAAAAAAAGAACAAATGGGGCCCCAGTTTCTTTATCAATAAAATGAAAATCAGATTGGATAAACTCCACTCTCCCATACCATTCGTCATAGGGCCTTACCAAAAGAGTCAATTGTGGTTTGTTGAATTAGACCAAATTTCGGCTATGTAATTCTTAAATTTTATCAACATCTGTGAAAAATGACAAATCATCAAAATACTTATTAATCTGCCAAAGAATTACTGTTTTTAATGCTAATTTTGTCAAGTAAACAAATATTTTTAATCAGTGAAAAGTATGTAACAATTATTTTTGAATGATTAAAATTTTTTCTTGCAAGCTTAATTCCATCACACTGGCTTCCTGAGTTGTGGAGTAGGAGCAAAATGGAACATGGAGACGGCTGTACTTGTGTCAGGGACAAGAAGTGTGTTACTGGGGATATAAATAACAAGATGGCAGAGGGGTTATGTGTGAGGAGGAGATGTTTACATCTCAACTGTTTGACACACGATTTCAGACCTTGTTTAAGCATGGAGAGAAAGACACATATGGTTGTGGTTATACAAACAATCAAGTGGTTTTGTTTTAACTGAGCCTACTTTAAAAGTGACATGAAATGCTGAGATTTCGAGTGGCTTTCTTATTGCACAAAATTGCAGAAATATGTGTCACAAGGCTAAACTGACAAGGATATGATGCATCTAAGGACCTTCCCATGGTAAGGCAGAAAAGGGAAAACAAAGTATCTTTTGAAAAAATCAGAAAAACCTGAGTATTTCCGACTGTATAATTCGTGCTGTCATTTCAGGTTAATCTTTTCGAAAACAACATCTTCCCAGCCAGAGGAATTGTGCTAAGTGCAACTGAGATTCAAGTTACTGACCAGGGCTGCCAAGGCATTTGGGTCTGCATATTTTCAATGTTTTTTATTTTTTTAAAGGAACTAGCTATAATGGAGAAATCTGTAGATCAAATGCCCAGAAGAACCTTCAGGCCAGCAATAAATCCTTTTTCTTTCTGTTGGTATTTTCTTCATTATTTTGGGGGTGGCAACACAACCTTACGATTACCAAATACATTTTCTTTCAAGTTTACCTACTGAACATTTCTACATAATAACCACTGAGATACAGATGGAAGTTATGACTATGAGGTATTTTTCAATTTTAGTTTTTTTTTTTTTTTTTGGAGGCAGAGTCTCACCTGTTGCCCAGGCTGGAGTGCAGTGGCACAATCTCAGCTCACTGCAACCTCCGCCTCCCAGGCTCATGTGATTCTCATGCCTCAGTCACCCAAGTAGCTGGGACAACAGGCGTGTGCACCACCACACCTGGCTAATTTTTTGTATTTTTAGTAGAGACGGGGTTTTACCATGTTGGCCAGGTTAATCTTGAACTCCTGAGCTTAAGTAATCCACCCGCCTTGGCCTCCCAAAGTGCTGGGCTTACAGGCATGAGCCAACGGACCTGGCCATTTTTCAATTTTAGTGGCAATTATCTATTATGAAAAAAACAAACAAACAAAAGGGTATCTGCAAACATTTTTCCACTATTTTTCCATCAAAATGAATTTAGAGATGTAAGCAAATGACCTTTTCATGTCCATTTACTATAAGTAATTTTTATAAGCTACCATATCTTTAGTAAGTAAAATAGAGCTTTCAATGATCAATTCAGTGCCTCCACAGAGGTTAAAAATTAGCAATTATTTCACTTAAAAATTGTTTATCTACCTCTTCCAATAGACTACACATTATTTTCTCTTTAATCAGCTTCCCAGAATCCAATTTAGAACTTGACATATAGTGGGTATAGTCACGCACTGCATAACAACATTTTGGTCAAAGGCAGACCACATATATGACAGAAGTCCCAGAAGACAACAACGGACCTGAAAGATTCCTATTGCCTAGTGATGTTGTAGCCCCGTTAGGGCAATGGAATGCATTACCCAAATCTTTGTGGTGATGCTTGGTGTACACAAACCTATTGTGCTGCCAGCTGTATAAATGCACAGCACGTACAATTACATACAGTACATAATACTTCATAGTCATAGTGAGTGACTATGTTATTGGTTTATGTACTTACTATGCTTCATTTAAAAAAATTTTTTTTATTCTTATATATATTTTTAGAGGTGGAGTCTCGCTATGTTGCCCAGACTGGTGTTGAACTCATGGGTTCAAGCAATCTTCCTGCCTCAGCCTCCTGAGTAGCTGGGACTACAGGCACACACTATCATGCCTGGACTATCTATGCTTTTCATCATTATTTTAGAGTGTACTCCCTTCTGTAAAAAAGAAGTTAACTGTAAAACAGCCTCAGGCAGGTCCTTCAGAAGGTAGAAGGCGCTGTTATCCATGCATGTTACTGCCTCTGAAGACCTTCCAGTGGGCCAAGATGTGGAAGTGGAAGACAGTGAAACTGAAGATCCTGACCTAGTTCAGGACTGGGCTAATGTGTGTTTGTGTCTTTGCTTTTAACAAAGAAGTTTAAAAAGTAAAACAATTTTTTAAAAAGCTTATATACAGTAAGGATATTAACTCATTTATGCCAGAAGTTGTGAATTTTTTTTTGTGAAAAATCAGACCTTGGCAATGACCTTGAGCAGTAGGATATAAATAACTCCCACAAGCTTAGTGTTCCAATAATGGAGCACTAGGCATAAATGGGGTAAAAATATTTTTTGTATAGCTATACAGTGTATTTGTGTTTTAAGCTGAGTGTTATTATAAAAGATCTGAAAAGTTTTAAAAAGCTGGGTGTGGTGGCACACACGTGTAATCCCAGCTACTTAGGAGGATGAGGTAGAAGGATCACTTGAGCCCAGGAGTTCAAGACCAGCCTGAGCAACACAGCCTGTCTCAAAAAAAGAAAAAGAAGTAAAAAAAAAAAAAGAAAAAAATTAAAAAATACAGGCTAAGTGTACAGTGTTAATAAGTCTATAGTAGTATATACACAGTAATGTCCTAGGCTTTCACATTCACTCACCACTCACTTGCTGACTCACGCAGAGCTACTTCCAGTCCTGCAACTCCATTCATGGTAAGTGCCTTTATACAGAAGTACCAGCTTTTATTTGTTGTTTATTTTTTCTTTATTGTTTATCTGTTGTTTAGATATACAAATACCACTCTGTTATAACTGCCTACAGTATTCAGTATAGTCACATGCTGTAGAAGTTTATAGCCTAGGATTAACAGGCTATACCATATAGCCTAGGTGTGTAGAAAGCTATACCATCTAGGTTTGTGTAAGTACACTCTATGATGTTTCCACAATGACAAAATTTCCCAGGGATGCACTTCTCAGAACATTATCCCCATCATTAAGCAACGCATATGACTATTCAGTAAATGCTAGCTGACTCACTGATTGAATAAACTGGTATAAACAAGGGCCCAAAACATAGGAATCCATCTTTAGTACCAGACAAGAAAGTCTGCACCCCTGTTTTCAGTGGGTTTTATGTATTAATAAATCTCATTTCCTGTATTAGAGATTCAGAAAATATTCCTAGACAATTATTTAGATGAGTAGTTAAAATGCAGAGACCTTTTGTAATATTTTTTTTAAAACCATTAAGTATTGCTTTAATACTCTTGTAACTTGGGTTTGTTTTGATAATGTATAACAATGACAACCAAAGGTCACTGCAGGCCGGGCGTGGTGGCTCACGCCTGTAATCCCAGCGCTTCAGGAGGCTGAGACAGGTGGATTTCTTGAGCTCAGGAGTTTGAGAACAGCCTGAGCAACATGGCAAAACCTGTGGTCCCAGCTACTCTAGGGACTGAGGTGGGAGGACAGCTTAAGCCCGTGAGGTGGAGGTTGCAGCAAGTTGAAACCAGGCCACTCCACTCCAGTCCGGGTGACAGAGCCAGACTCTGTTTTAAGGTTAATGCATTTTCCTATATGATTCATTTAACAGAATGATGACTTTATAATTATTTGATAATATTTTATTTTCCTGTCCCCAATTGGAATTCAAATAACAAATGTTTGGCTCCTATTATAGTTAGATTTTTGCCTTCATTGAAGCTTCCTCCCGGTCTGTACAGGCAAACAAGTCTCTCTTAAACCAGGCCAATATTGATGAGGGATAAATCAGTAAATCAGTGTAAATGTCAGACTCAGAAAATAATATTTAGTATATCTTCATGATATTGGCAGTATATACCAACATGATATTTTCACCTCAACGTTAGACCACCGCCTGATTTTAGAAGTTTGGACACAGCATACTGCCTAGTATCCCATCAAATGCAATGGATTTAGCATAGAAAGTGTTACTCTCTAGATCTATTTTTTTTTTTTAATAATCTTGGCTTATTTGTAAAATCCAATTAGCTCTAACAACACTACAAACCCCTGAAGCTTAGTACCAATGAGCCAGTGCCTAAACTCTTGTCTCTGAAACCCATATTCCTCAACAGCAACCTTAGTTCCTTGGAAAATTATAAATTCTTATTTGTCCTGAGCTACTAATACAATCAAAGGAAAGGTAAGAATGAACAAGATGAAACAAGACTTTAAATACTGAAAATGCAAAACCGAATCCAAACTTCTAACCCCTATCTGTGCAACCTGGGTCTTTGATAAGAAATCAGCTCAAGTTTGATGGATATTCTACAGTATAAACTTCAATGCGGGCTTAGAAAAATTCTCTTTTTTTTTTTTTTTTTTTTTTTTGAGACAGAGTCTTACTCTGCTGCCCAGGCTAGAGTGCAGTGGCGTGATCTCGGCTCACTGCAACCTCCGCCCCCCAAGTTCAAGCGATTCTCCTGCCTCAGCCTCCCGAGTAGTTGAGATTACAGGCCCCTGCCACCATGCCTGGCTAATTTTTGTATTTCAGTAGAGATGGGGTTTCACCATCTTGGCCAGGCTGGTCTTGAACTCCTGACCTCGTGACCCACCCACCTCGCCCTCCCAAAGTGCTGGGATTAAAGGCGTGAGCCACCACGCCTGGCCAAAAAATTCTTACAGGCACACGCACAAAAAATAATCTGTGTCAGCTAGCCTTCAAGATGGTGCCCAGATATCCCATCCCCATGGAGTCAGTGCCTCCCATATCATACCAGGGTTGGGCTGTGTGACCAAGAGAATATGGCAATAGTGATGGGTATAAAAGACTGCAGTTTTGTCTTGATTCTTACTCTCCCTGCTTCTCTCACACATCATTCCCTCTGGGAGAAGCCAGCTGTCACAGCCTTGCCCTAGGGAGAGACACATTACCTCTTACTAGAGATAAGAAACTGAAGGCTCTGGCCAAGTCAGCAAGGAACTGAGGTCAGCTAACAGCCATGTCAGTGGGCTATATAATATAAAACTATATTAGTTTTATATTAAAACTAATATAAAATCCAAAAGATAGGAAGATCCTGTAACAAGTAGAAGACTGTTCCAAGAAGACAAAGACAGGAATTTAGCAAAAAGTTACACAAAGCACAGAGGTTACTTTTTATTTTTTTTGAGAGAGTCTTGCTCTGTCATCCAGGCTAGAGTGCAGTGGCTTGATTTTTGGCTCACTGCGACCTCCACCTCTTGGGCTCAAGTGATTCTCCTGCCTCACCCTCCCAAGTAGCTGAGATTACAGGCACCCACCACCGTGCCCAACTGATTTTTTCTATTTTTAGTAGAGACAGGGTTTCACTGTGTTGGCCAGGCTGGTCTCGAACTCCTGGCCTCAAGTGATCTGCCTGCCTCGGCCTCCCAAAGTGCCAGGATTACAGGCATTAGCCACCATGTCTGGCCACAGAGGTTACTTTCTAAAAACATCAAATTTAGCATTTTCTGTTAACATAAATGCACTCATGGCCGTAGACAAGAATGGATATGTTTCAGATTTGGAGAAGAATAGTCAAAAAAAAAAAAAAAAAAAAGCTGAAAGGATCAAAAGCACTTGATTCTCTTGCAGAGCCAGCTTCCTGTTTTGGTTGAGGAAGGAGCTGCACTTAAAATAACTAGCATAAAGCATGCTTAGGGCTTGCAAAGTCAATGGCAGGAAGCCACAACAAAGAGCTCTGAAAGCAGCCCAACAGAAGGCTGATTCCTCCTGGAGAACTGCATCCTGAGAAAGGCCAAGAGAAGAGGCGCTTGCATAGTCAGTGAGTGGGAACAAACACAAGCCCGTCAGCAAGTGGCTCTCCTCTGTGACACTCTGACCCCTTGGCTCTAGGTATACTTGCTTACGTGGCAGGATACCTTTCTCCCACTCACCACATTCTTGCCAATAGTTAAAGGTGTGGTAAAGTGGGAGAATGAAAGTCATTGAATGAAAAGAACTAGTGCTGTAAAATTCAAATATTTTATTCTGATGAATTTTGTTTATTTTCTTTCTTTTTTTGAGGCAGAGTCTTGCTCTGTTGCCCAGGCTAGAGTGCTGTGGTGTGATCTTGGCTCACTGCAATCCCCGCCTCCCAGGTTCAAATGATCCTCCCATCTCAGCCTCCCAAGTAGCTGGGACTACAGGTGTGTGCCACCATACCCAGCTAATTTTTGTATTTTTAGAAGAGATGGGGTTTCACCATGTTGGCCAGGCTGGTCTCAAACTCCTGACCTCAAGTGATCTGCCCTCTTCAGCCTCCCAAAGTGCTGGGATTACAGATGTGAGCCACCACACCTGGCTTTTGATGCATTTTAAATTGAGGTTGTCTGGAAAGCAAGCCCTAAGCATGCTTTATGCTAGTTATTTTAAGTGCAGCTCCTTCCTCAACCAAAACAGGAAGCTGTCCCTGCGAGAGAATCAAGTGCTTTTGATCCTTTCTGCATTTTTTTTTTTTTTTTTTTAACTATTCTTCTCCAAATCTGAAAAACCACATCCCGGGAGTACCACATAATAAAAGGATGTATATCAAGGAATTAAGGATGTAATACCTACTTCCTTCCACTACATTAGGTTGATTTCACTGTCCCACCTAAGGCAAATATAGCAGATAAACAATAAATCTCCAAATGCAACTCACACAAAATAGGATCCATATTGAGCTACAAAAATTGTCATTGAGGGAGACAGATTTGTGGTCTAGCCAGCCAAAGCTTTGTGGTCAGCAGGGGGCTCAAGGAATCTATCATAAGAGGACAGGCTTGTCATCACTGACATCAAATCCTATTGCTTATGACTCACCACCCAACCACTAGCCTTTTCTCCAACTTACAGCTTCTCTTTTCCTACAGACTGGAAAATGGATAGCCAAGTTTATAAAGACATGTCTGTTAACCAAGTCAAACAGGCAAAGCATAGTGTTTACTGAGGAATGTTGTGAAGGGATTTATAAATCAAATCAGAGTCAAAGTAGGTGGCTACTAAAGATCCTACTCAAATGAGATTTTATAATAGTCAATTATATAGGTAGAAGCCTAAAGCTACAAAACAAAAGCAATGTTTCTTCTTAGTTTTTTTTTTTCCCCCTCTTTTCTTTGGGATTTGAGGTAGAATTGAGTATCACCATAATTCAGAATTGACAGAGTAGATGCTATGTTTAGAATCATAAAACATTTAGTCAAAAGTAATTCTGAAAATTAGAGGTTGTCAAAGCAACTGGGACTTCATTGGCAAAATCCCAATAAAGGAAGAAACCAAAAAGAAGGATCTCAAAAATCTGCACTTAAATCCCCCTCAAGCTGTTGACTAACTCCTAAGTTGAATGTATTCAGGGTGAGTCTTTTAGAAACCCAGGAGAAAGGAGAAGCCAGGATGCTAAAGACCTGATTGGATTTTCATGTGAGAACTCAGAAAGATCATGCTCTAGAAGTAAGGGTCACCCACGAAGGAATAAGAACTACATCCTGGGAGTACCACATAATAAAATAAAGACTGTATCCCAGTAATAAGACCCAAACTGAAATTGACCAGTCCTGACAAAGCCTAAAACTCAGCCTTGACAGGACAGAGTGACAGGTTGGTACTGTAGTTACCAATCAGAAGAAAATGTAACACTTTTCAGAGGATAATAGTTACAGCCCTTGTATTTTTCATCCAATGTCTGGCATCCAGTAAAAAAATACAAGAAATGCTAAAAAACAGAACAAAAAACTAGAAATCAAGGGGGAAAAAAAGGTAATAGAAACAAAACAAACACCAAACATAACTGAATCAGATAATGGAGTGTTAAGGTAGAGATTTTCAAAATAATGACTAGCATGTCCAAGAAAATAGGGAAAAGGAGGGATTAAATAGATAAAAAGATAGAAAATTTCAATGGAGAATCTATTGGAGTCCATATATATATATATATATATATATATATATATATATATATATAGAATCCTGGCCGGGTGTGGTGGCTCATGCCTGTAATCCCAGCACTTTGGGAGGCCAAGGCGGGCGGATCACTTGAGGTCAGGAGTTCAAGACCAGCCTGGCCAACATGGTGAAACCCCGTCTCTACTAAAAATACAAAAATTGGTCAGGTGTGGTGGCGGGCGCCTGTAATCCCAGCTACTCGGGAGGCTGAAGCAAGAGAATCACTTGAACCTGGGAGGTGAAGGTTGCCGTAAGCCAAGGTCACGCCACTGCATGCCAGCCTGGGCAACAGGGCGAGACTCCGTCTCAAAAAAAAAAAAAAAAAAAAGAATCCAATGGGCTGGGCGCGGTGGCTCATGCCTGTAATCCCAGCACTTTGCACTTTGGCAGGCAGAGGAGGGCAGATCACCTAAGGTAAGGAGTTCGAGACCAGCCTGGCCAACACGGTGAAACCCCGTCTCTACTAAAAATACAAAATTAGCTGGGTATGGTGGTACACGCCTGTAATCCCAGCTACTCAGGAGGCTGAGACATCAGAATCGCTTGAATCCAGGAGGCAAAGGTTGCAGTAAGCCAAAATCGTGCCACTGCACTTTAGCCTGGGTGACAGAGTGAGACTCTGTCTTAAAGAAAGAAAAAAAAAATATCCAGTGGCCATTCTAAAAGTTAAAAAAAAAAAAAAAAAAAATTACAATATGGTAATTAAGAACTTCATAGGCTTAATAGCAGACCACAAAAAAATAGAAGAAAGCAATAACAAACTGGAATACAGGGCAACAGAAAATATCTAAACTGAATGAGAGAGAAAAATTAACAAACAAACAAAAAATAGAAAGCAGGATAAGAGACAGTGAAGAGCTCTCTTCTCAGAATCCCAGAAGGAAGAGTAAAAAAATGGGAAGAATATTTGAAAAGATAATGGCCAAAATCTTTCCAAAACCAATAAAAGAGTATACAAATTCAAGAAAGTCAGTGCTATGGTTTAAATGTTTGTCCCCTTCAAAATTCATGTTGAAATTTAACTGCCATTGTAACAATATTAAGTAGTGAGACTTTTAAGAGGTCAGTAGGCCATGAAGTAACAAGTTGCTCTTAGGTTCCTGAAGATTCTGCCCTTATGGGTGAGACTGATATCCTTATAAAAGAGTGAGTTCAGGCCCCCTTCTCTTTCTTTGCCCTTCTGCCATGTGAAGATGCAGCAAGAAGGTTCCTGTCAGAAGCTGGCACCTTGACATTGGACTCTTCAGCCTCCAGAACTGTGAACCAATACATTTCTGCTCATTTAAAATTACCCAGTCTGTGGTATTCTGTTACAGCAACACAGAACAAACTAACACTGTCAGCAAATCTCAGGTTGAATAAACAAGTAAAATCACACTTCACCACATGATTGTCTGACATGTCTGTTAACAAAGTCAAACAGGCAAGGCATAGTATTTACTGGAGAATGTTGAGAATTAAATCAGGGTCAAACTGGACAGTTTCTGAGAATCCTACCGAATTGTAATTTTATAATATTAGGTGATGAGGGGTGACCTAAAGCTACAAAGCAAAGCCTATGTCAGTTGGTAATTTCTTCATAGGCTTTTATCCTGCTTACTTTGTCTATTATCATTATTTCTATTCAGCATTTCCCAGGAGGTCCCAGACAACATATTAGGGAAGAAATGAAATAAAAGGTATAACGATTGGAAAGGAAGAAGTAAAAACTGACATCTGCATTTGTGATTACAGGATGTTAGATGCAGAAAATCCAAAAGATTCCACAAACAATTATGATTAATAAGTGAATGTGGCAAGTTTGTTGAACAGGAGGCCAATATTGCATTGTCATACACTACCAACAAAAAATTAGAAAACAAAATTTTAAGAACGTTATTTACAATAATATACACATAAAGATCAAATACCTAGGAACATATCTAAAGAAAAATTATGTAAAAGTGTGCCACAGAAAATGATCAAAACTCTTAAAAAACTTATTTAAGAAGATCAGATGGTTGTAGATGTGTGGTCTTATTTCTGAGTTCTCCATTCTATTCTATTGGTCTATGTGTCTGTTTTTGTACTAGTAACCAATGAGGAAAGGATTCTCTATTTAATAAATGGTGCTGGGAAAACTGGCTAGCCATATGCAGAAAACAGAAACTGGACCCCTTCCTTACACCTTATACAAAAATTATTTAATAACTCAAGATGAATTAAAGACTTAAATGTAAAACCCAAAACTATAAAAACCTTAGAAAAAAATCTAGGCAATACCATTCAGGACATAGGCACGGGCAAAGATTTCATGAAGAAAATGACAAAAGCAATAGCAACAAAAGCAAAAATTGACAAATGGGATCTAATTAAACTAAAGAGCTTCTGCACAGCAAAAGAAAGTATCATCAGAGTGAACAGACAACCTACAGAATGGGAAAAGAATTTTTCAATCTATCCACCCGACAAAAGTCTAGTATCTAGAGTCTACCAGGAACACGAATTTACAAGGAAAAAAAAAACAACCCCATTAAAAAGTGGGCAAGGGACATGAACAGACACTTCTCAAAAGAAGACATTATGTTGCCAACAAATATAGGACAAAGAGCTCAACATCACTGATCATTAGAGAAATTTAAATAAAAACTACAATGAGATACCATCTCACGCCAGTCAGAATGACAATTATTAAAAAGTCAAGAAACAACAGATGCTGGCGAGGTTGTGAAGAATAAGGAATGCTTTTACACTGTTGGTGGGAGTTTAATTAGTTCAACCATTGTGGAAGACAGTGTGGTGATTCCTCAAAGATCTAGAAGCAGAAATACCATTTGATCCAGCAATCCCACTACTGGGTATATAGCCAAAGAAACAGAATGATTTATATATATTCATTGCAGCACTATTCACAATAGCAAAGACATGGAATCAACCCAAATGCGCATCAATGACAGACTGGATAAAGAAAATGTGGTACATGTACACCATGAAATACTATGCAGCCATAAAAAGGAACGAGAGCATGTCCTCTGCAGGGACATGCAGGGACACGCAGGGACATGGATGAAACTAGAAGCCATTATCCTCAACAAACTAATGCAGGATCAGAAAACCAAACACTGCATGTTCTCACTTATAAGTGGGAGCTGAACAATGACAACACATGGACACATGGCAGGGAACAATACACACTGGGGCCTGTTGTGGGTGGGAGTGAGGGGAGGGAGAGCATCAGGAAGAATAGCTAATGGATGCTGGGCTTAATACCTGGGTGATGGATTATCTGTGCAGCAAACCACCATGGCACATGTTTACCTACATAATAAACTTGTACATCCTGCACATGTACCCTGGAACTTAAAAGCTGAAGAAAAAAAACTTATGTAAGAAGACTTAAATAAATGAAGCTAGTCATGAATTAGAAGACTTGATAATACAAATTGTCAATTCTCCCCAACTAGATTTACAGATTCAATGGAATCATAATAAAAATGCCCCAGGAGTTTTTATTTATTTACTTGTTGGTAGAAAATGACAAACTGACTGACTTTAAAATTTACATGGATATT
The DNA here is from genome assembly GCF_029289425.2 of Pan paniscus. Lineage (NCBI taxonomy): Eukaryota > Metazoa > Chordata > Mammalia > Primates > Hominidae > Pan > Pan paniscus. The sequence continues at coordinate 57,773,566 of NC_073267.2, read as the reverse complement.
TGAAGGACCTACAATAGCCGACCCAATTCTGAAGAAGAACAAAGCTGGAAGACTTACACTACCAGATACCAAGATTATCTAAGATAAAGTAATTCTTGAAACAATGTATGAGGCAGCCACTGGAAATTTTATCCCAGCCCAAAGTACCCATTCAGGGGGCTCAAACATGAGCTTGGCTGGTCCAGCCTGCCTGGCTTCACCCCACAATCTACCCTGGAAGCACAGCACAAGACCAGGACCCCTGAGAGTTTCACGGCCCAGCTCGGTACCTGAGATACCTGAATAATTCTTGAATTACAAAGGTTAATCACCCTACTGCCACTATTGCAGCTGACGCTCATCTGCAAGCACCACCTCCTAGCTGGGAAGTCAACCTGCACCACCCATTACAACATCTATTGATACAACTGCATAGTGCCTTGGAAGAAAGCAAGCTTTGCACGACCTCTGCTGCCACCATCATCCACCCCAGCTAGGCAGGAGGCCTTGAGCCCAATCACCCACCCAGTACATTACTACTGTCACTGGCATTTGAGAAAGCCACCATACTAAGACTACTTTATAACCAAGGCTATCATACAGTGTCTATGTCACCGAATGCACCCTGAAGCAAAGCCAAATGACCCTACTCAACATACATAATAGATACATCCTCAAGGGAAAGAAAGTCCTGCCCCAACAAAAGTAAACTAAAAAATAATAAGAAGCAACTGTTATCCCAGATACAAATGAATCAGCACAGTAATATTGGAAATATGAAAAAAAAAAAGGTGCTATGACACCCCCAGAGAAACACAGTAATTCTCTAGCAATGGATCCTAACTAAAAAACAAATCTTCAAAATGCCAGATAAAGAATTCAAAACACTGATTTAGAGAAGCTATCAGGGGCTGGATACAGTGGCTCACACCTGTAATCCTAGCACTTTAGGAAGCCAAGGTGGGTGGATCACTTGAGGCCAGGAGTTCAAGACCCGCCTGGCCAACAAGGTGAAACTGCATCTCTACTAAAAAAATACAAAAATTAGCCAGGCATGGTAACGCACACTTGTAATCCCAGCTACTCAGGAGGCTGAGGCACAAGAATCACTTGAACCCAGGAGGTGGAGGCTGCAGTGAGCCGAGATCGTGCCACTGCACTCTAGCCTGGGTGACAGGGTAAAACTCTGTCTCAGAAAAAAAAAAAAGAAGAAGAAGAAGCTGTCAGGGGCAGGGCACAGTGACTCATGCCTGCAATCCCAATAGTTTAGGAAGCCAAGGCAAGAGGAAGGAGGATCACTTAAGGCCAGGAGTTCAAGACTAGCCTGGGCAACACAGTATAACCCTCCATCTCTACAAAAAATAAAAAAATAAGCTAGGTGTGGTGGTATGTGCCTGAATTTGTAGCTACTTAGGACAGTGAGGCAGAGGACTGCTTGGGCTTACGATGAGCTATGACTGCATCACTGCCCTCCAGACAAGGCAACAGAGCGAGACCCTGTTTCAAAATAAAATTAAATTAAAAGAAAAAAAGTAGCTCAACAAGATACAAGATAAATCTGAAAACTAATACAAAGAAGTCAGAAAATCAATTCAGGATATGAATGAGAAATTTACCAAAGAGATAGGTATTTTAAAAAGAAAACCAAACAGAACTCCTGGAAATAAAAAATTCATTGAAGGAATTATAAAATACATTTGAAAGCTTCAACAACAGACTAGACCAAGCAGAAGAAAGAACCTCAGAACTTTAAGATAGGTTTTTTCAATTAATCCAGTCAGACAAAAAAAAAAAAGAAAAAAGAATTTTAAAAAATGAGTAGAGCCTCTGAAAAGTAAGGGATTACATCAGACATTGGAACCTATGAATCATAGGTATTCCTAGAGGAGAAGAAAAAGCAAAAATTTCAGAAAACCTATTTGAGAAAATAATTGAGAAAACCTTCTCTAGTCTAGCAAAGGATCTAGACATCCAGATACAAGACGCTCAACAAACTCCAGCCAAATACATTGCGAGAAGGATCTCACCATGGCATCTAGTCATCAGGCTGTCTAAGGTCAATGTGAAGGAAAAATCCCTAAATACAATAGAAGTGTCTAGTCACTTATACAGGAAACTTCATCAAACTAACAGTGGACTTCTCAGCAGAAACTTCAGAAGCCAGAAGAGACGGGGATTCTATTTTCAAAGTGCTTAAAGAAAATGGTCAAACTCGAATTTTGTATCCTGCTAGTGTAAGCTTCACAAATGAAGGAGAAATAAACTGTTTCCCAGATAAGCAAATGAGGGAATTCATCACCACTTGATTGGTCCTATGAGAAATATTTAAAGAAGTTCTAAACATGGGAACAAAAGGTTGATACTCTATCATAAAAACACATGAAACTCACAAGTTTTATGAAACAATTATACAAATAAGGAAAAGAAAGAAATAAAAGGGCAACATGACAGAACTCCAGAAGACCACAAAGCAGGAACAAAAAACAAACAAAGAATCTACAAAGCTGGCTGGTTGCGGTGGTTCACGCCTGTAATCCCAGCACTTTGGGAGGCCAAGGCAGGAGGATCACCTGAGGTCAGGAGTTCGAGACCAGCCTGGCCAACGTGACAAAATCCCGTCTGTACTAAAAATACAAAAATTAGCCAGGCATGGTGGCATGCACCTGTAATTCCAGCTACTTGGGAGGCTGAAGCATGGGAATCGCTTGAACTCGGGAGGTGGAGGTTGTAGTGAGCCAAGATTGCGCCATTGCACTCCAGCCTGGGTGACAGAGCAAGACTCAAGACTCTTGCTTAAAAGGAAAAAAAAAATCTACAAAGCAACTAGATAGCAATTAACATTATGACTGGAACAAAACCTCATGCATCAGTATTAACCTTGAATGCACCACTTCAAAGATATAAATTGGTGCAATGGATTAAAAAACAACAACTACATGCTGCTTACAAGAAATTTGCCTTACTGTTAAAGACACACAGACTGAAGGTAAAGGGGTGGAAAAATGTTCCATGCAAAAGGAAACCAAAAGCAAGCAAGAGTAACTATACTTATATTAGATAAAACAGACTTTAAATCAACAATAGTTTTTTTTTTAAAAAAAGGCCAGTATATAATGACATAGGGATCAATTCAACAAGAAGATATAACAATCCTAAGTATATACTCCCAAAACTGGAGTACCAGATTAATAAAACAAATACTACTAGGCCTAAGAAAAGAGACAGATAGCAATACAATAATAATGTGGGACTTCAACACTGAGACAGGCAAAGTCAACAAAGAAACACTGAACTTAAAACCAAATGGACCTAACAGACATTTACAGAACATTCTACCCAACAACCACAAAAGATACATTTTTCTCATTAGCACGTGGGACATTCTCCAAGACAGACCAAACGTCAGGCCACAAAACAAGTCTCAATAAATTAAAAAAAAAATCAAGATCATATCAAGTATCTGCACACAATGGAATAAAACTAAAAATCAATCTGAAGAGAAACTCTCAAAAATATACAAACACATGTAAATTAAACAACATGCTCCTCGACAACCTTTGGGTCAATGACAAAATTAAGAGGGAAATTAAATTTTTTGAGGCTGGGCATGATAGCTCATGCTTGTGTCTATTATTCCACACTCTATGTTCATATGTCCACATTATTTGGTTTCCACTTATAAATGAGAATATTCAGTATTTGAATTTCTGAGTTATTGTCACAGCCTTCAGTTTCATCCATATTGCTGCAAAAGGCATGATTCCATTCTTTTTATACCAGATAAAACAGACTTTTTATATCAGATAAAACGAACATATGTGTGCAGGTATCTTTTTGACATAATGAATTCTTTTCCTCTGGGTATATACCCAGTAGTGGGATTGCTGGATCAAATGATGGTTCTATTTTTTGTTCTTTGAGAACTCTCCATATGTTTTCCATAGAGGTGGTACTAATTTACATTTCTCCCAGCACTATATAAGCACTCCCTTTTCTCCACATCCTCACCAACATCTGTTACTTTTGACTTTCTAAAAATAGCCGTTTTGACTGGTATAAGATGGTATCTCGTAGATTTTTCATTTCTCTGATATTAGTGATATTGAGCATTTTTTCAAATGCTTCCTGGCCACTTGTATGTCTTCTTTTGAAAAATGTCTTTCATCTCCTTTGCCTACTTTTTAATGGGGTTATTTGGGGGTTTTTTGTTGTTGTTGAGTTGCTTGAGTTCCTTGTAGATTCTGGGTATTGGTCTTTTGCATATGTATTTTGCAAATATTTTTGCTTATTCTGCAAGCTGTCTGTTTACTCTGTTGTTTCTTTTACTGTATAAAAAGCTTTTTAGTTTAATTAAGTCTCATCTGTCTACTTTTGGTTTTGTTGCTTTTGCTTCTGAGGTCTTAGTCATGAATTCTTTGTCTAGGGCAACGTCTAGAAGAATTTTTTCTAGATTTTCTTCTAGTATGTTTTAGTTTTGGATTTTACATTTAAGTCTTTAATCTATCTTGAGTTGACTTGTTTTTTTTTTTTTTTTTTTGAGACAGAGTCTCGCTGCGATACCCCTATGCTGGAGTGCAATGGCGCAATCTCGGCTCACTGCACCATCCGCCTCCTGGGTTCAAGTGATTCTCCTGTCTCAGCCTCCCGAGTAGCTGGGACTATAAGCATGCGCCAGCACGCCCAGCTAATTTTTGTATTTTTAGTAGAGACGGGGTTTCACCATTTTGGCCAGGTTGGTCTCAGACTCCTGACCTCAAGTGATCCACCCACCTCAGCCTCCCAAAGTGCTGGGATTACAGGTGTGAGCCACCTAGCCTAACCTCGAGTTGATTTTTATATAAAATAAGAGAGAGAGTGGTTCAGTTTCATTCTTTCTGCAGATGGCTATCCAATTTTCTCAGCACCATTTACTGAATAGGTTGTCCTTTCCCAGTGTACGTTTTTGTCTACTTTGCCAAAGATCAGTTGGCTGTAGATTTGTGGCTTTATTTCTAGTTTCTGCATTCTGTTCCATTGATCTATGTGTCTATTTTTATACCAGTACCATGCTGTTTTGGTTACTATAGCTTTGTTTCCCAATGTTGGAGGAGGGACCTACTAGGAGATGTTTGGGTCACAGGGGCAGATCCCTGATAAATGGCTTGGTGCCTTCCCCATGGTAATGAGTTCACATGACAGCTGGTTGTTAAAAGGTCCCTGGCTCTTTCCTTGCTCCCTCTCTCACCATGTGACATGCCTGCTCTCCCATTGTCCTCCATCATGATTATAAGCTACCTAAGGCCTCACCTTATAAGCTAGCACTGTGCCTGTTATAGAGCCTGCAGAACTCTGACCCAAACAAATCTCTTTTCTTTATAAATTACCCAGCCTCAAGTATTCCTTTGTAGCACAGCAAAATGGAATAACACAACATTTACATATTTCACAAATAACTGTTAAATTTGTATTAATTTTGTCTTTTTTTTCTAACCAATTTTTCAGGTGACTTCTATGAAAATAATCAGAAACTAGTATCTACCCAGGTTCTTTCTGTTTAATGTAACTTCTTCAAATACTATGTTCTTCAAAAATAAAGTAATTGAGAATGCAGTGTATTATGAGAAACTTTATAAGGACTGATTATAATATAAATCCTTCTTTGCTTAGGACAATTTTTGAGGAAAAATCTTGCTAGATATAAATTGAATATATATGATACATGGGTACTTAAACAAATGAACATTTACCCTGTTTAGAAACACTGAAGTGTGCAAAATTAAATACATGGGACATTTGTGTCTTTCTTGGCAAAAGGCAGGCAAAAAGCAGAATAAAACTGTAGTCATGTAATCCAACTAATCTCTCAACCCAACAAATACCCTAGAAAGGAAAACGGCAATTCAGAAAATACTAACAACATGCAGAAAAACAGAGGCAGCATTCTTTTAAAGAAACAATTCTCATACTTTATAGGTAAGTGACTGAAACCATAAATGTTCCTCCGCTAACACAGATCGATCAATTCTAAATCTCACCTGCCTTTTAAACTCCCTGCTATTATTTAGTGTCTTTAACTGCCAGTTAAGACCCCACAAATACAAAGACAACTGTTCACAGATCAGTGCTTCTGGGCCTATTCCAGAAAGTTTGTTTGATACACTGGAGGTTTCTGCCTGTTTTGAAGCTTGTGGCCTAAAATTACTTTTCTTCCTGGCAGTAACTCCAAGTTCAGCCTTATTATTTCTTTTTCTGTCTCTCGTGCTTGAATTAGGAAAGCTTTATTTTTAACATTAAAAATAACTCCCACACTGTATTACTTGAAGTTTCTAAAACAACTGTCTTATTTTATGCTCTTAATTTTAATTAATTCATTTCTTAATGAGAAAATTTTCATTACTAAGCTCCATTTGAACTTGGTGCTATGAAAACCTAACATAGACTCTTTTGTAGAAATTATTCTTTTGGTTTGGTTGAGGTCATAAACACCAATTCAGGACACCTAATAATCATTCTACTAAGGTCTAGAGAATGGCTGTTGTTTACTCAAGGGTATCTCATAATATTAGAGCCAACTTGGAGTCCATACCTATGCCTCTAGTAAAGACTACACCCAAAATCATCTCCAAGAGACAAGTATTTATTCTAATTATTCATCTAGATGCTCTTGGTAATATCTTAACTAAGCAAATCTGCTTAACTATATTATCATTTAGGAGATGTCCTGTGATCACTTTTAAAAACCACACAAATAAATGTTACCATGAAAAACTGTAGTTCTCACACAGTTCACAAACTGAACAATTCCTTGAGTATTTGTGGGTTATTTTAAAATAGCTAGTATAATTAAAGATATTATTAGAAGTATGCTACATGGATGTATGTATAAACATTAAGCAATGTATAACTATACAAAAGTTTCCTTTGACATTGAATTCCTCTGAATATATTTATTAGAAGTTCTAAAATACATCATCTAAATCTTAAACACAATTTTCAAAATGTGTTACCTAATAAACTCATTTATTTCATCCTCTACCTTCTGTTATATCAGACAAGAACAAAAAGACCTAGGCTCAGTTGCTTGAGATCACAGCACAAAGGAAGTGTTGTTAAGAATAAAAAGGGGAAATTCAGGAGCATCTAGATCTAGGTCTTAACTTTTATAGACTTCAGTTCTCCACTGTCACTGTCATCTACACAAGTGATTTCCACCCTTGATAGGTACTCCCTCACCTAGGACATTTTTTTAAAATTCAAATTTCTATAAATGGTAGTCTGAGCATGAGTTTTTACTTCCTGTCTGAATCGTATTAAAATGACAATTAAGAAATTAAAAATATATAAACCCACAAGAACAAAAATAATGACAAAGAGGACATCAGCTGACAAGAGATGCTGACAAAATTTTGGAAAACAAAAAGTACATGGACAAAAAGTAACCAACACTTAACAGGCTAGAGAAAGCAGAAACCTCAATGTTTGTGGGGCTAGAGGTAGAGAACAACAAGTTGATGTGGGTCCTAAAAGTCTACAAAAGCTAAAGAATTCAAGGTAGCCCTGAAAGCATGGATGAAGAGTGGGACAAAAGGCAAAAGTTTTCTAGATTCTCCCAAGGCAGAGTAAAAATAAAAAATAAAAATAAAGCCAGGCGCAGTGGCTCACACCTGTAATCCCAGCACTTTGGCAGGCTAAGGTGGGCAGATCACCTGAGGTTAGCAGTTGAAGACCAGCCTGGCCAACATGGTGAAACCCTGTCTCTACTAAAAATACAAAAATTAGCCGGGCGTGGTGGCATCCGTCTACAGTACCAGCTACTGGGGAGGCTGAGGCAGGAGAATCACTTGAACCTCGGAGACGGAGGTTGCAGTGAGCCAAGATTGTGCCACCGCAGTCCAGCCTGGACGACAGAGCGAGACTCCATCTCAAAAAGTAAAATAAAATAAAAATAATAAAAATAAAGCACAAGTTTTAAAGTCTGGATAAAATACAATTAGAACTCACTACCTCTACTCCTACTCCACATAATGAAGGCACTGCCTCCCTCCAGTCCAACAGAAGATAGGAGCTTCGCTCTCTGGAGAAAATGAACCAGTGAGGTTCCAGGCATGGGGAGGCAGGGGTGAAGCACTGTACTGGCCACAGAAGGATTCTGTGAAAGCTGACTCTGATGCTACTGCTGTAAAATGCACTGTGTTCAGCGACTGATGGAAAAACAAGAAAGACATTTGGCTGTGTCTGTTCAACTGGGCCCACCATAAATTATGGTTCTTTAATCACAGTCATCCAACTCCTTTCTGGAAACAGCTATGGAAATGATAGAAAAATCTAATAAATCTCTTTACTATGAAAGAAATTGTCAATTCCCTACAACTCATGTTTGTTAAAGCAAGTTTTGGCAAACTGCATAACAGCATGATATGATGAACTGAGACCCCTTACAGTTTTGGGGCAAGAAATTAAAACATTTTATTTTATTTACTTATTTATTTTTTTGAGATGGAGTCTCGCTCCGTTGCCCAGATGGAGTGCAGTGGGCATGACCTTTGCTCACTGCAACCTCTGACTTTTGGGCTCAAGCGATTCTCCTGCCTCAACCTCCAGAGTAGCGGGGACTACAGGCGCCCAACATCACGCCTGGCTAATTTTTGTATTTTTAGTAGAGACGGGGTTTCACCATGTTGGCTAGGCTGGTCTCAAACTCCTGACCTCAAGTGATCTGCCTGCCTCAAACTTCCAAAGTGCTGGGATCAAAGGCATGACACTGTGCCTGGCCAGTTAAAACATTTTAAGTAGATACCAAAGGAACGTCCACATTTGATTAATTCCAGTAATAGAACACCTTCACAATAATTTTTTAAAGAATAATTTAAATTACATTTAGTTGTTTATCTATAAAAGAAAATGTGTGAAAAATTATTACACATGGAGCTATTCCAGAGTACAAAGGTCTGTCCTTGCAGTACCTGAACAGCATGGCTTTTCTTATGTTGTAAAAACTTTTTATGTTATAAATTATTTAAAGACTTAACTGTCTGGGTCAGAAAGAAATAAGATAACACCAGAACCCATACATAACGTACACCATCATTATACATCTGGAGAAAGTTACTGTGATGGTTAATAGTGAGTTTCAACTTTGGATTGAAGGATGCAAAGTATTGTTCCAGTGTGTCTGTGAGGATATAGTCAAAGGAGATTAACATTTGAGTCAGTGGACTAGGAGAGGCAGACCCACCCTCAATCTGAGTGGGCACCATCTAATCAGCTTCCAGCATGGCTAGAATAAAGCAGAGAAAAGAAGCTGGAAGGATCAGACTTGCTAAATCTTCTGGCCTTCAGCTTTCTCCCGTGCTGGATGCTTCTTGCCCTCGAATATTGGACTCGAAGTTCTTCAACTTTTGGACTCTTGAACGTACGCCAGTGGTTTGCTGGGGGCTCTTGGGGCTTCGGCCACAGACGGAAGGCTGTACTGTCGGCTTCCCTACTTTTGAGATTTTGGAACTTGGACTGGCTTCCTTGCTCCTCAGCCTGCAGATGGTCTATTGTGGGACTTCACCATGTGATTGTGTGAGTTAATACTCCTTAAACTCTTCTTCATATACACATCTATCCTATTAGTCTTGTCCCTCTAGTGAACCCTAATACAGTTCCTATATCCTCAAAGCATTCATATTATTATTCCAGTTAAAACTGTGCTATTTGTAAAAGACAATCCTCTTGATGAAATATGTTGAAACATTAAGGTATTACTTACTGGATGCATTTAACAGTGGAGTCATGTGTGCCACTGCTCCAAGGACTACCCAACACCTTCCCCTCCATACCCAACCTTCTTCTGTCACTCACTCCTAGCCACCAGGCCTGAGAATGCCAGAACAAGGTCACCAACCTTCTCTCTCAGTCACATCAGAACGGTCCAACTTGGCTTCCTTATGCTGTCCTTCTGCCACCTTCACGGCCACAGCTCGGCAAATGGCCCCAAGTTTTCTATCCAGAGAACGAACCCCTGCCTCTCTGGTATACCTGTCATCAAACAAAAATATTTTATTTTTGACTATATACCACTTAAAAAAATAGAGAGAGGTAATGTGATTAACATTTTTGGTAAAGAAACAGTGTACATTTAAAAGTTCATTACCCTTTCTTGAGTACTAACTTTTCCACACTTAAAACTCCTCATTATTGTTATTTCTTCAATACTTTGATCTATTTTCAGCTACAACAATTTCCTTTATACAGATTATCTTGAATTATAACCCTACACTTAAAAATGAACCCTAGTTCTAGTTCAATTTACATTGCCAAAGTAAACTTGGCAGCATATAAAAAACCATTTACTCCTCGGTAATTTGTTGAAGAGTTTTCTTAAACAAAATTTGTCAATTTAGGAAAATTCTAGATAAATTCATTGTATTTGAAATACTGCTGAAAGAATAAGAGAAATTGTGCTCTTTGTGGAACTAAAACAAAAACAAATCTGAGACAGAAATCTGGTTTTCACTAGGCACTTTGCTAACCACCTTTCTTCAGTGTATTTTCATTGTGAAGATTTCTAAAGGAAGAAGGTATGCTAAGTGATGACAGCACTGACTTTGTGGACTTTGTGAAAAAGACGCTATGTGTGGTTAAGCAGAGCTGCTTTAAACACATGTACATTAGAATCAAACTCCGTTAAGTCATTCCACAGACCATTATATAGTGAAACCACTTTTGGCCACTCAGCTTTGGATGGACCTGAATGGACAGGATCAGGTGGAGAATGCAGTTTTATCTGAAGAATTGGATTTGACAAAGCCATACATTTGATTAAGTCAGACATACACTGTAGACTTTAGGAAAGCAGATTTTAAAAGTTCTGAGAAAAGACAGATAAAAAGCTCTTAGCTAAACACTCTAATACTCATTTCAGTCAAAGGTATAGAAGGATATAAAGCCTATATTATGCAACTACGTATAATTTCAATAAGGGAGAAAACAGGGAGGCATCTTAACAACTTCTACATTTGGGCTTTAACAAATTCAGCTTTATAAATACAAAATGGGATATGCCAAGCTTAGCGAAATTCACCGAAAAAGGGAAGAGAATAATCTTTAAAAAGCTAAGAATCTAGAGATACAGTCATAAAATAATATAGTCAGAATAAGAAAAGCATGGGCTTCCTATACCATGAACTGTTTAGACTCTATCTGAAACACTGTGTTCAATTCTGGGTGTTTAATTTTAAAAGACACATTGATATACAGGATTCTTTCAGAAGAAGACTAATCAGGAGGGTGAGAAGTCTTGAAACTACATCAAGAGGAATGGTACAGAGGAGAGGAATGGTTAGCTTGAAGAAGAGAACACTTAGTGTATAGCACCTGATAGTATTTTATCTTAATGTCAGAAGGGCTGTACAAGGAGGAATTACACTTAGATTCCAGGTGCTCCTATAAGGCAGAAGAAGAAAATTATAGAAAAGTGAATAGAAAGAGTATCTTTGTAACAATTATCACTTGAGCTCAGGAGTTCCAGGCCAGCCTGGCCAAGATGGTGAGAACCCCATCTCTATTTTTTTTTTTTTTTGAGACGGAGTCTCACTCTGTTGCCCAGGCTGGAGTGCAGTGGCACGATCTCAACTCACCGCAACCTCCACCTCCCTGGTTCAAGCAATTCCCCTGCCTCAGCCTCCCGAGTAGCTGGGATTACAGGCACACACCACCACGCCCGGCATGCACCTGTGGTCCCAGCTACTTGGGAGCTGAGATGGCAAGATGGCTTGAGCCTAGGAGGCAGAGGTTGCAGTGAGCCAAGATCATGCCACTGCACTCCAGCCTGAGTAACAGCATGAAAACCTGTCTTAAAAAATAAATAAATAAATAAAAAGAGTATCTTTGTTACAGTTAGAATTACCCATGAAGAGGTAGTTATTAGCTAGAATTAAGCATACTGGGACTGGAAGTATTCAAGCAGGTGAGTTATACTTGGAAATAAGAAAGACTAGAACATTAGGGTCTATGACTGTGACTTATCACAAAAGATGAAAAACTCAAATATTGATACTCTATGTCCTAAGTTTGGTAACTGACTAAATATCCAAAAACGTGCCTGGAATAGTACATACTTGTGCTGTTTTTAAAAACAATATCAAAACTAACAAAACTGCTCCAGATATTTCCTTATGTCCACAGCTTTTAAGATCTGATATTTTGAGTTAACAAGTATACATAAAAAAAGAAATAGTTCTCTAGGTAACAACTGGGAAATATAAATAATGATCACTCTTCAGAATCATTATTATTCAGATAAACTCTGGATTTTTCTCCATCCCTCATATTTTACAGATGGGGAAGCTATCAAAAATGTTAAATGACTTATTGAAAGTTACCCAAAGGCATCATGGGTGTTATCTGGAATAATGATATTGTTGGAAGACTCAGACATATAAGTCACTTAATTTATTTCTCCTGGCATTATCTACACCATAAATCACAAGACAAATTAAGAAAAGGAACCCCCAGGTAAGACTTAGTCTTACTGCTTTGTATATAAATCTAAATAGATCCATAAGAAGGCATAGATCAAAAGACAGTCTGGCCAAACTCTAAGTCAAAGTTCAAAATAGAGAGATACTTCAAATCTCTTAAAAACAGTAGTTACTAGAAAAGGGCCGCAAGAGGAGAGCTTGGCAGCCTGACATGACTTGCTGGATGATGCAATGGATCTGTAATACTGAGCTAGGAAAACTGTAAGAGGCTGTGGTGGATATAAATTCTCAACAGAGTATATTTTCCATTCAAACAGGGAATCTGTAAATTAGACTAAGCAATACTCTATTCAGATAATTTACACACTGCTTGCTACAGGCTTAAGCATTTGGTAGTAAACTTGGGAAGGCACCTTCTCTATTGTTCCAGTGTTAATTCTGAAGATCAAAATTCTAAGGATTTTAAAAATCTCTCAGCCAAAGAGAAGAAAAGAAAACTGAGTAACTTAAATCAGATTATCTGAAAGTAGCATATCACCTCGTAAGAGAATTCAACAACTTTCAAGATCCTGGGCATAAAAAGTGTCTCTATATTTGCCATGTATTTGGTTTTTAAATGATCAGATTAACCCCTTATATTGCTATTGTGGCAAAGCATAAATTTCAGCTTTAGCTATAACAATATTCCAAATGGTTTCTCTGTAAACTTCTGCCTAGTGTAGAGAACGGTGTAAATCAATAGTTATAATAACACTTGCTGGAAGTTGTTGAAGAAAGAGAAATGGATGCTATATGGGATGCCAATAAACTAATCTCCTTTTCAGGAGACTGTGGCTTATCTCAAAAGATGAAAAACTCAAATATTGATACTCTATGTCCTGTTTGGTAACTCAGTAAATACTCAAAAGTTGCCTGGAGTTAATGAAGCCTCAGGATGGCTAACTAACCTGGTGATGATGTCAAGAGTGGTGACCTGGGGTATCTGAATCTGCTGTGGAGTCAGCCCATGTTGTTCCAGCTGCTTGGGGATCAAGTGCCTATGGGCAATCTCTATCTTCTCCTCCTGTGTATACCCTGGAAAAGAAGAGATCTTGTTTTGTAATTATTTACATGGCTCCCATAATGCCATGCTTTGTTTTTGTTTTTTTTTTTTAGAGACAGAGTCTTGCTCAGTCGCCCAGGCTGCAGTGCAGTGGCGTGATCTCGGCTCACTACAACCTCCACCTCTCAGGTTCAAGTGATTCTCCTGCCTCACCCTCCCGAGCAGCTGGGATTACAGGCATGCACAACCACGCGGGCTGATTTTTGTATTTTCAGTAGACAGGGCTTTGCCAAGTTGGCCAGGCTGGTCTCAAACTCCTGGCCTCAAGTGATCCACCAGCCTCAGCCTCCCAAAGTGCTGAGATTATAGGCATGAGTCACTGCTCCCAGCCAGTGCCATGCTTTTTTAATGAATCAAATGTAGATTAAATGGATCTTAGATTTAGAACAAATTTAAGTATTATTTCAAATGAGACTATAATTACAATAAAGAAATTTATTCTGGCCAGGCACGTTAGCTCACACCTGTAATCCTAGCACTTTGGGAGGCTGAGGCGGGCGGATCACTTGAACTTAGGAGTTTGAGACCAGCCTGGGCAACATGGCGAAACCCTGTCTCTACTAAAAACACAAAAAATTAGCTGAGCATGGTTGCGCATGTCTGTAGTCCTGGTTACTCTGGAGGCTGAGGCACGAGAATTGCTTCAGCTGGGGAGGTGGAGGTTGCAATGAGTTGAGATTGCACCACTGCACTCCAGCCTGGGCAACAGAGACTGCCTCCAAAAAAAAAAAGAAAAAGAAATTTGATCTAAGTCAATAATTGTTAAAATTTCCAACGTTTTCACAAACAAAACAAGCATTTACTAAGCACAGTGCTTGAAAGTTTTCTGATTAAATGATATATTTCCCAAAGAGGAAAACACCTCAAATCTTAGAGACAATTATCTCTTTATCCTCAAATCCTCTGAAATTTCAAATAGAAGAATAAATGCATCTTTTTAGCCTAATTTGATCTATACTTGAAACACACACACACACACACACACACACACACACACCCCTCAATTAAATAAGCAGTGGGTTCCAAGGGAAGGGCTCTAAAGATACTGTTTCCAGAACCATGACTATAAAATAAATTGTAGCAGCAAAAGAAAACCTAAGATGTCCATATAAAAGGTTTTTTCCTCCACATGATGGTATATATATATATATATACATGTGTGTGTGTGTGTGTGTCTGTGTGTGTGTACATGTATTTATATATGTGTGCATATGTATTTATGTATGTATATATGTATTTTTTATATATATAGTATATTTAGAACACATAATGTTCTTATTTAATAGCCTGAATAAATATAGATTTCCTTTGTCTCTAAATCCCGTAAGACAAAATTCCAACTAATGTCCCTTTCCATTTAACAAGCAAAAATTAAAAATATGAATTGATAAGGCACCTTTTGAATGGAAAGAGGTTAGTAAACACCAGGAAAGCTAGAAGATCGGACAGCTAAATCTGCCAAAGGAAGAAGGTGGCATCATATGCTCCCCTCTGCAGCAGCTGTCCTGATTCTTTCACTTTACTTTAGTGTATCTAATGGATTTTCTGCCATAACTTGGAGTTTCCAGGGAATTCATTACTTATTTACTTTAGACTTTAAATACACACAATTAACTTTTTACTCTACCATATTTTAAAACTAAATACAGGAACCTGCAATGCTCACAGATAATTAAGAAATCCAGTTATATTGGGAGGTCAAGGTGGGTGGATCATGGGGTCAAGACATTGAGACCTTCCTGGCCAACATGGTGAAATCCCATCTCTACTAAAAATACAAAAATTAGCTGGGCATGGTGGTGCACGCCTGTAGTCCCAGCTACTTGTGAGGCTGAGGCAAGAGAATTGTTTGAACCTGGGACATAGAGGTTGCAGTGAGCTGAGATCGCGCCACTGCACTCCAGCCTGGTGACAGAGTGAGACTCCATCTCAAAAAAAAAAAAAAAACAGAAATCCAATTATAATTCACTTAGTAGTAAAAATATATTTCAGATTAATATGAAAAATACATTTAGATTACATTTAGAATCTAAAGACATTTAGGGCCGAGTGTGGCGGTTCACGCCTGTAATCCCAGCACTTTGGAGGCTGAGGCGGGTGAATCACCTAAGGTCAGGAGTTCAAGACCAGCCTGGCCAATATGGCGAAACCCTGTCCCTACTAACAATGCAAAAATTAGCCAGGTGTGATGGTGCACACCTGTAGTCCCAGCTACTCAGGAGGCTGAGGCACAAGAATCGCTTGAACCAGGAGGCAGAGGTTGCAGTGAGCCAAGATTGTGCCACTGCATTCCAGCCTGGGTGACAGAGTGAGACTCCATCTCAAAAAAAGAAAAAATAAGTAAAAGACATTTAGGCTGGACATGGTGGCTCACGTCTGTAATCCTTATACTTTTGGAGGCCAAGGCAGGCAGATCACTTGAGGCCAGGAGTTCGAGGCCAGACTGGCCAACATGGTCTCTACTAAAAATACAAAAATTACCTGGGCGTGGTCACGAGTGCCTGTAATCTCAGCTACTTGGGAGGCTGACACATGAGACTCACTTGAACTTCGGAGGCGGAGGCTGCAGTGAGCCGAGATCGTGCCACTGCACTCCAGCCTGGGCAACAAGCTAGACTCTGTCTCTAAATAATTAAATAAATAAAGACATTTAGATTCTACTCTAAATTAAAAAAAAAACTCAGTGATATTTGATCTCTTCCAGGGAAAAACAATACTGAGCAATTAAAATAAGGTGAAAATGCTATAACTTATCTAGTGTTAGTAACTGAAGGAATACATTTTGCATGCTCCAGTGACAGGGAAGACATTTAAAAAATTTAACTATTTGATAGATTCAAGAGGAATTTAAAAGCGGCATGCACTTTAATATAAAAGTGAGGCCAGATTTTATGAGAAAGTTCAGTTACTCTTTTTTTTTTTTTTTTTGAGATGGAGTTTCACTCTGTCACCCAGGCTGGAGTGCAGTGGCGTGAGGCTCACTGCAACCTCCCCTTCCCAGGTTCAAGGGATTCTCCCGCCTCAGCCTCCCGAGTAGGTGGGACTACAGGCGCCCGCCACCATGCCAGGCTAATTTTTGTATTTTTATTGAGATGGTGTTTCACCACGTTGGCCAGGCTGGTCTCGAATTCCTGACCTCAAGTGATCCACCTGCCTCAGCCTCCCAAAGTGCTGGGATGACAGGTGTGAGCCACCACACACAGCCTGCCATTTTAGAAATTATACTAAAGAAGAATGTCTTATTTGTCATAAAATTATCATTCTTTCATGCTAATTAAATCTGAAATTGTTGTTGTCAACGTTTGCTGTTTTGCTCTTCCAGACTTTGAAGCTACATAGAAACTGATTTATATACATTCCTCAGAACTTCTGAAGATTGTATGTTGGCAAATGAACTTCTTTTAGTCAAAACTCCATAGCATAACTAATTTTAAAGTTATGGTCAGAAAGGCAAGATGTATCATAATGATTTAAGAGTCAGGTACCTGGAACCTGAATGATCTCCATTCTGTCCAACAAGGCAGCTGGAATGGTAGCAGTGGTGTTGGCGGTAGCTATAAAAAGAACTTGAGAAAGGTCAAAGGCCACATTTAGATAATGATCTGTGAAGTTATGGTTTTGTTCAGGATCCAACACCTAGGGGAGAACAAAAAACATTTTAAAAACTTTAGTAGTGCCAACAGAAGGCTGTATATAAGTGAAAACACACATGATGTACTGGCAAGGTTAGTATTTCTGCTCAGAATAATTTAAGAAACAGACAAAACTAACATCTGAGCATTATTATTTGCATTCTCTACGTTCTACATACTTTTTAAAAAATAAAATACGTTCAGTGTCAAAATTTCTGAAAATGTAATAGCACAAAGCAGCAGAAATTACAGTTTCAAGCTTTGTTCAAAAATCTATTTATTAATGACTCATTGTTTGGCCATCATAAGTTACCAGTCCTGCAGAACCAGTTTCCATCTTGGTAACACACCCTATCTAAACTGCTATGGGAATATAAAGCAAATGTGTAAAGTATTTTGAAATTCTCAAAGAACCGGTAAATAAGAACCCATATAATCCTCCTCAAACATTTTCAGAAAGTCTGGTATAAATTATTTAACTGAAAGGAGAATTCCAAATAAGAGTAACCTTTGCTATGAGTTAAATAAGAGTAAAAATTACTATGCTACTATATTCTGATACAGCAAAAAATTCACTATTTAAAAATGGCTTACTACAAAACATTGCTGCTTATAATAAGCAAAACATCAATAACTCTTTTTTTGAGACAGAGTCTTACTCTATTGCCCAGGCTGGAGTGCAGTGGCACAATCTCAGCTCACTGCAACCTCCGCCTCCCGGGTTCCAGCAATTCTCCTGCCTCAGCCTCCTGAGTAGCTGGGACTACAGGTGTGCGCCACCATGCCTGGCTAACTTTTGTATTTTTAGTAGAGATGGGGTTTCACCATGTTGGCCAGGCTGGTCTCAAATTCTTGACCTCAAGTGATCCGCCTGCCTCAGTCTCCCAAAGTACTGGGATTACAATAGCTCTTAAAAATATTTGAATTAGATACATTAGATAATTTATCAGTCAACTTGGATTCTTAAAATGTGCAACTGTACATTAAAGAGCTTCAAGTCACAGGCACTTGTTGCTAAGGGGCTGGTGCAGAACTTTAATAAGGCACCAACAGCTTCTACATGTTCCAAACCTTAAACATATTAACACTCTCACTTACGCCCAATTACAATAAAATGACTAATATACTCACCAACCACAATTTAACTATATAAGCAGTTTTTCCTACCTTCTGATTCTTTCTGAAGTTTTACTTATTTTCAAAACTATCCAAAGTTAGTTTTTTGTTTTGTTTTGTTTTGTTTGAGACAGAGTCTCATTTTGTCACCAAGGTTGAGGTGCAGTGGCATGGTCTCAGCTCACTGCAATCTTTGCCTCCTGAGTAGCTGGGATTACAGGTGCGTACCACCACACCTGGCTAATTTTTGCAATTTTAGTAGAGATGGGGTTTCACCATGTTGGCCAGATTGGTCTCAAACTCCTGGCCTCAAGCAATCCACCTGCCTTGGCCTCCCAAAGTGCAGGGATTACAGACGTGCGCTACCACGCCCAGCCCCAAGCTAGTCTTAATTCTAGGCCTCATACATAATTCTGAATTTTGTTAAACACTAATTATTACTGGAAACTCTATCTAGAATTCCCAGAAAGCTCTAATTTCACATTTTCACAAGACTTAATAATGTTTAATATCATTAAAAAACAAGTACTTTCAAGTAATCAAGGAAAACTAATTATGTTCAGTATTGAATTGGTTAAGAGTGGTCTTACTATCTACTAATCATCTAAAAACTGTTTACAGGCCGGGCACGGTGGCTCACACCTGTAATCCAAGTACTTTGGGAGGCCGAAGCAGGCAGATCAGTTGAGGTCAGGTGTTTGAGACCAGCCTAGCCAACATGGTGAAACTCTGTCTCTACTAAAAAAAAATACAAAAATTAGCCTGGTATGGTGGCACATGCCTGTAGCTCCAGCTACTTGGGAGGCTGAGGCATGAGAATTGCTTGAACTTTGGAGGCAGAAGTTGCCGTGGGCTGAGATCACGCCACTGCACTCCAGCTTGGGCGACAGAGTGAAAATCCAACACAAACTAACAAACAAATGAACAAACAAACTGTTTAGGTATGGAAAATGTTTATGTATGGAAAATAGTTAAAACTATCATCTAGTGACAAAAACGCTCTTCTTTTGACGCAAACTTGAGTCAGGCTCCTCTGAGTCCTCTGCTCAACTAGGCCAACGTCGGCCTTCCCTCTGTCTTTGTAAAATCCAATGTGAGCAAGAATCCTGCTAAGTCAGGTTAGCAAAAATGACCCATACCCATACGTATCTGTTCTCACTTCTAACCCAGTATCTTTTCACCCTGGCCTCCCTTCAGCAAGAGTTCTGTTGTGTCCTTCTAGTGAGAATCCCCTGTAACCCCAATTTTTCCTCTTAGAATGTTTCCCTCTACTGATTCCCCATTCACTCTCCTCCTGTCACTGCAAAACCCCATTGCAGTGTTTCTTATACCTAGTCTCCCACCTTGAATAAAGTAATCCTTACCACCTTTAATAAGCGTCATGAGTAATTTTTTAACACTAGCTAAGGAAAAAAATCTATTCTTTTTTTTTTTGAGACAGTCTCGTTCTTTCGCCCAGGCTAGAGTGCAGTGGCGTGATCTCGGCTCACTGCAAGCTCCGCCTCCCGGGCTCACGCCATTCTCCTGCCTCAGCCTCCCGAGTAGCTGGGACTACAGGCGCCCACCACCATGCACGGCTACTTTTTTGTATTTTTAGTAGAGACGGGGTTTCACCATGTTAGCCAGGATGGTCTCGATCTCCTGACCTCGTGATCTGCCCACCTTGGCCTCCCAAAGTGCTGGGATTACAGGCATGAGCCACCATGCCTGGCCGGAAAAAATTCTATTCTTTAATGGCTCTAATCATATGTAATTCATATATGCTGGATATGTTTTAGAAATGGCTGTCAGACTTGAACAAGTAATTTTTTTTTCTTAAAATTTTAAGACACTAGAGTTTTTAAAAAGTAGGAAAATTAATAAAGCAATGTTTCTGAATTATGAAGGAGGTTTTAAAAACAGTGTGACAGAATACCTAGATTATAAGGAGAAAAAATTAGTGATGCCTGTTAAAAGAAAAACTCTAGATAAATTAACAGTTTAATTGAGCAAAGAACAAGTCTCAAATTGGGCAGCTCCCAGAAACAGAATAGGTTCAGAGAAACTCTGGCATATGGTTTGATAATATTTATGGACAGAAAAAGGAAAGTGACATGCAGAAAACAAAGAGTGTACAGAAACAGCGGGATTGCTTACAGCTTGGTGTTTGCTTTATTTAAAGTTTGTTAATAGCTGACTTCCTGTGACTTGCTGAAAATCTGTGATTGGTGTAAGAATAGTGTGTTTACACAGCTAGTTAGGCTGCAGTTTACTTTGTAAGGGGAAACCTTTAGGCCAAACTTAAAATATTAATATGTAAGGAGGCAGACTTAGGCTAAATTTGTGCCCAATTTGCCTGCCTTCCTCTTTTACTCAGGAGAGTGTGAAAGGAAAGTAAATCTCAGGACCCCCAAATCACTAAGCAAAAGGGAAGAGACAAGCTGGGAACTGCGTCACACAAACCTGCCTCCCATTTTGTTTCCAAATAAGATAGCTACAAAGACAAAAAAAGCTACATATCTCCCTCACAATCCCCCCACTTAGAAATTCCTTGTGGGCCCCAAGATCTTTAACCTGTAACAGTTCTGTTGAATTTCACCCCAACCATGTAAATTGATAGCTTTTTCTTTACACATACAGGACAAAGGACAGAACTCAAAGTCATCCCTCTGCTCACCTGAGACAAATGCATATCTGATGGCTTCCTGTACGCTATGTTTATTTTATCTTATGTAGAAATGCAGATTCACTAAGCTAGATGAATGCGTCAGTGACTATTCCTCTGCTCCCCTCTCATAGGTGAATGGCTGATCAAAGACTCAAAAGAATGCAACCGTTTGTCTCTTGTCTACTCATACCTTTTAAAATTTCTTCCTCTTTCCCCAATATCTGCCCATTCCCCTTTAAATACTGAAGCCCTCAAAATCATCTCAGGAGAACATTGCCAAAATAAACTTCTAAACTGGTTGAGACCTGTCTCAGATACTTTCTGGTTTTCAAAAGCATAAAAAGACATATAGAATTTAAACAGCATCAGAAATACTGATCAATATTCTGGCAGAAAATAATTTCTGGTAATCACTACTCAGATGAAGCTCCGAGGCAAACTGGTGAGTCCATGGAAGGACGAAAATTACAATTAAGAGCTTTGTAGCTATCAAACCTCATCTTCTTACCCTAACTTCAGAGCAGGGATTCTACTGCCCACATCCAGGGCCACTTTCAAAAATAATTAGGGCTGTTTCTCCTTTATTCTC
Organism: Pan paniscus; assembly: GCF_029289425.2. Lineage (NCBI taxonomy): Eukaryota > Metazoa > Chordata > Mammalia > Primates > Hominidae > Pan > Pan paniscus. Next base: position 57,752,055 of record NC_073267.2, on the reverse strand, counting down.
CCCAACTAAAAGATTTTCTGTATCAATCCGAGGACTATAATTCCTACCTACAAAGTATGACTGGGAATGGAAATAGCTGTGATATGACGCATTATTCCTAGGAATGTGAAGTCACAATGGGATGAACCATGGGAGGAATGTACACTGAGAATTATTCTTCAATAATAATTTCTGACAAGAGAAGAACTACAGATGTCTGTAGGCAATCCAGGAATAGATTACATAGAGTTCATTACACAAGACTAGGTAACTGTCATCTTTAGGTGTGATATAGTATGATTATGCTTTTTAAAAGTGTATATCTTTTGTCGATAGCTACTGAAACATTTATGAAAAGATGATGTCTGGAATCTGCTTCAAAATAATCAGAGGTTGGGTAGGGGAGAATGGGAAGCAATAGATGAAACAAGATATTAAAGCTGGGTGATGAGTCCACAGAATTCATTATACTATCTTCTCTGCTTTTGCTATGGTTGAAATTTTCCACAACAGAAAATAAAGATAAAATAACATAACTAAAATCTGCTCTGAAAGCCACACACAATTAATACTATTATGATACTGTAAAATATATATTTGGCCTTCATCTCTTTGTTTCCTGACATGCAACTCCTAAAATCCTTGGAATCACCAAAGTGATAAGTATCATTTTGTATGTTAGTGATTGACTGGTGGCTGGCAGTCCCTCCACAGCTTCAGGATGTGGGCTGGTCACAGGAAAGACCAAGGCATGATTAGAGGGCTGAGGACTTGTCAGTTCCCCAGCCCAATCTCTTGGGAGGGGAGAAGAGCTAAGAGTTGAGTTGATCACCAATGGCCAGTGATTTAATCAATCAGGCCTATGTGACAAGGCCTCCATTAAAAACCCGAAAGGACTGAGGTCAGGAAGCTTCCAGGAAGGTGAATATGAGCACACCCAGGTGCAAGAAGGCTGGTGGACCCTGACTTCACTGGGATGGAAGCTCCTGTGCTGTTTGTTTGTATTCTTTAAAATATTCTTTTAATAAACCAGTAAATGCAAGTAAATTGTTTCCCTGAGTTCTGTGAGCTACTCTAGCAAATTAAGCAAACCTGAGGAGGGGGGCTTGTGGGAACTCCAATTTATAACTGGCTGGTCACACGTTCTGGAAGTCAACTCACGACTGGCATCTGAAGGGGGAGGCAGTCTTGTGGGACTGAGTGCTCAACCCGTAGGATCTGATACACATTGTCAGAATTGAATTAGAGGACACCCAGCTGTGGTCGGTTGCTGAAGAACTGCTTGCTTGGCATATGGAGAAAAAACCCATGCATTTGGTCAGAGGTGTTCTGTGTTGTGAGAGTGCAGTAGGAGAAACTGAGTTTACTTTTCCTCTATATCCTCAACTATGGAAATTAAATCTGTGATAAAGACAAACTTGAGAAAAGTGTTCAGGACATAGAAGAAAAAGGGCTTTAGAGACATGTAGGGGATAAATACGGGAAAAATTAAGAGATGCAATTCATAACTGGTTAATATAACTAAAGAAGAGGTCTCAGTAAATTAAAATAGGGATTAAAGAAACGAAAATATTCTAGAAGACCTTGACACTATAGATTGAAAAGATTTAGATTCCTCCTCCTGTGCAATAAAAATGAGAATGTCATTAGAATAACACCTACAGAATTTTCAAGCAAAATTATCACTAGTTTAAAATATTTTACAATCTTGAATACATCAAATATATGTAATATATATAAGATATGATGCATAATAACAAAATGAACACCTGTGAACCTACTACCCATTGTGAAGACATTTGTTTATCTATTTAGACCAGTGGTCACGAAAGTGGAAAATGACCCACCAAAGTGCAAGTAGAAAATATTAGTATTTGTATTTATCTTTTTTATTTATAAATACCAGAAAAAAATAGCTTGTAAATATTTAATATCCAAAATGGAATTGATGTCTTCACTTAGAAGAAGTTCCATAAGGTCAAAGGCTGCCTGTGGTGTCCTCACTTATCTGCCTTAACTATAATTACAGCACATTGCTGTCCATGTGTGCTGTGAAAAGAAAATATATTTGGCCCCCAAAATCACCAGACTAGAGGGAAAAATCAAGCTGGGAACGCTTAGGGCAAACCTGCCTCCCATTCTATTCAAAGTCACCCCTCTGCTCACTGAGGTAAACCTGATTGCCCCCTTTGGAAAGGCTAATCAGAAACTCAAAAGAACACAAGGGTTTGTCTCTTATCTACCTGTGACCTGGAAGCCCTCTCCAGAGAGCTGTCCTGCCTTTCCAGACCAAACCAATGTTCACCTTACATATGCTGATTGACGTCTCTCATGCTTCCCTAAAATGTATAAAATCAAGCTGTGCTCTGACCACCTTGGGCACTTGTCGTCAGGACCTCCTGAGGCTGTGTCATGGGTGCGCGTCCTCAACCTTGGCCAAATAAACTTCCTAAATTAACTGAGACCTGTCTCAAATTTTCCGGGTTCACAGAGCCTAATATTACAAATGGGTTGAGTGGTTTAAAAAGATTCCTGCAAAGTATCATTAAAAAGGGTATAGGCAAAGGTATGAACCACAAGAAAATAACAGAGTTGACACTCTTATTTATATAATAAGCTAGGATAGACATATTATGAAGTAAAAACAATTATCTAATTAGAACACAGTGCTTTCATTGAAAATATAATTACCTTTTAAAACTGATTTCGTTTTACATAAAGTACATGATATGGGCACACTGGTACATATATATTATGTATCTATTATATATGTCCTTTGTTATGGACTGAATTGTGCCCCCTCAAAATTGACAGAATCCCTAACCCTCTCCGCTCTGTCTCAAGGGCAGTCAGGGTGAAGACTGCATTTGGAGACAGGGTGTTTAAAGAAGGTAATTAAGGTTAAATGAAGGTAAGAGTGGGCCCCTAGTCTAATACAATTGGTACCCTTATAAGAGGAAAGAGGAGACCCCAGGGATGCATGCATGCACACAGAAGGTCTCCCGAGGACACAGCCACAAGTCGGTTGTCTGTAAGCCAAGGAGAGAGGCCTTAGGAGAAATCAAACCTATAAACACCTTGGTCTTGGACTTCCAGCCTCCAAAACCATAAGGAAATAAATTTCTGTTTGGTCTTCAAAGCTACCCAGTCTGTGGTATTTTGTTATGGCAGTCTTAAGAAATACATTCTAATACATTCTGACCGGGCGTGGTGGCTCATGCCTGTAATACCAGCACTTTGGGAGGCCGAGGCGGATGGATCATGAGGTCAGGAGTTCGAGACCAGCCTAACCAACATGGTGAAAGCCCATCTCTACTAAAGATACAAAAAATTAGTCAGGCGTGGTGGCACGTGCCTGTAATCTCAGCTACTCAGGAGACTGAGGCAGGAGAATCGCTTGAACCTGGGAGGCAGAGGTTGCAGTGAGCCAAGATTGCACTATTGCACTCCAGCCTGGGTGACAGGGCAAGACTCCGTCTCAAAAAAAAAAAAAAAAAAAGAAGAAGACTAATACATTCTTATTTTATTTATATATATATTACTACTGGTGCAGACAACAAAGAAGCCTTCTCAAATATAGAAGAGATTCAAAATACAACTCACACACAAATCTTTGAACGAAGTAACCTGAAGATATATTTCATCTGAACAAGTGATAAACCAAAATACAAGTATCAGAAGCATGCAGTGAAATCATTCAAGCACAGAATCAAAATGAAATGGGGGAGGAAGCACTTCTATTATATAATGGTAGAGTAAGAAACTCTGAAAATCTGCTCCTCCAGAAAAGCAATGAGAGCACTAGCAAAAATTGTCAAAATCAACTTTTTCAGAATGCTACATACTAACTTGCAACAATTTGAGGAGTGCTTATTCAAGAAAAACAGCTGAATCTCAGTAAACAGAATGAGCTTTGTGATATTTTAACTTGCTTTACACTCATCCCTTTCTCTCAAGTTCATGGTAGCAAAATCAACAGCCTCATAACCCCAGTAGCTGTGAAAACCAGTAGCCTAGCAATCCTGTTAGGGGGTAGAAAAGGATTACAATCCTTCAAAAGCCCCATCCCCAGAGAACTGTCCCTGTTTGACTCTGGCAGTTCCTTAGAAGAGCTCCATATCCTTATTTGACTTAACTCAGAGAACACTCTGTGAGAACAGTTTTATCCTTAGGACATTTGCCAAAAACAACCAGTGGCAACTGTTTAGCACTGCAGCTGCCTGAGGCAATGAAACTAGTTGGGACTAACAAGAGGCTGACCAAAAAACTTAAATGGAAAAACTGGGAAATGAGATATTCATGGGGACTTTGAAAAGCCTTGACATATGCCTGAGAATCCAAAATTTCATGTGAATGTGCAGGCTCTAAGTATATCCAGGAAAGACCTGAGAAGGCCCTATAAGCTCATCTTTGGCAGACACTGAGGCTCTGCAAAAGCAGGAAGTGAAGGCTAAGGCAGAGTTGTAAACCATCTGCCAAAGTGTGAAAGGCCCACTTCAATACACACATAAGAGCCCCTTGGGCAAGGAGTGGGAGAGCTACTGTCCAGGTACTTAAGGAAATCTCTGTCCGGTCACTAGCTGACCACTAAACAAACTGAGCAACTTCAGTGGTCACACATTAATGAATAAAACAGACTTTACAGAATGAAACCAGAAAGTCACTAAACAAACAGCAACAATAACAGCACAAACAAAAAACCCTTAAGGTTATATTATTCAATTATATATCTGACTATATTTAATATAAATATAACACTCTAAATATTCAGTTTCAACAAAAAAATTATGAGACACACACAAAGAAATACAAAAGTACGGCCCTAAAGAGTAAAAAAAAAAAAGAGAAGTCAACTGGGTTCAGTGGCTCATGCCTTTAATCCCAGTACTCTGGGAGGCCAAGGTGAGCAAATTGCTTGAGCTCAGGAGTTCGAGACCAGCCTGGGCAACATGGCGAAACCCTGTCTCTACAAAAAATTGGCCAGGCATGCTGGTGTGTGCCTGTAGTCCCAGCTACTCGGGAGGCTGAGGTGGGTGGGTCACTTGAGCCTGGGTAAGGTCAAGGCTGCCATGAGCCATGAGTGCGCCACTGCACTCCAGTCTGGGTGACAGAGCGAGACCCTGTCTCAAAAAAGAAGAGAAGTCAATGGAAACCATCCCTAAGGAAGACATGTTGGATTTATTAGATAAAGATTACAAATCAGCGGCCAGGCACGGTGGCTCACGACTGTAATCTCAGCACTTTGGGAGGCCAAGGCGGGCAGATCACAAGGTCAGGAGATCGAGACCATCCTGGCTAACATGGTGAAACCCCATCTCTACTAAAAATACAAAAAATTAGCCAGACCTGGTGGCAGGCACCTGTAGTCCCAGCTACTTGGGAGGCTGAGGTGGGAGAATGGTGTGAACCTGGGAGGCGGAGCTTGCAGTGAGCCAAGATCCCACCACTGCACTCCAGCCTGGGCAACATGGTGAGACTCTGTCTCAAAAAAAAAAAAGATTACAAATCAGCTACTATAAATATGCTTAAAAAACTAATGCCCCAACATTGATGAACTTTGAGGAAACTAAGTGAAGTCAGTCAATTATAAAAAGATAAGTACCATATGATGCACTTATATGAGGTATATAGAGTAGTCACTCATAGAAACAGAAAAGAGAATGGTAGCTGCCAGGGACTGAGGGAGGGAGAAAGAAACAGGGAATTGCTGTGTAATGAGTATACACCTTCACTTTAACAAGATGAAAAAGTTCTGGAGATTGGCTGCACAACAATGCGAATGTGCTTAACATTACTGAACTGTACACATAAAAGTGGTAAAAATGGGACTTTTTCTGTTATATTTACTAACATTTAAAAAAACTAAAGGAAATCATGTCTAAAGAATTACAGGAAAGTATGAGAATGATGTCTTGACAAATAGAGAATATAAACAAAGATAAATAATAAAAATTTTAAAATAGAAATTTTGGAGTTGAAAACTACAGTAATTTGAATGAAAAATTCACTAGAGGGGCTGAATGACAATTTCAGCTGGCAGAAGAAAGAATCAATGAACTTGAAGACAGGTCAACTGAGATGATCCTGTCTGAAGAATAGAAAGAAAAAAGGCTTTAAAAAAAGTGAACAGCACTTTAGAGACCTACGGGACGCCACAAAGATTACCAACACACCATAATACGAGTTTCAGAAGGAGAGGAAAAAGAAAGGGGCATAAAGAATATTTGAAGAAATACTGGCCACATACTTCTCAAATTTGATGAAAAACATTTACCTACGCATCCAAGAAGCTCGAAAAGAACTAAGTAAACTCAGAGGATCACACATAAACACAGTCAATCTGTCAGAAATGAAAGACAGAGAATACTGAAAACTATGAGAGAAAAATGCTGCCCTCATTAGGCATAAGAGATCCGCCACAAGCTTAACAGCTGGCTTCACAGCAGAAACCACAGAGACCAGAAAGTGGTGAGAGGACATGCGAAAGGGCTGAAAGCAAACAATTGTCAACCCAAATTCTATACCAACAAAATTACTTCAAAAATGAAGGAGAAATTAAGACATTCCCAGAAAAACAAAAACTGAGAATATGTCACCAGGAGACGAGACAAGAAATACGAAAGACTGAAGTTTAAGGACACTAGACAGTATCCACACAAAGAAATAGAGCGCACTGGCAGAAGTGATTACATTGCAAACATAAAAGGCAGTGTAAATATACTGTTGACGTAACTTTTTCTTATCTGATTTAAAAGATAATGGCATAAAGCAGTAATTACAGTTGATCCTTATTATTCCATATTTGCAAATTTGCCTATTTGCTAAAATTTGCAACCCCTCCTCAATACAGGTATACCTCAGAGACACTGTGGGTTCAGTTCCAGACCACTGCAATAAAGCAAATTTTGCAACAGAGTGAGTCACATGTATGTTTTTTTTTGTTTCCCAGTGCATATAAAAGTTATGTTTACACAATATACTATAGTCTATTAAGTGTGCAATAGCATTATGTCTAAAAAACAATGTACATGCCTTAATTAACAAATACTTTCTTGCTATAAAATGTTAATCACCTGAGTCTTCAGTGTTAGTTGTTGTCATTTTGCTGGTGGAGTGTCTTGTCTCAATATTAATGGTTGATGACTGATCAGGTGGTGGCTGCTGAAAGTTAGGGTGGCTGTGGCGATTTCTTAAAATAAGGCAACAGTAAAATTTGCTTCATCTATTGACTCTTCCTTTCATGAAACAATTTCTTATAGCCTGCATTGCTATTCGATAGCATTTTGCCCACAGTAGAATTTCTTTCAAAATTGAAGTCAATCCTTTCAAACCCTGTTGCTGCCTTTATCAACTATGTTTATGTAATATTCTAAATTGTGTAGAATTTCAACAAGGTTCACAATATCAAGGTTGTCATTTCAACAAGGTTCATAGCATCCTCACCAGGACTAGATTCCATTTCAAGAAACCCGCTTTCTTTGCTCATCTGTAAGAAGCAAATCCTCATCTGTTCAAGTTTTACCATGAGATTGCAGTATTTCAGTCACATCTTTGGGTTCTAATTCTAGTTCTCTTGCTATTTCTACCACATCTGCGGTAACTTCCTCCACTGAAGTCTGAACCCCTCAAAGTCATCCATGAGGGCTGGAATCAACTCTTCCTGAACTCCTGTTCATGTTGATATTTTGACCTCCTCCCGTGAATCATGAATGTTCTTAATGGCATCTAGAATGGTGAATCTTTTCTAGGGGTTTTCAATGTACTTCGCCCTGATGCATGGGACGAATCATAATCTATGGGAGCAATAGCCTTAAAAAATGTGTTTCTTAAATAATAAGACTTGAAAGTTAAAATAACTCCTTGATCCATGGGCTGCAGAATGGATGTTGTTTTATAAGGAATGAAAACAGTATTAATCTCCTTGTACATCTCCATCACAGCTCTTGGGTGACCAGAAGCATTGACAATGAGCAGTAATATTTTCAAAAGAATCTATTTTTTTTGAACGGTAAGTTTCAACAGTGGGCTTAAAGTACTTAGTAAAACCATGCTATAAACAGATGCATTGTCACCTAGGCTTTGTTGTTCCATTTACAGAACAAAGGCAGAGTAGATTAAGGGCCTTAGGGTTTTCAGAATGGTCAATGAGCACTGGCTTCATCTTAAAGTCACCAGCTGCATTAGCCCCTAACAAGAGTTAGCCTGCCCTTTGAAGCTTTGAAGCCAGGTACTGACTTCTCTAGCCATCAAAGTCCTAAATGACACTTCTTCCAATACAAAATAAGGCTGTTTCATCTACATAGAAAATCTGTTTTTTAGTGTAGCCACCTTTATCAATGATGTTAGCTAGATGTTCTGGATAGATAACATGATGCAGCTTCTACAATACATCAGTACTTGCTGCTTCCCTTTGCACTTTATGTTGTAGAAATGGCTTCTTTCCTTAAATCTCATGAACCAACTTCTGTTAGCTTCAAATTTTTCTTCTGCAGCTTTTTCACCTCTCTCAGCTTTCATAGAACTGAAGAGCCTTAGGGCCTTGCTCTGGACTAGGTTTTGGCTTAAGGGAATGTTGTAGTTGGCTTAATCTTTTATCCAGACCACTAAAACTTTCTTCATATCAGCAATAAGGCCATTTCACTTTCTTATCATTGGTGTGTTCACTGGAATAGCATTTCTAATTTCCTTTGAGAATTTTTCCTCTGAACTCACAACTTGGCTATCTGGCACAAGAGGCCTAGCTTTCAACATGCCTTCCTCACTAAGCTTAATTATTTTTAGCTTTCGATTTACAATGAGAGATGTGTGACTCTTCCTTTCACTTCAACACTTAGAAGCCACTGCAGGGTTATTACTTGGCCTAATTTCCATATTGCTGTGTCTCAGGGAATAGGAGCCAGAGGAGAGGGAGAGAGAAAGGGGAATGCCTGGCCAGTTGAGCAGTTAGTACATACTCAACATCTATTGATTAAGTTTGCTGTCTTATATGGGTGCAGTTTGCGGTGCCCCAAAACAATCACAATACCAAAGATCACTGATAACAGAACATCATAATAGATATAATAATGAAAAAGTTAAAAATATTGCAATAACTACCAAAATGTGGCATACAGACATGAAGTAAGATGTTGGAAAAATGGTGCCAACAGACTTGCTTGACACGGGGTTGCCATAAACACTTTTTTTTTTTTTTTTTTTTGAGACAGAGTCTTGCTCTGTCGCCCAGGCTGGAGTGCAATGGTGCGATCTCGGCTCACCGCAACCTCTGCCTCCCGGGTTCAAGCTATTCTCATGCCTCAGCCTCCTGAGTGGCTGGGATTACAGGCATGCACCACCACGCCCAGCTAATTTTTGTGTGTTTTTAGTAGAGACAGGGTTTCGCCACGTTAGCCAGGCTGGTCTTCAACTCCTGAGCTCAGGCAATCCACCTGCCTCGGCCTCCCAAAGTGCTAGGATTACAGGCGTGAGCCACTGTGCCTGGCCTGCCATAAACATTTAATTTGTTAAAAAAACACAGTCTGTGAAGTACAATGAAGCACAACACAATAAAACAAGGTATGCCTTATTTAAGGCATTTTTTAACTCCATTCGATTTTTGGAAATTATATCATTAATATAGCATGTAGTGAAATAAGAAATTAAAATAATATCTTAGGCCTTAAGCTTTTTATCCTTAAGAGCATGAAGCTGGATTAGATGATGTCTAAGTCCCTCTCTTCTGACATTCTTTGACAATAATTGTATAGCTCAAATCAAAAGATCATGTCTACTGTATCTGAGTAGTAAATATACTATTGGTCTAATTACTAACTGGATCTAATTCGAATTAAGTAAGAACTTCAGTTTTAAAGGAAGTTTACTATATCTAGACTAGTGACTTCTCTATTTTGGGGAATATATGTTTTTCGAACTGTAAATATTATTGCCTATAAAGACAATTAATTATTGTATCCATGCATTTTATTTGCCCACTCACACAAAAATGTATTTGAGATATGCATTCATATTTAACAATAAAGTCTGGACATGTGCCAGTTATAAATATAACATATATCTGGTAAGAAAATAATTCTGTAATTTTCTTTCAAGTCTATTAATTACATACAAGCCCTTACTTTCCTTATATCTAATATTTTAGTGCTACTCAGTTATAGACTTGCCCAAGTTCTACTGCCTACCACCATTTATTAATTAAGTAGTTGGACCTATTTTTATAGTCTTCCAATAAATTTTCAAAAGAGATCATCTAAATTTTGAATTCTCCTTTTTTGGACAATATTAAGTAATAACTTGAAATACATTCTGTTTTACATAAGCAACAATTACATGGTAGGTCAAGGAAACGGGCATATCCTACATAAATAAAAAGAAGAATACACAGCAGAAAAAGTTTATTCTTTATTCAGAGTAAGCACTCTAGTGTATATTTACATCTACTATTACATTCTTCACATCTGGGCTATATTACCTTAATAATATAAATTAGCTTAAACATAAAATAATCTTATACATTTTACAAATAATATCTAGATATCATTTTTTAAAAGCAGGTTTTCTATGTAGGAAGATAATAAAACTATACTTGGGTCTCCAAACTCTCAGGAATATTCACTTTAAATGTAAAGTGTTGTGTAATTGAGTTTGTCCTTTTTTTAAATTTAAGTGAACCTACTGGCAATGGAAACAGCAAGTGGCTTTCAAAACGGACACAGAAGAAATATCAGTGGATATTAAATTAACATCTGTACAGTACTTTACCATTTATAGAGCGCTTTAATATGTATTGTTATTTAATTGTTTCAACAATCTGTGAGGTCTGAGGTTTTTACCCAGGACTTGGGCAAGCAGGGAGGAAGAGGCTGTCAGGTACCAAGATACTCAGTTCCTCCATATGTATGTCTTGCTTCATTTTATAGCATTTACAGTCTGTAAGGAACCAATGCTATTCATAACTAAACTACAGTGATTAGTACGTGGGCCCAGGGGGCATTTACTCTGAGATATCATTTGAGGTTTTCATACCTTTTTTTTGAATGCTAATAAATCGACTGCCAAAAAAGTGAGTACCAAGGTCTACATCAGACAAGAAAATATCATTATGCTAGCTGCTTCTTATCAAAGATCAATTTAACAAATATTATTGAATCATTACAAAGTATATATAGGTGAAGACCTAAAACATATTGTTTATCAACTGAACAAATAAACAGGGGACTTAATCATCTACTACTACTTGTAAAGCTGTCTTTGGTGAACTTGCTTCAAAACAGTTGTTGAAAAAATTTAAGTGTCAGGGGAATACTCTAAAATTATTTTCAACAGGATAACTGTAAGTGTCTAATGGGAGAATCTGTCAGATAACCTGAAAAAATGTCCCAATATAAATTAAACTGAAAGTCTAAAGATATTATATAAGAAACTACTAAAATCTTAAATAATGTTCACTATTTTACTCTTCATAGTAAAAAGAACCAGTTATGGAGCCAGAAGGTAATGATCTTACAATAAAAAATAGCAAAACTGAACCAAATCAAACCCTTACCTCCAAATACCAGGGCTTTTAAGTAAGGTAACTGTACTTTTTTATCGTCCAAACAAAACCCACTTCTGAGACTAAAAAAGAGTGCAATTAATATTAGGCATAAACTGGGAATGTGCCAAGCAAACCAGAATGTATGGTCTCCTGCTTAATAAGACACATGTCCCAGGCCATCCTGTTCTAAGATCACAAAAACATAAAAAAAAACAGGAAGCACGAGGCAGCTCAAAGCACAGAAATAAACAAGAAAAAAATAAAAACTTTCACAAAGTAAGTTTTCCTCAATTTTACAAATCAATTTGCATTAATAATATTTTAAGCAAGGGTAAAAGGGAGGAGGGGCTGATGTGCTAAAATAAGGAGGACTGGCTGAAATAAATTTAGGAAGCAGTCAGATCCCAGATCCCCCCCCCACCCACCCCAGCAAAACACTGGAAGTTTATTTTCTTAAGAACATAAAACAGCGGTTCTCTGCACAGGGGACCCTGGGCACAGCTGAGAAGAACATATACTATGCTGAAAACAAGAGCTCAGGTGAATGCATATATACGGATGCTGAATGCAGTGATACCCCTGACCCCAATCATTCTTCCCCTGCTTGGTTCCCAGAATGATGGCAGCCAGGCCTTCATTCTCAAGGCAAGAGACAGGAAGAGTCTTCTCTGAGGAATCTGACCATCCTAAGAAGGAAGACTTAAAGCTATTGAGTAGAAGATTCCTCAACCAAACAGCCCAGCCAGGTGACTCTATTGTGGAACTCACTGTTGATAAGCCCCACTCCTATGCTCATAGCCTCCAATCAGCCTTTTTGTCCCTTACTATTAAACACACAAACAAAAATGTCCAGATATCTAATGAAAGACTCTAATATAAAAGACAGAGACTAAAAGAAATATATAATAAACAGATAAAAGCAGCTTAAAGAGAAGTAATTTTTTTTCTTTTTCTTTTTAATATACCAAGTGGTCAGAGAAGTAAAATTTTAAAATATATCTATAAGTATCTTTCTCATGGAGATAAGATATATTACAACTATGTAACAAGAACAGGATACTATAAAAGAACATGCAGAGAAAGTTTTTGAAATAATAAATTCAGAGGGTTTTTAAAAGATAAATCTGAGAAAGTCTGCACAGAAAGTAGAGCAAAACATAAAAGTGGAGACTAATAGGAGAGAAAAGATAAGTCTGAAACGTAATATCCAAGTCATGGGAGTTCCAAAAAATAAAGGGGAAAAGTCATCAATAAAAGAATTTAAGAAAAATTTTAGAACCAAAGAATAGGAAGAATTCAAAGAAAGAATGAGCAAAAATGCATGAAAAGAAACCCATGCCAAGGCAGATTATTAGGAAATTTCAGAATCCCAGGATAAAGGGAAGAACCTGAAAGTTTTCAGGGTAAAGCAGGTCTGCAAGGATAGGAACTGAATAGAATCAGTTTTACCAACAGCAACACTGGAAATGGGAAAGTGAAGTAAAATGGAGGCAAAGTACAATTCTGTAGAAAAATTATTTCCAACCAGAATTCTTTACTCAAATTACTAATCAAGTATGAGGGAAACATAAAGACATTTTCAGATATGCAAAGTCTAAAACATTTACCACTCATGCAAGCTTTCTCAGGAAACTATCAGGGAGTTAACACCACAAAAATGAGGGAATGGACCAAGAAAGAGCAAGAAATGGAATACAGGAGACAGGAAATCCAACATGGTGAGAGGTGAAGGGAGAACCTAGGAAGGCAGCCATAAAACCGGATGTCAAAAACAACCAGTTCAGACTGGACGCTTACGAAGATAAAATGGATAGAACACCTAAAGTGTCTGAAGGTCTTGACAGAATTAGACGATTGGTGAAAAAGTAAACAAAAGAAACAAGACAGCTAACTCTGAAAATATTCTTAAAAAGTAGAGAAAAACAAAAATAGGTACAGGAAAAGTGATCACAGTTTACCATGTGGCTCCTGCTGTGAAAAGCATTTACATAATCATAATAATGTAAATACTAATATGGATGTATTAGTATTCACAAGAAAAAAACAACAAAAAAACAAGAAAAAAATTCTTATTGCGAGATCTAAGGTATAAAAATGATACAGTGGGGACAAGGGAAGAAAAAAGGTAAAATCTTCACCTCCTGTTGGGGGGCGTCTATAGAAAATGACAAAAACTAAAAAAAAAAAAAAAAATCAGGAAGTGCAAGATAGCCATGCTATTTTGAAAATAGGGTTAATCAACTAAAAGCTGAAGAGGTCAAAGTGCAGAAGAAGGCATGGGGGACCCCAGGGAGAAGGAGACTTGCTTGCTGTTTTTTTGCCATAACTGTAGAATTGTTGGTCTCTAGATAATAAGTGTGCACAAAACTTTGTTAAACTATTTGATTAAAACACAAAAGGAAAATAAAAAAAGAAGGGACTTAGTGAAAGAAATCTCAAAAACATTTTAATTTAAGTGCCAAATTGCTCAGACCTCAGCCGGTATCAAACTGTTTTTCCCATAACTAAAGCTACGCCACTGTGTATATCACTTGAATATGATTATCAACCCCCCTCCATACTCTTCCAGTATGAAGACAGACAGGGAATTTTCCAAATCTTACCTCAAGCAGAGCTGCTGCTGGATCACCCTGTAGACTTTTTCCCAGTTTGTCAACCTCATCTAATAGGAACACTGGGTTGTTCACTCCCACAGTCTTCAAGCCATTGATGATGCGACCAGGCATGCTGCCAACATAGGTGCGCCTAGAGAAAGCAAGTAGCACATTCACAGTGTGAGATGTCAGGAGGCAGGAGCGACGCCATTCAGAAATCAAAACTTAGGAATGTGAAAAGATCATTTAGCTATCACTATAATATAGCAAAGAGGTACTATGTATTTAAAAGGCACTATGATAAATCAAAAGTTATTATATTCAATTCTAATCTTATCTTCTACTTAATTCTGGCTACAAGTTGCCCATGATATTGGAAGAACTGTATCACATTTTGCCATTTGGTGAAATGAAGAAACACGACACTTAAGTCACCAGTTACGGTTCTTACTCTTCAAGATTCCAAAATGTCCAAAGTACCCTATGAATTCCCATGCTTTCCATGATTTTTCTGAGCATCCCCCTACCCAACGCAACCACCTTTATGCACACTGAAATGGCTGCCCCTGGGCCAGCTAAAACATCATCATCTTCATGAAGGAAATTAAAATCAGTTCAAACAGCCACTCAGAATGCAGACCAAAAACAACAACAAAAAAGAAAAACTCCAATCTCTTTTATTTTCAGAGGAAATAATCTATTAATTATAGTATGAGGATCTGGGGTCAACAGTATTTATATCAGAATTCCATTATTCTGTCCTTTTGAACAAAACTGTATTCATCCCATATGCACTAATTGGCAATAACCACGTTCAGCCAGCCAGGTATTTTGTTGAACGTTAAAATGTGAGAGCCTGCTTTATTGTATTTGGACAAGAATCACCCACATAATTATGACAGATGTAGAGTGTGGCATGAAATAAAAACACATAAGTTTATCAAACCAAAAAAGGTGTCTTTTTTACAAAGCCAGCAAAACTTAAAGCAGCAATTTACTAATTTTAATTATAACCTTGCTGTCTATGTTGTGCAAAGCAAATGCTGTCTCTGAAAAGGCATAAAAGCCTGACTGCCGAGAAGAAAATGATCAATGACAAGTGGAACAGCCGCAGTTACCTCATGATCTGCACAAAGCCGATTCACAGAGCAGGCCTGATTTCTGCCACATGACTGGTATAAAGTAGGACAGAATAAACAGAGTGACCTTTGAAAAGGCAAGCAAGCCTTAAAAATATCATGGGAATGCCTTTCATCCGGGAAAGGTGACTAAGGCACAGGGAAGCAAAGGCAATAAACATTGTCCTGTTAATATAAGGAATTAGCACATTCAAGATTTCAGAATCAGATACAGGAAAGACGAGACTCAGAATTTATAAATTCTTTCCAATTATTTTTCTAGAGAACTTACAGATTTGCCATTACTCTGATTTTTAAGAGTGGTAGGGAAGGGAATTTTTTTAAAGAATCTCAAAGGCTCTAATGGGTCATTTTTTGCTGCAGTTATTTATTTGCCTTTCCTTTTTTGATGAGTAAACTTCAAAAACAAGTACTGACAATTCTACACCTAAAGTCACAGAGAGAAAATAATATTCTAGGTAGGCACCCTTTCTAAAAAAAGTGGAATCCTAGATTCTACTCACACTGTATATAAGCAATTCCTCTTACACTTTCCATTGCTTCCCAGAGCCTACAGAATAAGGTTCAAATTCCTTTGTCTGGAGTTCGAGGCTTTTCACAATCCAGCTCCCATTCATCTTCCCAACTTGCTGACATTACTTTCTTGCTTCATCCACAATCAAGATACTATTACGCCCCTTAAAAATTTTTACCTTTCTTAAAAATATGGTGCCTTCCTGCCCTTAATACTCCTCTTCCTGCTACGTAAATCCCAACAATTCTAAGAAACTTTTTCTGACTACCTCTCACAAAGTGATCGCTCTAATAATGCAATGTCTACAGCACTTACTGGCCCCATAACTCATCTGATGGTTACTTACAACCTAGTTTTTATTCATGGGTATAATAACCTCCTCTATAGAGCCAGTGAGCACTTTTATGACAGAGACGGGGTCTTACCACAGAGTAGAGGCTAGATATAGAGCTGTAAGATTGTTCCTCACCAGATCCACCGTGCCAGCACTCAAAGCATCTTTCCATCAGCACTCTAAAGGTAACACAGTACAAGCCTCTGAATACTATTTTGGGCAAATTACTTGACCTAAGCCTCAGTTTCCTCACCTATAAGATGGGGAAAATAGTGTCAACCTGGTGGGTTATATTAATATAAGGATCATGAGAGAACACAGGCAAAACACACAGCACGGTCCCTGGCACACAGTGAGCTTTCCAATGATGCTCATCATTATTAGCAACAGCTACTTAAAGTTTACTTCTGGTTTCCTGGAAAAAGCACAAGAGCAGAATTCAGTACACCTGAATTTGAGTCCCATTTCAATTTCTGCCTCATGGAAGCAACTTTTGCAAATGTCTTTTATAGCAGACAAGAGAGAAAAATATAGGCATTTCACCATCCACTCTTCCTACCTATTCAATTAAAGGGCTCGGCTCCCGCAGGCTATAATGCAAACTGTTAAAATAAAATTTACAAAGAATTTGGAATAGAAAAGAGTTTAAGTGTTACAATGTTAAGTGAAAATGACAGGATTACAATTCTGTTACTTAAAATCCAATGATAAGTCTGGCAGAACAAAACAAATGTTAACAGTGATTATCTTTGTATGGTAGAAAAACATGAGGATTTTTTTCCCTTATTTTTCACATTTTCTACCAAGGGTGTGTGGAGGTGTGGGTGTGGGTGTGGGTGGGTGTGTGGGTGTGTGTGTGTATCTCAAACTGGAAAAAGGAATCAGGTTAAAAAAGATCCTAATGATCTCAAAAAGAAAAACAGTCTTTAAGAAACTGGGATTTTAATGTATAAGAGCATGTCTAAACAAATGCAATTATTCTTCTGGTAGTCATTCCTAAATCTTTTTATAGACTAATTTGTATGGGTGTACTCGTCTAAAGGGTTGCATAACTTCCAAAATATTATGTTTTAATCTTACATGAATTCACAAAACACCCAGAGAGCGCTCACCACATTTAGCACCATGTTAAATAAGCATCATGGGGCACATAAAGGAGATAGACGATAAATCCCCTGCCTGAGAAAGCTTGTACTTTTTATAAATGTATTTATGTTTCATCTCCACAGTTGTATGGTAGAAATGCCAGAGGCCCGTATTCGATAAAGGAGCACAATATGTGGTCAGTTTAGAGAAGAGTAAAATCATAACTGACTGCACTTACATTAATGGAGGAAGCCTTGGGTTGAGGCCTTAAAATAAACCTAAGTTTTGGAGAGGCAAAGAAGAGCTACATGCAAATATAAGTTGAAAGGATAGTGGGCAAACCATAATATATCTGGTACACTATGCTAAAAAAATACATTAGAAGCTTGCTGCTTCAGTTATTTTTCCCTTGTAGAAACTAATAATGAAATAGTTTATTTATAACTTTACCATTTCAGGTTGCATATGAAAATGTATCAATGTGGAAATCACAAGTTCATTTTTCTTCTCATCTTGTTTGAAAGTTGAGACAAGGATTTCTTGCAATAATATAATTTTATTATCTAAGTAAACAGCTGGTAAAGTATCTCTAGGAGTTAACATCCACAGTGATTTAAGATATATCATAACAATAATATATTATTTCTTTTTACCAAAGAACAAATGAAAAACAATTATGCAAACATTATTTCATAAAACTTCATCTTAAAAGAAGTTAGTTACCTTATATTTGTGTGAATTGACTTAAATTATTTAAATGTAATATTTAAATATAAAAATTTAAGTTGTTAAAACTGATAGAAGGGAATGAGTATTTTGTGGCTTACAAAGTGGACAGAAAAATCACAATGGAGATAAATCCAAATGAGAAATATCGAAAAGACTGAAAAACTGAATAGTTAATACGTAGCATAAACATTATTCTTCCTTTAAGCTACTCAAAACAATACAGACAAAAATGAGGCAATGTTTAGTCAGATCACTATTATTTTCCAAGTTTAAGATTAAATATTAAGGCAAGCCTCTCTTTTGCTTCCCCATCTCCCACCTCATTATCATTTAACCATAAAAAACATATCTTTGCTTGTTTTTAAAATCAATCCCCAACTTATCGGCATCCTTCTTCTCATACGCAGGTACTTTTAGCAAAAGGAAAGTGTTCCACATACGGGAAAACAGGGAGAGTGAGTGGCAAAATCGAGAGGATAAGCAAGGACAGTAACAAAGCAGCTTTCTTTTTCCCTGGCTTTCTTTTTCCTTGGCTATTATAAGGCTGTGGAACAGTGGTGCCTACTCAAAGGCTGAGGAAAAACAAAACTTTTCATGAACTCTAACTGTGAGCATGTGACCGGTACTCAAACGTCAAGACCTGGGTTGTCTCCCAAATGCCTCAACTGTCACATGGAACCACATGTTCCCCCAGGCACACCCATGGTTGTGCTGGAATTGTCGGCTGTTCTTTCTCTCCTCCTCCTATTCACCTTCAATTCATAACTGATCTAAGTGCATGCTCTGCCCTCACCCTTTCCTCAACAACTGAACCCCACTACTCTCCACGTGCTTCCAAACAGGGCTTGAAATAAAATTTTTCACCAGGCTTTAATAATTCACGGGGTAGATGGGTAATATGTCCCCAACAGCACAAGGGCAGGTTGCTATAGTAGTTAATCAAACATCTGGTACACTGATGGTTAAGTAACACTTACCAGCAAGGTGTATCTAAAATCAGGCTGAATAGAATGATTCACAAAACAAATCCTTATACTTTTTACTCGGCAACAATCACAGCCTCCATATATACGTTTCTAAAAAGGTTATATTTACAAATATTTTAGGCAATGGTGATTGTAACACAACCTCCTTTTACAAAAGACCCATAAAGTCAATTCTTATTTTCTTCAGACTCAATTTTCTTAATACAGTCACATACACAAAAGCATATTCACTTGAAAAAAAGAACAAATTTTATATGTCAGTAAGGATTTAAAATAGAGATTTATTTTAATCCAGTGATGTTCATAAGTGGTGAGAACCATGCCACTATACACTGTCCATTAGTAGGCAACAGAAAAATGCATTTTCCCATAATTCTGCCGTATAAATTAAGTAATAATGCTGAGAATAGGATAAATATTTCAGAAGGCAATTAAAAAATCAGATTGAAATTTATAAAAACTCATACTGAAGCTTGTAAATCTAAATTTGTCCTCCTGAGAATTTATTAATAGAATTTAAATAATGGTTAAAGCTAATTTTTAGTGAATGCTCACTGTGTCAGGTATTGAATAAGTGCTTTCCAAGCCTTATCAAATAATCAATACCAATGTGAAAAGAAATAAGAACAAATTACCTACATGTCACGTGCTTATGATGTCAATTTCACATAGCATTAATTCCACGAACTCACTCTCTAAATGCCATCAAATACTTAGTCTGTAGCTAAAATTAGAAGATTTAGGCCCTAGACGCAGCTTCTTTGAGTTTGGTCCAAGAGAAATGCCAATTCCTTTACGAAAGCAAACTATAGCCTCTAGTGGTACATAGCCTCTAGTGGTACATGCAAGAATGAGAAGTCTAGGCAACAAAAATATCTTTTGAAATTGCCAGAAGAAATCACCCAAATCAATTCTCTACTCTGATCTGCACGCCTCATTGTTTATTTACTAAAATCTTGTGATGAGTCTTTTTTAAAATTTATTATTATTATTTTTTTAGAGATGGGGTGTCACCAAGTTGCCCAGGCTGTTCTTGAACTCCTGAGTTCAAGCAACTGCCTGCCTTGGCCTCCCAAAGTGCTGGGATTACAGGCATGAGCTACTACACAAGGCCAGTAATGATACTTTTTGAATGCGTAAGAATTTTAAGTGAGCAAATAAAAGAGAATAAAAATAACCATTTCTTATAGAAAAGTTTCTGAAACAGTTTCCCATCCCTGTCTATGGATAGGGATCCCTTTGAATAAGGCAAATAGAAAACAAGATATTAAAAAAGCATCATATTCTTTTATAAGCAGTTCATGGTTCCTACATTTAAACATGTTCTTTAACACATACACTATAGGTATGTTTTCTCACAACTTACAATTGCTATGAATCCCTTAAACCATGAAATGTAAATTCATGCTTTCCCAAGGCATTTTCCATCAGATCAACAAAGAGATCAGTGAGAACAATGAATGCAACGTGCAAATCTGATTCTAATAATGTCAGATTAATCAGAAACAGTTTTGTTGTTGTTTGTTTGTTTGTTTGAGATAATGTCTCTGTCTCCAGGCTGGCGTGCAGTGGGACAATCATGGCTTACTGCAGCCTGGACCTTCCCAGGCCTAAATGATTCTCCCATCTCAGCCTCCTGAGTAGCTGGGACCACAGGTGCATGCCACTGTGCCTGCCTAATTTTTTAATTTTTGTGGAGACAAAAATTAAAATTTAAAATTTAAAAATTTAAATATAAATTTTGTAGAGACAAAAGTGTTTCCCTGTGTTGCCCCGGCTGGTCTCAAACTGTTAGGCTCAAACAATCCACCCACCTCAGCCTCCCAAAGTGTTAGGATTACAGGCATGAGCCACTGTGCCCAGCCTAGAGGGACAGTTCTTACAGTTTATTGTTTTTTTATAGAAAGTGAGTCCAAAATGCAAGAATAAGCCTTAATAATTATGCTAACATTTATCCTTATTACTCATATTCATAATACAAACCAACCTTCATAAGAGGAAGTTTAGACTGCAATCAGAACAAGTTTGTTATCAAAGACTTCTCACCTCCTCCTATTGGCCCTCCCTATTGCAGTTACTTTTTTTAACTCTGAGAGTTAGGGATCATTATTTATGGAATGCTACTGAGGTGAAAAGAGTGTAAAGACATAATAATATCCAATCATAAATAACTTATGATTACATTCAAATGAGATTCCGGGAAAGTTGAGGCACAGAGTAGTATCCACTGTCATACAAATCAAGGTTAGTTTGGGTTTATCCTTACGCTTAGAGGCTCTAGGCTAGCTGATACTTCTTGTAAATGTCCTTTTCATTCAAGGTACCACACATAGCCCTTTAAGGAAAATAGATGTATGCTATGCCTAAGCTTTTAGGGAGCTCTAGTCAATTAAAAAGAAAGAGGAATCAGAGATTAAACTGAGAGAAGTGTTCTACCTGTGTCCTCGAATGTCAGACTGATCACATACTCCTCCAAGTGCAATCCTGTGGAACTCTCGACCTAGAGTCTTGGCCACTGATCTTCCCACACTTGTTTTACCAACTCCAGGAGGGCCAACAAAGCATAGGATTGGGCCCTTCAGGTTATTTTTGAGCTGTCTGACAGCCAAGTATTCCAGTACTCTTTTCTTCAATTTTTCCATGGCGTAATGGTCATTATCCAGAAGAATCCGGGCTGCCCTAATGTCCAGGCGGTCTGTCAAATAACCCAACAGAAATAATTAGAACACATAAAATTTTTAAGTTAAAGAACTCCTTTCAAGCATGACGAGGGCAAAATATTTTTTTTGAAAATAGATGTGATAAGAACAGACTTGGATCCTTCTAGATGAGGATTCTAGGAGATCTGCATTTGGTTTGGTTTCTCTGCTTAAGACTTAGTGTCCCCAGAGATAGTAGGCACTACACAATTAAAAACTCAATGTTCATATCATTTTATTTGGAATGATTTTCCAGTTATGCATTACTTCTTAATTTCTACATATTGTATGTGTGCTGGCATTTGCTTTTTAAAAAAAAGGGTGATTTTTTTCCTTATTTCAGTAGTAACATATGTTCATTCCAGAAAACCTGATAACACTAATAGAAAAGAAGAAAACAGTTACCCATAATCTCATGCCCCCAAGAGATCACCACTACCTTTACTTCAGTATGTGTAATTCCAGGCTGTGTGCGTGCATTTACAAACCTATTTTTCAAAATGGGATTTTATGGGGCCTTTAAGTTTTGTAAAATGTTTTTTTCACTTAATATATGACAGACAACTTTCACCGTCACACATATATTTATCAGTAACATTCTATGGTTACTTAATGTTCCATTACTTAATTATCTATATTCATTTAACTAATTCCCTACTGCTGAGCATTCAAGTTGTTTACACATCTTTACATTTATAAAAGATGCTTCAACTGTGCATCACTGTAACTAAATCTTCCATATATCTGCAATGATTTCTTTCAGCTTATCTTCTATCAACAGAAGTGCTGGGTCAAAAAAAAAAAAAAGGGATTATCAAAGAGCATGAAGAAACTTTTGGAGGTGATGGTTATGCTCATTATCCCTAGATAGCTCAAAAAAAAAAAACCTTTCTCCAAAGAGAAATAAAGGGCCAGACGCAGTGGCTCAGGTTGTAATCCCAGCACTTTGGGAGGCCGAGGCAGGTGGATCACTTGAGGTCAAGAGTTCGAGACTAGCCTGTCCAACATGGTGAAATCCCCGTCTCTGCTAAAAATACAAAAAATTAGCCGGGTGTCATGGCGGGTGCCTGTATTTAAGGCTACTCGTGAAGCTGAGGCAGGAGAATCGCTTGAACTTGGGAGGCAGAGGTTGCAGTGAGCCAAGATCATGCCACTGCACTCCAGCCTGGGCGACAAGAGTGAAACTCCTGTCAAAAAAATAAATAAATAAATAGAAATTAAGGAAACAATCTCATTTACAATAGTTTCAGAAAGAATGAAATACTTAAGTACAAACTTAATCAAGGAGGTAAAATGTCTGTACACTAAAAATTATAAAACACTGATGAAAGAAGTCAGACACAAATAAATGGAAAGATATTACATGTTCGTAGACTAGAAGAATGTTGTTAAAATGTCTATACCACTCAAAGCAATCTACAAGTTCAATGTAATCCCTATTAAAATTCCAATGACATTTTTCACAAAAATAGATTTAAAAATCCTAAAATTAGTAAGAAATTACAAAAGACCCTGAATAGCCAAACCAATCTTGAGCAAGAACAAACGTGGAGGCACCAGACTTTCTGGCTTCAAGTTATATTACGAAGCTACAGTAATCAGCGAGTATGATTCTGGCACAAAAACAGACACACAGACCAATGGAATAGAATAGAGGGCCCAGAAATAAACCTATAAAGTTACCTAGAAGGTCAACCAATTTTCAGCAAGGGCACCAAGGGAAAGGGCAGTCTCTTCAAAAAAATGTTGTGGGAAAACCAGATACCCACAGGCAGAAGAATGCACTTGAACCCTTATATGACACCATGTACAAACATTAATTCAAAATGGATTAAAGACTTAAATGTAAGGCCTGAAACTGTAAAACTCCTAGAAGAAAATATATTTTAAAAGCTCCTTGACATTGGTCTGGGCATGGCATTTTTGGATATTGACACCAAAGTCAAGGCAACAAAAGCAAAAATGAACAAGTGAAATTATATCAAACTAAAAAGCTTCTGTACAGAATAAAAAAAGTTCAGCAAAATGAGAAGGCAACCTATGTAACAGCAGAAAATATGTGCAAACCATATTTCTGATAAGGGGTTAATATCCAAAATACACAAGGAACTCATGAAACTTAACGGCAAAAAATCAAATAGGTGCTTATCATGACTAATCATCAGGGAAATGCAAATCAAAACCACAATGAGAAAGCACTTCATGCCTGTTAGGATGGCCATTATTTAAAAAAACAAACAAGCAAAAAAACCATCATCAGTGAAGGTGAGGATATGGAGAAAAGGGCACCCTTGTACACTGTTGTTCGGAATGTAAATTGGTACGGCGTGTTGCGGGAAGTCAGGGACCCCAAACGGAGGGACCGGCTGAAGCCATGGCAGAAGAACGTGGATTGTGAAGATTTTATGGACATTTATTAGTTTCCCAAATTAATACTTTTGTAATTTCTTATGCCTGTCTTTACTGCAATCTCTAAACATAAATCGTAAAGATTTCATGGACACTTATCACTTCCCCAATCAATACTCTTGTGATTTCCTATGCCTGTCTTTACTTTAATCTCTTAATCCTGTCAGCCAAGGAGGATGTATGTCGCCTCAGGACTATGTGATAATTGCGTTAACTGCACAAATTGTACAGCATTGTGTTTGTGCAATATGAAATCTGAGCACCATGGAAAAAGAACAGGATAACAGCAATTGTTCAGGGAATAAGAGAGATAACCTTAAACTCTGACCGCTGGTGAGCCGGGCAGAACAGAGCCATATTTCTCTTCTTTCAAAAGCAAATGGGAGAAATATCGTTGAATTCTTTTTTCTCAGCATGGAATGTCCCTGAGAAACAGAATGCGCACCTAGGGGTAGGTCTCTGAACTGGCCCCTCCGGGGCGTACCTGTCTCTTATGGTCGAGATTGCAGAGGTGAGATAGACTCCAGTCTCCCATAGCGCTCCCAGGCTTATTAGGAAGAGGAAATTCCCATCTAATAAATTTTGGTCAGATCCGTTATCTCAAAACCCTGTCTCCTGATAAGATGTTATCAATGACAATGGTGCCCGAAACTTCATTAGCAATTTTAATTTCGCCTCGGAGCTGTGGTCCTGTGATCTCGCCCTGCCTCCACTTGCCTTGTGATATTCTATTACCCTGTTAAGTACTTGATGTCTGTCACCCACACCTATTCGCACACTCCCTCCCCTTTTGAAAATCCCTAATAAAAACTTGCTGGTTTTTGTGGCTTGTGGGGCATCAGGGATCCTACCAACATGTGATGTCTCCCCCAGACGCCCAGCTTTAAAATTTCTCTCTTTTGTACTCTGTCCCTTTATTTCTCAAGCCAGCCAACGCTTAGGAAAATAGAAAAGAACCTACGTGATTATTGGGGCAGGTCCCCCGATAACAGCCATTATGAAAACAGTATGGAAGTTACTAAAAAAGTTAAAATACAACTTCCATATGATCCAGCAATGCCACCTCTGGGTAAACAGCCAAAGGAACTGAAATCAGGATCTCAAAGAGTTATCTGCACTTCCGTATTCACTGCAGTATTACTTACAATAGCCAAGATACGGAAATAACTGAAATGTCTACTGACACATAAGTGAATAAAGAAAATGTGGTATAGACACACAATGGAATATTATGCACCTTAAAAAAGAAGGAAATCTTGCCATCTGTGACAACATGGATGGACCTAGAGGGCATCATGCTAAGTGAAATAAGCCAGACACAGAAAGACAAGTACTGTATGATTTCACCTATTTAATGCATGCGGAATCTAAAATAGTGAAACTCATAGAAATGGAGAGTAGACTAGTAGTTGCCACAGGATGAGAGCAGAAGGAAATGGGAGGTGATGGTTAAAGGGAACAAAGTTTCACTTATGCAAGATAAATAAGTTCTAGAGATCTACTATAAAGAAAAGTGCCTATCGCTAACAATATTGTTAATTTAACATTAGACCTTATGTTCAATGTTCTTACCACCAGCACCAAAAGAAAAAAGCCAATAATAATGATGATAATAATAATCACAAAAGAGGTAGGAGGAAACTTTGGAGGTGATGGATATGTTTATGGCTATGAAGACTGTGATGGTTTCATGGGTGTATACTTATTCTGAAACTCACTGAGATGTATTCATTAAATATATACAGCTTTTTGTACGACAATCACACTTCAATAAAATGGTTTCAAAAAAATTGAAAACAAAAATAATTTAACAGTACGACAATCAGTGGAGTAAATTTGAAATGAAAAATTGCATGAGCTTTCTGAGTGACAATTAGACTGCAAAAAAGGTGTTATTTTTTGGCTTACCAGTTGTACTTTTGTTCCAAGGAAGTTCTACCATAAGTTCCAAATAATTTCTAGTCAGAGCATATTCTGGCATTGACTGAGGCATTTTTTTGAGTCTGTGATGAAAGAATACACAGCAAACATGTTCAAGAACACAGAAAAATTCCATAACAGAAAAATCAAACACAGCTCTCTTTCTTGGTTAGATATATCATGCATGTTTAAACAAATCTGAAAAAGTTTTAAAGTATCCAGATAATAAAACGTTTATTTTGTTTTGTAATGTAATGATCACCACTCCTATCTCTCTCCCCAGCCTACTTTACTGCCCCTTCTGGAGTCCCACCAGGGAGGGGTTCTTCCCTTCTGCTCTGCTTTCTCTACAAAGTATTCTCATATTTTCTAAGTACTTAAGGTACTTACAAAACAAAATAAGGCAGATACCTGCAAACTGCAGGAGAAAACATTATATCTAATTCTAACCTGGAAATATGGCCTTACTAGTGTGTGTCCCTTTTAAGCTCACAGGGATAGTCAAGTGACACATATCCATTGGTTTACTTATCACAATAAGATGTAAGTGCCTAACTATGCATAATACAATACATTTTTTTTTGTATCAGAGATGAGTGAGGTCTGCTCATAAAAGCAAGCTAATATCATATATTTAATAACAAATGCTACTTCCATAATATATGCAGTGCTTAGCAAAGTGTTCTGCACATAATAAATGTTCTACACATATTAACTAATGTCAGAGGCAATATAAAATACCCATCAACTACAATTACTAATGTTCTTAACTGTAAGCCTCAGAAAGTCAAATATTAAGTCACTAAGCATTCAAGCAGGCTCACTACAATTCACTAATAAAAGAAAATGTAATAAGAGTTATAAAGTTAAAAGTATGCAAAGGAAAAATGGCTTTCAGTTTAACGCTGGGGATATCCAGAAAATGTAATCAACCCATATATCCTATTCTGTTATCAAGGTTTCCCTGTACTTTGTCTTGTACAAAGAGAAATGGACAGTCCTTGCCCTTGAGAGTTTATAATCTAGAGAAGAAAAGTCACATGTGAAGAATATGATGCTAACTGAACAAACATTACGTATAAACAAAGAAGCATGGTCTGTTCTTTCAGACAACAAAAAGGCAGCTGCAAGAGTTATATTGCCTGACACCACACTGCAGGTGGAAGACTTGTATTATGTATCCTCAGTATTGGAGAAAAGAGTAGTGAAAGTGGTGTTAATCAGGAGTACCAAGAATGAAAACAATAATGAACAAATGCCTTTTATAATTTACCTCTTTATCTCTTTGACACAGACTTTATGGGCCTGCTCTGGCATACTAGATGTTCGTATTTTTTTCTCTAGCATGACAATGTCATCATTATCTTCATCTTCATCTTCATCTTCTAAAGTACCTGAGATATGTGTAATTCTCCTAATAGGGCGTATTGCTATAACCTAACGTAGAAAGCAGAAAAGTAAAACCGTATGTCAAAATAAATTGGAAACGAAGTACCCAGGTACACATAAGATTATGACTGGTGCTGAATAAATATTTTTATGACTACAGTCTACATCTTTAGGAAGTGAAGTTCAGAATGATAATCAAAAGGCAGTTGTATACAGAGAGGCAGCAGAATTGCAGAAGTAGACCGACGTAAGGTAGACATGATTCTTTGGTATATACTTACAATAATACTTGCATGAGAAAACAAATTTCAAGGAACTGGATACTAGAAATAATTAAACCATCTAGGAATTACCTTTCTTTGAGCTACTATTGCAGCCACTATTTTCTTGAAATACATTACTTCTTACCATTTGGTGACTGAAAAAAATTCCATTTTATCTCCTACATTACAAAATTTCTTCCTAGCATCTTCAACCTTTCCACCACTGGCTCTATTTTGTCTTCAAAGCTTTCCTGCTTTCAAAATATTTTTTTCTTACCTCTAGTTTCTTCTAGTTAACTATCGCACTATTTACTTCCTTTCTTGTGAACTTCTGCTTCTCCCGCAAGTGGCTATAACCACCAGATCCCCTACCTCATCAATTACTTCACTGAGCCTTTGGCATCTGTTCCCATCCCGCCAAAATTGTTCTTTCAAATCTAAAAAACATATTCTGTGCAAAGTCAAATGGCCTTTGTATTCTCTATGATCTCTCTATCATATGTTAAAACTACCTTATGTGCTCCTTGAAATTCATGAATAAACAACCATTACTGGAGCAAAATTATATACTAGCATTTAATTTAAAAGCCCCCAGAACATTTTATTTTTTGAGACAAGGTCAAGCTTTGTCATCCAGGCTGAAGTGCAATGGCATGAACACTGCTTACTGCAGCCTCAACCTCCCTGGCTCAAGTAATCCTTCCACCTCAGCTTCCTAAATAGCTGGGACTACAGACACACACCAGCATGCTGGCTAATTTTTTAAATTTTTTTTTGTAAAGATGAGGTCTCACTATGTTGCCCAGCCTGGTCTTGAACTCCTGGCCTCAAGCGATTCTCCTTCCTTGGCCTCCCAAAGCGCTGGGATTACAGGCATGAGCCACTGCATTCAGCCCAGAACTTATTTTTTAACCTGGAAAATTTATCTATTTAATACATTCAAATATAAAAATGTTTAAAACATAAAGCAGTAAATAAAAATTTAATTTTATAAAAACACAAGTACTAAATATATGCTTTTATTCTTATATAAGTCATCAGCAGATAAAATATTATAAATAAAAAACTGAACATATTATATATTTTTTAAAAGTGAGATTTTTATAAGCATATCAGTGATTTCATTGTTAAGACAAAAGCACTTTTTAATGCATTTTTCCTTCCTGACTGCTAAAACAGGGCTTTTCAACTCTTAGGGGAACAAAAAGGAGAGAGTTTTAGGTTAACTCCAAATATTACCCTAATTCCTACTTTTTAAATAACTGTCTCTTGCTTGATTATTTTCTGGAGCACTTTTGAAAAACTTTCATTTTAAGTGATGGCAAACTTTACTGAGAGTAAGTTGCAGTTTTCTGCAACTCCCAGTGGATTTGTCTTTCTATACAAAATGAGTAATTGAGTCCCTGACCTGATCTCAAGCCAGAAATAATCCAGCTTTCTGCATGTTTTAAACAGCATGGTGTCCTGGAGTACTAATCGCCAGCATGATCATCACTGTTCCTCTCTCTCTCCTCAGCCTACTTGACTGCCCCTTCTCTAGTCCCACCGGGGAGGAGTTCTTCCCTTCTGCTCTGCTTTCTCTACAATGTATTCTCTTTGATGACAAGACTTCTGCGCTGATGAACGTCAAATTGCTAACATAATTCTCAACGCCTCAACTTAAGTCAGAGCGCTGCATCTCAACACCTTCAGAGAAATGCCATTTTCACATCCTGTCCACATCAAATATATCTTCCTAATATAAACTCTGTCCAGACATAAAAATAGTAAAATCAGCAGATCAAGGTAGACTTCAAACAGATCCCATCATACATATAAATGTAATAGATGATAATGGGGATGGGAAGGATTATTTAATTAGTGGTGTTGAGTCAAACAAAAAGCTATTTGAGGGAAAAATACAACTGCTGTCTTCAAAATAATATATGGGTTAAAGAATTAAATACTTTTTAAAAAATCAACTAAAATTAAACTGAAAGGAAAGTGAATATTTATCAAGCCACTGAAGGTTAGAGGACTTAAGCTTAGAAAACAAAAAAAGATCAAGAGTTTGACTAAATAAAAATGGAAACTTATTATAAGTTGAAAACAGCCAAATTTTGACACAACATATAGTCCTTTTAAGAAAGAGTTTTGTATTAGTTTCTTAGTATTACATGCAGTAAAAAAATGTTATACTCAAAGACACCCATCATAGTTATTTGTTAGTGTTTACAATACACAAAACATTGGAAACAACACAAAAGGGGAAATGGCTCAGTAAATTATCCTTTTGGATGATAACCAAAACAAAGTGAGAAAAATGCTTACATGCTTTAAAAAAAAATCCAGGCAAAGAAAAGGATGAGAGGGAAACACCTAAATTTTATCAGTAGTGCGAGTGGTAGGAGACAATAAACTTTTCTTCTTTGTTCCTCTCTTTATTCTCCTTATTTTTTTTTCAAAACTGAAATGGGTTAAAATAAATATTTACCCTCTTATCATCATCTTGCTTGGGTTTTCTGGTTTTTTGAAGCAATTTCAGGCCTTCAATTTGTCTGACAAGCAGTGGTATAGTCATCTTGAACCGCTCCTCTAGGCTCACAGCATCTAAAATCTAAGGAAATGTGAGTCAATCAATAGGATCTCTCTCAGAAACACACAATCCAATAACAGACAGTCAGAGCCATGGTTTAAATTGCCAAGTTAAAAAAAAAATTATTAACAGTATTCAAAGCTACACTATGGCTAAGACAACCAAATGAACTATATTAATCAGCAAGGTTGTTTGAGATGAATATCAGAATCCTTAAAAAAGAAAGAAAAAACAGGATCTTGGTTTTTCACTTTAAAATGAAGCTGTGTGGTTTTTTTTTTTTCTTTTTTTTTGAGACGGAATCTTGCTCTGTCCCCAGGTTGGAGTGCAGTGGCGAGATCTTGGCTTAGTGCAAGCTCCCCCTCCTGGGTTCACGTCATTCTCCTGCCTCAGCCTCCTGAGTAACTGGGACTACAGGCACCCGACACCATGCCCGGCTAATTTTTTGTATTTTTAGTAGAGACAGGGTTTCACTCTGTTAGCCAGGATGGTCTCGATCTCCTGACCTCGTGATCTGCCCGCCTCGGCCTCCCAAAGTGTTGGGATTACAGGCGTGGGCCACTGCGCCCGGCCGAAGCTGTGTGTTTTTAAGATGAAAAAACCAGACACACAGTTGACGTCAACTCTTTCTGGGAATTACTCTCTTGAAGCCCAGAATGTGTTTTCATATTAGATCTAAACAAATTATAGGTTCAAAATATTAAATGTTTACATACACAAGAGAACAGAAGCACTCAACCAACTCTCACTAGTGATTTGTCGGAGCACAGGCCGCTCTCTGTTCCCGCAGTAAAACACACTGCTGCCGCCCACAGCCAGGGGGCTCTCTGGCAGTCCTGTAACTCTTCTACTCCCACTGGATTAATTGAATTCCTGTGTATAACCAACCTGTTTGTGTTAGTTGTATTTGCTATTATAACGGTTGGATTTAAGTATTAAATAAGCTGATAACATATGAGAGAGCTGTTTCACTGAAAACAAACAAATATTCTAGGATGATTCATTAAAAATACTGCTTTAAAAATACCTTAAAAATAAGTGTGCAAGAAAACTTAAAGTATTACAGTTTGGGGATTAAGTCATGTAAATGTAGGATTCTACACTTGGATTACTTTTCAAGTGTCTTTAAAATTCATTTCACTTTAAATAAACATAAATTTAAAATTATAAGTAATGCATCATAGGTGTGATTTATATAAGAAACATGATGAAGATTCTAAGAAAGCAGGTCCACACATAAGGGAAGGGCCATGGCTCCACGTTTAAAAATAGTGAATCAAAGAATGTCTACATATTTAAGTTAAATTAAATATTTATTTATTTATTTATTTAGAGACAGAGTCTCTGTTGCCCAGGCTGGAGTGCAGTGGTGCAATCTTGGCTCACTGCAGCCTCTGCCTCCCAGGTTCAAGCGATTCTCCTGCCTCAGCCTCCCGGGTAGCTGGGATTATAGGCGCGCACCACCACGCCCAGCTAATTTTGTATTTTTAGTAGAGATGGGGTTTTACCATGTTGGCCAGGCTGGTCTCGAACTCCTGATCTCAAGCGATCCACCCATCTCGGCCTCCCAAAGTGCTGGGACTACAGGCGTGAGCACCCAGTCAAATATTTACCTTTTTATGATTCTTTGCTTTAACTTTTTCTGTAAATTGACTACCATTACTGATTATGCAAATAAAAGAGCTGCTTGTGTCAACAAAAATATAAAACAATCACATTTGAAAGTCAGTTTAAATGTAAAAGCATTTCAATTACTTTGGGTCTCCAATATCTTTTTCTTGAAGGTCAAAACTTAACTACTCACTATCTAGATCTCAATAAAAAGTGACAAAGCAACCTGGCGTTCAAAAGGGAACACTGTACCTGGAGTTTCTCTTTGTTGCTTGTTCGGATAATTGATGTCAAGATGTCTGGTAAAGCTTCCCTTGGAAGACTATCTAAAAGACGTCTCAATTTAGCAACTGCAGGGACAGACATATCCAACATTTCAACCAACTAGAAGGGGGAAAAAAAGTCTTTTAAATGAAATCTGGCATTATTTGTGAATTTTTAAAAATCAGATTTCCATCTAGGTTTAATGTTTGGGCCTCAGTCTTTGTTTTTGAAAGATCACTGATTAATATAGTCCACGTATTTTACAGGCCTCAGAGGAAAAGAAAAGTACTTTCAAAACATCAATCAGAATGAAAAGCAATAATGGCTTAAAAGTAGTTAACACTAATGTTTACAAGGGTTTTGTAAACCTGTGCCATGATTATTTTTAACTTTCTATTGAAAAAAATTCAAATGTACAAAAAAGTTGCAAGAATCATACAATAACTCCTGTACATCCTTCTTCCAGATTCACCAATTGAATTCACCAACTGAAAAGTGGCATTTTGCCATGTTTGCTTTCTCTCTCTCCACACTCACACATAATTAATGAACATTTGAGGATAAGCTGCAGAATCGAGATCCTTATTCTTTAAATCTCTAATCCTGTGACAGATTAAGGACCCTTGTTCTTAAGAACAAGAATATTCTCTTACATAATCACAATATAAACCCTATTAGATGCATATTATTAGAAATATGTGTATTATTAGAAATTTAGCATAGTTGATGCTATTATCACGGCCAATCAGAGGATGAAATATTAATATTTAGTATAACATTTTGTATTAGTCTGTTCTCACACTGCTAATAAAGACATACCAGAGACTGGGTAATTTATAAAAGACAGAGGTTTAATGGACTCACAGTTCCACATGGCTGGGGAGGCCTCACAATCATGGAGGAAGGCAAAGGAGAAGCAAAGGCCTGTCTTACATGGTAGCAGGCAAGACAGCGTGTGCAGGGGAACTATCATTTATATAACCATCTGATCTTGTGAGACTTATTCACCACCAAGAGAACAGTATGGGGGAACCGCCCCCATAATTCAATTATCTACACCTGGTACCGCCCCTGACACATGGGAATTATTACAACTCAAGGTGATATTTGGGTGGGGACACAGCCAAACCATATCAATTTGGACTAACTAGAATCTGAGCACTGTGAATGACTTTTAGAAAAACAACTGTCAGCGTATATCTGGGAGTTAAGATAGATTATGCCCAAGGCACACTTTCAGTAACTGTGATAGTCATTAGGGCTACTGACAAACTCCCCTTTTCTTCTGGGCACTGCTCTTTCTAACTTCCTTCGAATATACTAATAGGTGTGTCTATGAGTCTTAAATTGATCCATGAAACGTAGTGGAAGTGACAGCTCCTTCTGGGCAGAAGCATTACAAGCCAATGACAGATGCGCCCCATTTCCTTTTCCTGCCTCAGAGATAAGGGAAGCATGTCTTGAGATGAATCTCCAATCCACCTGGGTCCGAGTGACTTTAATAGGCAGATACAACCCCCACTAGTCTCAGGCATGAAGCATGAGCCAGAAAGACGCTCACGTTATGCGACTGAGATTTCAGAGAAGTTAACATAGCAAAACTTAGTTCACACTAATTCATAATGATGTACTAAACCTTCATTTAGTCAGTTCAAATCAGATTTCATGTGCTAGTAATATTCAAACCTCTCCAACAACATCGTAATTTTGGAACTTATCCATTACCTGCCTAGAATGAAGGGAATTAAAGTATAATTACGATGAAGCTGTTCAGGTGGAAGAAGTAGATAATAAAATTTGAATACCCTTGCTACTAGGAATTCACCCCACGAAAATAAAACAGTTAAAACTCATTTTCCAAACATTTACTGAGTATAAACTATTTGCCAGACCCAATACACTGCTCAGTACAGGATGGCTAAAGGAGAAAAGTGAATTCAAGTTTGGTAGAGAAAAAATACCTATAAGATACATTTCAATACAATGTGATAAGCATTATGTTAAATGACATGTATGACAGACTGTGAAGGCACACAGAGATGAGCGTTAACAGCCTACAGCTGTTGGGAAAGCATAGATTCAATTTTAAAATTCAGAGATGGAGGCCGGGCGTGGTGGCGGTTGGATCATGAGGTCAGGAGTTCGAGACCAGCCTGGCCAACATGGTGAAACCTCATCTCTACTAAAGATACAAAAAGTTAGCCAGGCGTGGTGGCGCATGCCTGTAATGCCAGCTACTTGGGAGGCTGAAGCAGGAGAATCGCTTGAACCTGGGAGGCGGAGGCTGCAGTGAGCCGAAATTGCACCACTGCACTCCAGCCTGGGCAATAGGGCAAGACTCCATTTCAAAAAAAAAAAAAAAATCAGAGATGGAAGAGCACTCCCAGCAGAGAACTGAAGGCAAAATCATAGAGACATAAAATAACTCAATGTGAAGCTGTTTTACATTCAGTAGAGCTAGAACTAGGGTGTCAGTGAGGTGATAACTAGAGTTGACGCAAGACAGATAGGCCCAAGACAAGTTGCAAACGGTCTTAATGTTATACTAAGAAATTTGGTGTCCATCCTATAGCCATTAAAGTCTTTTACTCAAGGGAATGGGATGCCCCAAACTTCTTTTAGAAAGGCTCAGTGAAGAGAAAAGGTTCAAGATAGAAAAACTAGGAGACAGGATGCTATTGAAGAAGTTCATTGAAGAGATGCAGAAGTAGAAGTAGATGCAGAAGGGGATGAAAGAGAATAATTGGAAATAACTTTAATGTCTAAAAAGAGAAATTATAAAATTAGTATATATTAACTCAATGAAATTAACAAAAGTACTTAATATGAACATCAGACATGGATACAAAAACAAAACATATAATTGAATATGAACTGAGCCCAGAAGACGAACAAAAATTAAATTTGATGCATGATGACAGTAAGATGTGTGGTGACCTATTTATCTCTAAAAATTCCTTTAATGTCACTGCAAAATCTTTACAAGTTTAAAAAGTTCCTCTAGATTCAAAGTACAAAGAAGTAAAAGCAAAGCAAAAGAGGCTATGAAGCTATCTATGTCCAATAGAGGCACAAAGACCCAGGGAACATCACTGCTGAAAAGAAAAAGAAATACTATTTCTCTCAATCTCCTTTATTCCTAAGCAGTATATTCACTTATTCCAGTTTTCAAACTGAAATTTCTTTCCTCAAAGTGCTTTCTTTCAGCCCACATAGAAATTACAGATTCAAATTTTCTATTTTTCTTTTTTTTTTTTTAAGTCAGGGTCTCGCTCTGTTGCCCAGGCTGGAATGCAGTGATGCAATCTTGGCTCACTGCAACTTCCACCTACTAGGTTCAAGTAATCCTCCCACCTCAGCCTCCCCAGTAGCTTGGACTACAGGCACGCACCATCACACTAGGCTAATTTTTGTACCTTTTGTAGAGACGGGATCTCACCATGCTGCCTAGGCTGATCTTGAACTACTGGGCTCAAGCAATCCACCCACCTCAGCCTCCCAAAGTGCTGGGATTACAGGTGTGCACCACCGCACCTGGCCCTCAAATTTACTATTTTTCTATTATTGTTCATTACACTGTAAGTATGGCTCTTCAAATGCCACATCAGATACAAGTACCACTGGCTATGAACATTTGCCCCACACATATTTCAATGATCAGTAGTATTTATAATTGTGACTTTTAAACATTATCTGATCCTCATAGATCTAGTTATAGTCACTGGATTATACTAATAGAAAAGTAGAAGACTATACTTTATAATTTTATGCTTCATTAAGGTTTGAAACAAAATGGGGTGGGAATAGGAGCTTTCTGTTCTATCTAGAGTTAACCAAAAAGAACTAGAATTAAAGAGTCAAATATTTAATGCATATCTAAAATGTGCTTCCTTCCCAGCATTCTAGTTAATCAAGGTTTTAACCATACTTGAAATCAGCCCACCACAGGCTTGATCTACCATAGTTACTGCTAGACAATGTGATCTTGACTTTTGAAGTAATATATTGTAATTTATATAAATGGTGCCTAGATATTTTAGTGACAGACAGCTTCTGTGCAGTATTTCGTTTTTTAGCTTTAAATATTTAGGTTTAATAATTATCTAGTTTAGAGACAGTAGAAGTTAGAAGGAAAGCTGTAGAAATAACATTTGGAAAACTTTAGAAAGGGTAGGCCAATATGTCCTGGAATGATTTAGGTACAATCCCAGATAAGAGTAAATCAGAATTAATATATAATGTTACTAACTCATTTAAATGTATACTGTCCTAAAACTTCACTATCCAACAGATTCACCATATCTTAGGAAAGCAAAAGAACCAAAGAAAAATGGGTTTTAAGAAAAAATAAAAGCACCTTACTTGTACTGCATATTTGTAAAACTGCTCTGATAGTTCTCCTAGCTCCTCCCTCATTTTACAGGTGTTGGGAAACTCCTCAAGTCGGTCCAACTGCTCCACTTCAGCAATGGGATATGGCTTCTCTTTTAAGACCTGTACAATCTGGAAACGGCATAGGCCTGTAATCAACAGAGTGTAGTGGGGCTTGGGCCAGTTACTGCCCACAACCTGAACGGCCAGTGCAGCTGTGCCAATCCTGAAAAACACACAAAACATCGGTATTACAAACATTCAATACGGTAGAACAGAAACTCACTTCAGAAAGTTTTGGCTTTTCTGATACATTCATTAAGCAAAAGACATCTGAAGTGTAAATAAATTTTTTCTCTATTTAACTTAGCATCCAGTATGTGGCCTCTTCTGCCACTACCCTCAGCTATATGGCAAAGCAGACCATCTCACTATAATCTGCACCTCTTTTAAAAAATTAGGTAGGAATTTGTAAACACTTGGATTATTCAAGCATAAAAATGTAAGAGAAAAGCAGCTGAGAATTACATATCTTAAATTAACATTGTCAACTAAGAGTAAGGCAATCTTATACCAGGATAAATATTATCAATTTAAATACATTTAAATATAAATAGCATAAACCAATCTAAGAAATCTCCGTTCCAACACCAGTTGTGCTACTAACATCAAGTCAGTTTTCTTACATAATCAGTCTATGAAACTTCCACATACCCACCTTATCACAAACTGCCATCACATACTGGGAACTTATATATATGCCCTTAACACTGAATTTCTAAGTGTGAGGGCTAAATATTACAGTCCACACACTGCCATAGACTGAGGAGAGCTAAAGAAAGACCCACATCTCAACAGGTCTCAACCTAGTTCTAAGTGGTAATCATTTTACCTAACAATAGGTGAAAAGGCTTCAAGTCTCAGCTCCTCATCAGCAAATACAACTCTGATCAAGTCACATATAAATTTAATTCACAGAAAGGAAGCCACATCCAAACTAAGTCAGTTATATAAAATACAAAAATCAACATTGAGAAGACAATTCCAGATCCCAAAATAAATAATATTTTCTCCCTTCAGCCATAGGAAAAGTGGTAATTCCAGAAAAGAAAATAGAAGGACTAGAACTCTCAACACCCTAGGAAAGCGGTAATAGAAGAACACCACACCTGCCCATCTCAAAGATAATAAATCATATAATACAGTATGTGACTATGTGAGTGAACTTGCTTACTTCTATACACAGTGAATTCTTGATTACTTCCTTATAAATTACTCATTCCGTAGATTACACATAGCCTTTGGCTTCTTTCTGCCACTCAGCTTATTCTGAACTACGTCTATCCTTTTCTTACCTTTCAGTCATTACCATGTTTACAATAAAAACTGATTTAAATAATAAACCAAACAACTGACAAGATAAATTGGTGAGGGAAAAAAATCAAATACATAAAAAACTTGAAATTATTTAGCAATTAGCTATTATTTTGACTTATTTGTGTTGTGGCTGCTTTTCTTCAATCAATAGTAGATAATATTTCCCACTTCCTGAAAGCCCACTCAGATTGCCTGAGGAAGTGAGCCACCTCTAAACTGATTAGAGAATAACTTAAACATAATTAATTGCAGATGATATTCATCACTGTTTGTACAATGCTGAAAGAGCTCACAGTCCTGTTTGTATATAAAACATCCACAGACAAGAAACTGGATCCCCAGCCTAAAGGGTTTACAAAGTAGAAACCAAGGAGGAACCAGAAAGAGAGATTAGACAAATCCAAATCTCTGATCAGGAGACAAATTTAATTATTTGGGCTACGTCATTGCTAAAAGGTGATGCTAAAGAGTTGTTTTTTGGTTTTTGCTTTTTTTTTTTTGAGACGGAGTCTCACTTTGTCACCTAATCTTGGCTCACTGCAACCTCCGTCTCCCAGATTCAAGTGATTCTCCTGCCTCAGCCTCCCAAGTAGCTGGGACTACAGGCACACACCACCACGCCCAGCTAATTTTTTGTATTTTTTGTAGAGATGAAGTTTCACCATGTTGGCCAGGATGATCTCGATCTCTTGACCTCATGATTCGCCCACCTTGGCCTCCCAAAGTGCTGGGATTACAGGTGTGAGCCACTGTGGTTTTTTTGTTTGTTTTTTAGAGGGAGTCTCACCCTGTCGCCCAGGCTGACGTACAATGGCGTGATCTCGGCTTATTGCACTCTGCCTCCTGGGTTCAAGGGATTCTTGTGCCTCAGCCTCCCAAGTAGCTGGGATTACAGGCACACACCACCACGCCCAGCTAATTTTTGTATTTTTAGTAGAGACAGGGTTTCACTATGTTGGCCAGGCTGGTCTCGAACTCCTGACCTAAGGTAATCCACCCACCTCAGCCTCCCAAAGTGCTAGGATTACGGGCGTGAGCCACCACACCTGGCCAAAAGGGGTTTTCTTATAAAGCAAATACAATATTTTTGCTGTGAAAGGAAGATGTTCCAAACTGAAGAGATTAAGCTGAATTTATACTATGCCTACAAAAGGTATAGATGTATACATGCCTTAATTGCTTTTTACTTAAAAACACTTATAGCTGACTAGAAATTATCCCTTTAAAAAAATTTTTTTTTCTTTTTTTAACAGAGATGGGATCTCATGATGTTGACCAGGCTGATCTCTAACTACTGGCCTCAAGCAATCCTCCCATCTCGGCCTCCCAAAGTGCTAGGATTACAAGCAAGACCCACCTCGCCCAGCCTAGAATACATCCCTTTTAAAGAAAAACATCTATGAAATTATAGATGGCTAGAAACAGAGTACCTGGTGAGACACTGTGGGTGAAAAGCATAGTGAAAAAGAATCTATTGTATATTGGGCCCCAGGTTTTATATATACAAACAGGTAAATAAACAAAATACTCAACTAATATTTTCCTTCTATGATATACAAAATGTTGTATATCAAGTCAGTCATTTTTCTAAAAATTCTGGCTCTTCTATTGTATGTGCATTATTAGGCATGCTCAAAAGGCAGCATTTTAATTTTGCAACAGATCCAAACTTATACATCCCAATGACTGGTGTCCTTCCCTTTAGCTAGGAGCTCTGTAAATCTACATCCTAATTATGGTATTGTTCAAAGAAGTTTTGAAACTCCTAACTCGAATCTACCCTCAGAGGTTTTAAGATAATGTTTTAATCCAAATCCTAACTCGAATCTACCCTCAGAGTTTGTAAAATATTGTTTTCATTCAAGTGAGGTCTGACTACAATGGTTACAATTTGTGTAATTTGGAAACTGACCTAAATAATATAAGAGTTCCAAACATATTTAAGAACCATCAACTGCAGTAGTGGGAAAATCTAAAAGCAGCACTACTGGAAAAAGTTTTCCAAGATGAGGATATTATGTAAATATCTAATTCCAGCCTATATGCCCAGCACTTGCTTTTTTTTTTTTTTTCCTATAGACAGAATCTTGCTCTGTCACCCAGGCTGGAGTGCAGTGGTACGATTATAGCTCACTGCAGCTTCGATCACCTGGGCTCAAGTAATCCTCCGCCTCAGCATCATGAGTAGATGGGAGTACAGGCACGTGCCACCAGGCCCAGCCACTTTTAAAAAATTTTTTTACTCAAAGCCCTTAATTTTTCTTGGAATCTTTAATCTTCCAAGACCTTCCTGCAATGATGTTAGTTCAGTTCAGCCCATGTTGGAATAATATGGGGACTTCCCACTCCGCTCTTTAATCCCCTTTTGTGAAAATCTACATTTAAAACTACCCATTTGGATATAGGTTTAGAATGCTTTGCAGTTTCAAAAGGCTTTCATATGTATACTTCATTTTATACCTCCCTTCACCCCATGAAGAAGGTAGTATTATTTCCTTATTACAAGTGAGTAAATGAGATTCAAAAAGGTAGAACATGGCATGGTGGCTCACACCTCTAATCCCAGCACTTTGGGAGGCCGAGGCAAGTGGATCACTTGGGCTCAGGAGTTCGAAACCAGTTTGAGCAACATGGCAAAACCCCGTCTCCACCAAAAAAAAAAAAAAAAAAAAATAGCTAGGCACTGTGGCACATGCCTGTAATCCCAGACACTCAGGAGGCTGAGGTGAGAGGATCACTTGAACCTGGGAGGCAAAGGTTGCAGTGAGCTGAGATGGCACCACTGCACCAGCATGGGTGACAGAGTGAGACCCTGTCTCAAAAAAATTAAAGTAGAACAACTTAGTTGTACATGGTTACAAGAAAATTTAATAGAAATAAATTTAAGAAATAAATTTAAATTTAAAATTTAAAGGATAAATTTAAATTTAATAAATTGAGTTCCTTAATTATATTTTAAGACAAATTTTACTTTTTTCTCATTACAATGGACAATAGGTACCACTTCTACCTACAAGAATTATAAACATAGGCCAGGCATGGTGGCTCACACCTGTAATCCTAACACTTTGGGAGACAGAGGCAGGAGGATCACTTGAGCCCACAAGTTTTACACCAGCCTGGTGAGGGAGACTGAGAAGTCGGCACTATGAGGAAATGAAGCCATGTACCCTGAAAAGTGTAAATTTGGAAGAAAGCTGGATAACCATCTTGAAATGCTTGAAAGGATATTGTACAGGTAGTACTAAATTATGACCCCTTTTCACTAAGAAAACAATGGGTCACTCAGGAAGCACTAAAAATGCAGTTCTACTAAGCAGAAAAATGCAGGGTGCCCTGGGTCAGCATGCCAGCCAAGTTCTATACTGCAGGACAAGTCCAAAGCTCCTCCTTTAAAAAGGCTCCTGCAGGCAACATGCCTGCACACTAACGTGCAGAAAGGGACTGTACTACTCAAAACCACCAAGGAAGTGGCAGAGGTAAGTCAACATCTAATCCTGCCACTCTGTGTGGCAAAGAACGCTGGGAGCAAATTACTTCTGCTGCTCCTTGAAGGCTGCAGCCAGTGTCACCTGGATGGTGTAAAGGAAACAAGAGACAGGAACAGAGCCCCTCGTCTCACCTCTGGGCTACCATACAGAAAAGCAGGTAACTGGGGAAGGACAGATTTGTGCATGGAAACAGACTAATACTGTGGATAACTCGGTATTGGTATTATTAAAGCTTTTTTTTTTTTTTAAGTAGAGTGCTTTAAAAGCCATATTAGAGAAAAAAAGACATTCGAAACTATTACCAAGGAATATCGTACAATCTTTCCACATAGGCTTTTTAAGTAGCAAACAATACTTCTAGAATAACTAGATGGTCTGATGAGTTCTTTTAATGCTGGAATTCTATGAAGACTTTTCAATGTATGTTTTCTAATTTAAATGATTAAATTTTAAATCATTTAACCCTGCCACTCTATGTGGCAAAGAACACTGGGAGCAAATTACTTCTGCTGCTCTTTGAAGGCTGTGCCAGCGTCACCTGGATAGCGCAAAGGAAACAAGAGAAAGGAACAGAGCCCCTCTTCTGGCCTCTGGGCTACCATACAGAAAAGCAGGTAACTGGGGAAGGACAGACTTGTGCGTGGAAACAGGCTAATGCTATGGATTACTCAGTATTGGTATTGTTAAAGCCTTTTTTTTTTTTTTTTTTAAGTAGAGTGTTTTAAAGGCCCTATTAGAGAAAAAAAGACATTGGAAACTATTACCAAGGAATATGGTACAATCTTTCCACATAGGCTTTTTAAGTAGCAAACAATACTTCTAGGATAACTAGATGGTCTGATGAGTTCTTATAATGCCGGACTTCTATGAAGACTTTTCAATATATGTTTTCTAATTTAAATGATTAAATTTTAACATTGCTACTCAGTTAAAGGCAATAATATGAACATCAAGGATCAGATCACACAGTACCTGATTATTAGTGATTACTTTCAAGCAGGAGAATTGAGGATTGTTGTTTTGGAGGGATTTTCATAAAATAAATTAAAAACCTGAAGGGTATGGTGGCACTTGCCTATAGTCCCAGCTACTCCAGAGGCCAAAGCAGGGGATAGCTTGAGTCCAGGAGTTTGAGACCAGCCTAAGCAACATAGTGAGACCCCATTTCTACAAAAAATTTAAAAATTAGCTGGGTGTAGTGGTGCACGCCTGTAGTCCCAGCCACTCCAGAAGCTGAGGCAGGACGATCACTTGAGCCCAGGAGTTCAATCAAGGTTGCGGTGGGCTACGATCACGCCACTGCACTTCAGCGGAGGAGACAGAATGAGACTCTGTCTCAAAAAATACACAAATGAATAAATAATAAAAACCTTCCAAAATCTTGCCAGAATAATACCAACAAATAGTGAAACTTAAAATGTGACTAAATCGACTTTTCAAGTTCACAATGTGCCCATGGCTAATCAATACATATGCACAGTAGAAAGAAAATGAAGTCTAATAATGACCACTCTTGCCTAGACAGGGAACTAAGTGCCTGGGCACTGAAGGCAAAAAAATTTGGGAAAAGTAAGCAGAAGGAGCAGAGTCATATGTTGGGAAACTAGAATCCAATACAATTTATCAAAGAGTACTGAAACTTGGAATGTGACCAATTCCACTCAGGCAATAACCAAAGCAGGTCAGATGGGAGCCAAAATATTTTCCATGCTTGAGAAAATCAAGGCTTTTACAATATAAATGAATACTGGGCTGCTGTGGAAGGTTTGTTGGTCTTTGTTGCTTTGTTTTGCTTTCTTTTAACGGGGGTGGGGGGAGGTACCAGTCTCCTTTGAGAATCTGAAGAAAGCAAAGGATTCTCCTAAAAAAATGTACATAGTCACAAGATTTTGAGGAAAAATAAGGCATGTCCAACCCTCCGGAAATCCATTCAGAGTCAGGAACCCCTAATTTAAAAATAAGGGATAACTGCCAGGAAAGAAGCTCTAAACTGAAAACACAACACCTCCAGTAGAGTTAGGAATAGGAGGCGGGTGCTTGGCAGGTGAGTTTGAAGATACTTGTTGAGAGCATACGATATACCAGCATTGTCCAATAAAAATATAATGTGGACCACATATAAAATTTTAGTGGCCACATTATAAAGTAAAAACAGCAGAAATCTTAACATTTTATTAACCCCAAGTACTCAAAATATTACCTTTCCAACATTTAATCTATATAAAATGTATTAATCAAAAAGTTTTTTCAAAATCTGGCGTGTATTGTACACTTACAGCACATTTAGGGTGACCAACCTCCTGGTTTCCCTGGGACGGAGGGGCTAAAACATAGGACTTTCAATGCTAAAACAGACAATCGCAGCAAACCAGGACAACTGGCAATTCTATCATCTCAATTTGACGAGCCACATGCACTACACAGTACTGGACAGCAGTCATCCATCATGCATGGTGCAAAGTGGAATATACACATTATTCAATTTATTCTTCATAACATGCCTAAGAGATGGATGCTGTCAGTTTCCAAACTGCAGAATAAAAGAAATAGAGGTTAAAGCTCTCACCCAAAGTCACACCAATAGGGCGAGGGTACTGGGCAATATAGTAGTAAGCCTGGGGCCTAAGAAATGTTATGAGTGAAGGAGCAGAGGTGAGAAGCTAGGAAAGTTCCAGAAAGGGGGACCAGCGAAAATGTGAGCAGTAAAGGCCCTTTACA
Source organism: Pan paniscus (assembly GCF_029289425.2). Lineage (NCBI taxonomy): Eukaryota > Metazoa > Chordata > Mammalia > Primates > Hominidae > Pan > Pan paniscus. The sequence continues at coordinate 57,708,074 of NC_073267.2, read as the reverse complement.
AAGGGAAACAGAAGGATTAGGGGGAGAAGGAGAAGGGTGGCAGGGAGTATAGAAGAAAGGCACCCACAAATAGTGCAGTTTAGGAATGAAACAGGAAAAGTTAAAACTCACGGAGCAGAGAATGCCTCAGCGGACAAAAATGATGGGTGACAGAAAAGGGGAGGCGGATAGGAGTAAAGGGCAGTGGGGAGAAAGGTGAAAAGCGAAGGCAAGTGAAGGCAGAGATCACCGGGGAGAAAGAAAGGGCCTGGAAAGTTAAAAGCACTGGCCTAGGAGGCTGAAGACCGAGGGCGAGGAATTGCGGAGAGGGGGAAGAGAATTCAAATTAAATTATCCAGAACGGTAGGGAACTGCGTAGTTTCACCAGGTGTCAGGCACTACTTCATGAACGATCTCATTCATGGTCATGGGGCAGGTATCTGACATCCCCATTTTGCATGTGATAGCACCGGAGAGGCGGAACCGAGCCGCGAAGGCCGCCCCGAACCGAGTCTCGCGCTCAAGGCAGGCCGTGGCCTGGGCCCGGGTCCCCGGAGGAGGCCGCGCCGCCCGCCGCCGCCGCGGGGGCAGCCAGGCCTACCTGTGCAGCGGCGGCAGGTCCTGCGCGTCGCTGGCGGGGTCAGGCGTGTTGGGGATGACGCCCAGGATGGTGCTTTGCAGCGACGTGCCCTTCAGAAGGCGGCTCCGCACCAGCTGCAGGTTGCGGGCCGAGTCCACGCTGGTGCGCATGGTGGAGCCGGGCAGCAGGACGCCCTCGTGGGTGAGCAGCAGCGGGAGGCGACTGGGGATCTGGATGGGGCTCACTGATGACATGCTGGCAGCCTTTCGCACTGGGGGCTGTCAAAAAGAGCCAGACAGACAGCTGCCCCCCGCCTGCCCCGCAGTCACCAAACCTCAGACCCGCCTCCACGCCTCCGCTTCCGGCTACGCGCTACGGTCCGTCCCCGGGCCCAAAAGCCATGGCTTCGCGCTGCTCTCTAGGAGAGCCTCCCGGTAAGACTTGAGCGTCCTACCTATGCGGAAAGACGTACACTCAAGCGTGCAGCGACCTTCGCCTCACTTACAGAGTATATTTGGAAGGATGATCTTATTTGAATTGTATATACTTGAAGTGTTTTTAACGTTTTCTTCAATTTTTTACATATATTTGAATTTTTAACTTTTGATTCGAACTAATTATTTATTTATTTATTTATTTATTTATTCTGAGACAGATTCTCGCTCTGTCGCGGAGGCTGGAGTGCAATGGCGCGATACCCGCGGCTTGCAGCCTCTGCCTCCCGGGTTCAAGCGATTCTCCTGCCTCAGCCTCCCGAGTAGCTGGGATTACAGATGCCCGCCACCACACCCAGCTAATTGTTGTATTTTTAGTAGGGAGGGGATTTCACCATGTTGGCCAGGCTGGTCTTTAACTCCTGACCTCAAGCGATCCGTCCACCTCGGCCTCCCAAAGTGCTGGGATTACAGGCATGAGCCAACGTGCCCGGCCCGAATTGATTTTAGATGTACAAAACTACAGCAGAGTTCCTATATACCTTTCACCCAGTTTCGTCTGTTATCATCTTACATAATCATAGTTCAATGATCAAAACCAGGAAATTAACATTATTATCGTTTAACCTATAGGCCTTACCCAAATTTTGCCAGTTTTCCCACTAATGTCCTTCATTGGATCTGGTCCAGGATCCAATATCCAGGATCCTGTTGTGAAATCTCCTAGGTGTTTTGTTATGAAATCTCCTAGGTGTTCTCTAATCTGTGGCAAGTCCTCAATTTTTTTTTTTTTTTTTTTTTTTTTTTTTTTTTTTGAGACGGAGTCTGGCTCTGTCACCCAGGCTGGAGTGTAGTGGCGAGGTCTCGGCTCACTGCAAGCTCCGCCTCCCGGGTTCATGCCATTCTCCTGCTTCAGCCTCCCGAGTAGCTGGGGACTACAGGCTCCCGCAACCACGCCCGGCTAATTTTTTGTATTTTTAGTAGAGACGGGGTTTCGCCATGTTAGCCAGGATGGTCTCAATCTCCTGACCTCGTGATCTGCCCGCCTTGGCCTCCCAAAAGTGCTGGGATTACAGGCCTGAGCCACTGCGCCCGTCCAATTTTTTTTTCTTTTACAACCTTGATACTTTTATTTTTTTTTCTGTTTTTAATTTAATTTTATTTTTTATTATAGTTTAAGTTCTAGGGTACATGTGCACAACGTACAGGTTTGTTACATATGTATACATGTGCCATGTTGGTTTGCTGCACCCACTAACTCGTCATTTACATTAGGTATATCTCCTAATGGTATCCCTTCCCCCCCACTCCCCACCACCCAACGACAGGCCCCTGAGTGTGATGTTCCCCACCCTGTGTCCAAGTGTTCTCATTGTTCAGTTGCCACCTATGAGTGAGAACTTGCAGTGTTTTGTTTTCGGTCTTTGCGATAGTTTGCTCAGAATGATGGTTTCCAGCATCATCCATGTCCCTACAAAGGACATGAACTCATCCTTTTTTATGGCTGCATAGTATTCCATGGTGTATATGTGCCACATTTTCTTAATCCAGTCTATCATTGATGGACATTTGGGTTGGTTCCAAGTCTTTGCTATTGCGAATAGTGCCGCAGTAAACATACGTGTGTGTGTGTCTTTATAGCAGCATGATTTATAATCCTTTGGGTATATACCCAGCAATGGGATGGCTGGGTCAAATGGTATTTCTAGTTCAAGATCCTTGAGGAATCGCCACACTGTCTTCCACAATGGTTGAACTAGTTTACAGTCCCACCAACAGTGTAAAAGTGTTCCTATTTCTCCACATCCTCTCCAGCACCTGTTGTTTCCTGACTTTTTAATGATCACCATTCTAACTGGTGTGAGACGGTATCTCATTGTGGTTTTGATTTGCATTTCTCTGATGGCCACTGATGATGAGCATTTTTTCATGTGTCTGTTGGCTGCATAAATGTCTTCTTTTGAGAAGTGTCTGTTCATATCCTTTGCCCACTTTTAGATGGGGTTGTTTGATTTTTTCTTGTAAATTTGTTTAAGTTCTTTGTAGATTCTGGATATTAGCCCTTTGTCAGATGGGTAGATTGTAAAAATTTTCTTCCATTCTGTAGGTTGCCTGTTCACTCTGATGGTGGTTTATTTTGCTGTGCAGAAGCTCTTTAGTTTAATTAGATCCCATTTGTCAATTTTGGCCTTTGTTGCCATTGCTTTTGGTGTTTTAGTCATGAAGTCCTTGCCCATGCTTATGTCCTGAATGATATTGCCTAGGTTTTCTTCTAGGAATTTTATGGTTTTAGGTCTAACATTTAAGTCTTTAATCCATCTTGAATTAATTTTTGTATAAGGTATAAGGAAGGGATCCAGTTTCAGCTTTCTACATATGGCTAGCCAGTTTTCCCAGCACCATTTATTAAATAGGGAATCCTTTCCCCATTTCTTGTTTTTGTCAGGTTTGTCAGAGATCAGATGGTTGTAGATGTGTGGTATTATTTCTGAGGGCTCTGTTCTGTTCCATTGGTCTATATCTCTGTTTTGGTACCAGTACCATGCTGTTTTGGTTACCGTAGCCTTGTAGTGTAGTTTGAAGTCAGGTAGCATGTTGCCTCCAGCTTTGTTCTTTTGGCTTACAGTTGTCTTGGCAATGCCGGCTCTTTTTTGGTTCTATATGAGCTTTAAAGTAGTTTTTTCCAATTCTGTGAAGAAAGTCGTTGGTAGCTTGATGGGATGGCATTGAATCTATAAATTACCTTGGGCAGTATAGCCATTTTCACGATATTGATTCTTCCTATCCATGAGCATGGAATGTTCTTCCATTTGTTTGTGTCCTCTTTTATTTCGTTGAGCAGTGGGAAAACCTTGATACTTTTGAAGGTTATCAGTCAGTTATTTTGTAGAAGTTCATTCAATTGGAGTTTATCTACTGTTTCTCACGATTAGATCAATGATATGCATTTTGGGACCAAATACCATGAAAGAGATGTTGTGGGCTGGACGCAGTGGCTCACACCTGCAATCCCGGCACTTTGGGAGGCCGAGATGGGTGGATCATCTGAGGTCAGGAGTTCGAGACCAGACTGGCTAACATGGTGAAATCCCATTTCTATTTAAAAATACAGAAAATTAGCCAGGTGTGGTGGTGCGTGCCTGTAATCCCAGCTACTTGGGAGGCTGAGGCAGGATAATTGCTTAAACCCAGGAGGCAGAGGTTGCAGTGAGCTGAGATCAGGCCATTGCACTCTGGCTTGGGCAACAAGAGAGAAACTCTGTCTCAAAAAATTTAAAAAAAGTGATGTTGTGGCCATGTGATATATGATGGTGAAATGTCTTATTAATGACGATTTGAATCTTGACTACTTGGTGAAGGTGGTATCTGCCAGATTTTTTCACTGTAAGTTACTATTTTTCTCTTTGTAATTAGTAAGTATTATGTAAGGAGATAATTTCATATTTATTTATTTATTTATTTATTTTTCCTTCAACTTTTATTAGGTTGGTGCAAAAGTAATGGCAAGAAACCACAATTACTTTTGCACCAACCTAATATTTTAAGTTCTGGGGTACATGTGCAGATGTGCAGGTTTGTTACATAGGTAAACATGTGCCGTGGTGGTTTGCTGCACAGATCAACCCATAATCTAGGTATTAAGCCCAGCATCCATTAGCTATTCTTCCTGATGCTCTGTCTCCCCCTACCCCTGCCCCCATCAGGCCAGGTTGTGTTGTTCCCCTGCCATGTGACCATGTGTTCTCATCCTTCAGCTTCCACTTATAAGTGAGAACATGCAGTGTTTGGGTTTCTGATCCTGTGTTAGTTTGCTGAGGGTAACAGCTTCCAGCTCCATCCATGTCCCTGCAATGGACATAATCTCATTCCTTTTCATGGCTGCATAGTATTCCATGGTGTGCATGTACCATATTTTCTTTATCCAGTCTATTGTTGATGGGCATTTAGGTTGATTCCATGTCTTTGTTATTGTGACTAGTGCTGCAGTGAACATACGTGTGCATGTATCTTTAAAATAAAGTGATTTATATTCCTTTGGGTATGTACCCAGTAATGGGATTGCTGGGTCAAATGGTATTTCTGCCTCTAGATCTTTGAGGAATTGCCAGACTGTCTTCCGCAATGGTCAAACTAATTTACACTCTCACCAACAGTGTAAAAGTATTCCTTTTTCTCTGCAACCTCGCCAGCATCTATTGTTTCTTGACTTTTTAATAATTGCCATTCTGACTGGTGTAAGATGGCATCTCACTGTGGTTTTGATTTGCATTTCTCTAATGATCAGTGATGTTGAGCTTTTTTTCATGTTTGTTGGCCACATGAATATCTTCTTTTGAAAAGTGTCTGTTCATGTCCTTTGCCCACTGTTTAATGGGGTTGTTTGTTTTTAAATTTGTTTGTAAATTTGTTTAAGTTCCTTCTAGACTCTGGATATTAGACCTTTGTCAGATTGCAAAATTTTTCTTCCATTCTGTAGGTTGTCTGTTCACTCTGCTGGTAGTTTCTTTTGCTGTGCAGAAGCTCTTTAGCTTAATTAGATCCCATTTGTCAATTTTTGTTTTTGTTGCAATTGCTTTTGTTGTTTTCATCATGAAATCTTGCCGGTGCCTATATCCTGAATGGTATTACCTAGATTTTTTTTTTTTTTTTTTTTTTTTTTTTTGTGACACAGTCTCGCTCTGTTGCCTAGGCTAGAGTGCAGTGGCACGATCTCAGCTCACTGCAAGCTCCGCTTCCTGGGTTCACGCCATTCTCCTGCCTCAGCCTCCCGAGTAGCTGTGACTACAGGCACCTGCTACCACACCTGGCTAATTTTTTGTATTTTTGGTAGAGACGGGGTTTCACTGTGTTAGCCAGGATGGTCTTGATCTCCTGACCTCGTGATCCGCCCGCCTCAGCCTCCCAAAGTCCTGGGATTACAGGCGTGAGCCACCTCGCCCGGCCCTTCTAGAGTTTTTATAGTTTTGGGTTTTACATTTAATCCATCTTGAGTTAATTTTTGTATAAGGTGTAAGGAAGGGGTCCAGTTTCAATTTTCTGCATATGGCTAACCAGTTCTCCCAGCACTATTTATTAAATTGGGAATCCTTTCCCCTTTGCTTGTTTTTGTCAAGTTTGTTGAAGATCAGGTGGTTGTAGGTGTAATTTTACATTTATTATTTAGAATTCTACTGTAAGAAAGAGCTGTTCCATCTCCCCCATTTATTTACTTACTCAATTACTTTTTAATGTTAGTATGGTCTTACAGATATTTAGTTTTTATGGTTTTTTTTTTTTTTTTTTTAGACAGAGTCTCCTCTGTCGCCCAGGCTGGAGTGTAGTGGCGAGATCTCGGCTCACTGCAAGCTCTGCCTCCCAGGTTCATGCCATTCTTCTGCCTCAGCCTCCCGAGTAGCTGGGACTACAGGTTCCCGCCACCAAGCCTGGCTAATTTTTTGTATTTTTAGTAGAGACGGGGTTTCACCGTGTTAGCCAGGATGGTCTCGATCTCCTGACCTTGTGATCCACCTGCCTTGGCCTCCCAAAGTGCTGGGATTACAGGCGTGAGCCACCGCGCCCGGCCTAGTTTTTATGGATTCTAATCCGATAATATTATCTTTTTTTTGTTTTTTTTGCTTGAATTGTTTTGGATTTGACCATTTCTGCATGTTGAGATTTGACTTGGGTTTGGCCTTAGGTTGCAGGTGGAACATTTTCTCCAATGTGAAGTCCAGCAGTGCTTTCAGAATTCCAGAAGGAGTTGAAAGTCCATTCATATCAAGAGTTATTTGTTAAGGGACTTCTCAGTGCCAGGCCCTGAGCTAATTGCAGAAGGGTAGACAGGTCCCAAAACAAGGTCCTACTCTCAAGCATCTCTCAGCCAGGGGAACAGACCCATAGACATCTGAGTATGAGGTAGGGCAGACAGAACTGTGTGTTTATATGTGTGCAACAGATAAGGGAAAGAGAAATCAGGTTACTAGGTGCTGTGGGAGAGACACAAATATAGAAACTTAGAAGCTCCTGCCTAAAGCTCTTTGTCTGACAGGATCCCACCTTCTTTCATTCATTCACTGAACATCATTTTCACATTGCTTAATATTCATTTCAATAACCATTCACTAAAAATATTTTTTGAACACCTATGATGTGCTGGACACTATTCTAGGTAATGGGGAATACATCAGGGAATCAGACAGACAAGATTTCTGCTTTCATGAAGCTGACATTCTAGTGGGAAAAACAAACAATAAGCAAGGAAAGAAATAAGGAAGATATTTCTGGATAGTAATAAGCCTTTTAGATGGTCAGGGAAGGTCTCTGAAAAGACGACATTTGAACTGAGCCCTGCAGTATGAGAAAGCATAGATCAATGCAAAGATTATGGGGTGGGGGCCAAGGGCACTGTTGTAGGCAGAAAAAGCAGCACTTGCAAAGACCCTGTGGCTAGAATGAATTTAGGGTGTTTGAGGAACCTGTTCCTGGAATGTCTGAGCTTGGGACCTAGTGATTTCAGTTGCAATAAGGTGGGCAGAGTCAGATTATAGAGGGCTCTGTAGGCTCTGGTAAGGAGTTTGGGTCTTACTCTAAACCTGACGGAAGCCATGGGAGAGATCAAGTTGAGAAATAACATTATCTAGCTTATATTTTCAAAAGTTAATTTTGACTGCTATGTGGAGAATGGAATGTAAGGATTTAAGATCAAAAGCAGGGAGGCCAGTCAGGAGGTGGTTGCAGTTGTCCAGGCAAGAAGTGATGACTTAGACTAGGAGCAGTTGCTGTCAAGCTATGTTTGATTGTAGCTTCAAGAGAATATGCTGATGGATTGGACATGAAGATTTAAGGAAAAACAGTTGAGAAGGATTATCCTAGGTTGGGGCCTAAGCCACCAGGGCCTGGAGAGAGGTTGAGCCAGTAGCTGAAGATCCTGGCTATAATGAGGGTCTCATTCACTTCTCTGGATATGTACAATGTGCCCTACCCTGTGACAGATTCTGAGGGTGGTACAGAGATAAAGCATATGTGGCCCAGATTCCCAAGCGCTTACCTTTTCATCAAGGGTCTCTCCAAGGGTAAGAGAGGAGGGGCTGCATTCATTCAGGCTTCCAGAGTTTTAACAAAGAACTTCTAAAACCAGCTTACAAACTTTATGGTATATTTTTAAAACACTAATGTTTAATAATTTTAACCCACTTATGCCGGAGGTTGCAATTTTTTTGGATTTTTGCAATCAGACCTCGGTGATGACCTTGAGCAGTAGGATATAAATAACTTTCACATGCTTAGCATTCCCATAATGGAACACTAGGCATCAATGGCCTAATACATACATGTGCCCCAACAACCACAATAAACAATACTATATAAGTGTTCTGTTCACATAATAATGGCTGGATTTAGTTTTTAAAACACAAATTAATGCTGCTCTATAGAAGATGTGGTGTGGTGTGGGAATAGGCCCAAGTTTAACCTGCCTGCTTGATGAAAACCCTCTTTCAATCCTGTCACTGTATCTCTGTGATGGGATGTGTCAGCCTACTTTGGAGAACACCAAGAATTTAAATGTGAAGTCTTTTGTGACTGTATGGCTTTCCTAGCTCCTTTTTTGACAGACTCTGCATGTACTTCATTCATTGATCCATTGAATATTTGTTATGCATATACTGTGTGCTGGGCACTCTTCTAGATCCAAGGACACATCTGTGAACATGACAGACAAGGTCGCTGGTTTCAAAGAGCTTACATTCAATGAGGTATGCAGAAAACAAATAAGCCAACAAGGAAAGAAATGGCAATTTCAGAATGTGATGAGTAAAGGAAGTAGATTAGGAAAATATGCAGAAGGTGGTATGGAGAGAGGGGATCTGGGAAGGTTACTCTGAGGAGGTGGCATTTGAGTAGAGTCCTGAATGTCAAGAATGAACCAGCTCTGCAAGGAAGTGGGAGGAGAATATTCTTGTCAGATATTAGGACTAATGCAAAGATCAAGGTGACAGGATCATCCTAGCTTCTAAAATTGAGGAGAAGGCCAGGTACTGAGATGTGGGGATTCTTCAGGCAACAAGATGCCCTCCTGAAGCTATTGGAACTAACAGAAGGAAATAAACCTAAGAGCAGAGAAAGTTAAATAGCACAGGGTGAGGTACAGGAGGAGTAAGATCTAATCACTTAAACTTCTTTAGGGCCCAGCTGGCAGGTGCTTCTGGCTCCTTGCCCTGGACACTTCCTTAGCCACTGATGTACCTTCTGGTCTTGGACACTAGACCCTGCTGCATAAGAACATGGAAATAAATCAGCTCCTCCAGAAAGCCCATGATACAGGTTACCCTGCTCCAGTGGCTCCCCTCCTGTTCACAGTCTGTTTCACCATACGCAAACAACCCACGTCCAAACCAAATTTGTCATCCTGACCTTTGCCTCTGGGGATTGGGAAAACACAGGGCTGGAAGCATCTGCTGTTTCCTCTCTATTTTATTCCCAGTCATGTCCTGGTTTCCATCCTGACTACAATGATGGTCTTACAGTAATTAGAGTGAATAAACTCCAGCTCCATTTTCTTCCGGAAAGAGAATTGGGAGTCCAGGGAACGCTTCCGGGACTGCCAAGGAAGGTTCTGGAGGGAATTCCCCTGGTCAGTCCAGGAAGTGGAGATGGGCCCCATGGAACTGGAAGGAGGCCCAAGCTAATGTGTGGCTGAGCTCGAGCTCGTTTGCTTGGGATGAGTGACTGATGTTCTGCAAACATAACTATTACAATGTTTGCATTTTCTTAATTTTCATTGGGTTTCATTTTCCATGTCGTTAGTTTCCTGGATGAATCTTGAATAGGAAAGAGTCACACTATGTGCTGGGCACTCTTCTAGATCCAAAGACACATTTGTGAACAAGACAGACAAGGTCCCTGGTTTCAAAGAGCTTACATTCTAATGAGGTATGCAGAAAACAAATAAGCCAACAAGGAAAGAAATGGCAATTTCAGAATGTGATGAGTAACCCTCATTGCATCTCTTTGCATCTCTAGTTGTGAAACCTTCGTTACCTCTCTTTGCAGGTGTATTTGAATAAACCAGGTTGGCAAATCATACTATAGCTGAAAGGTGAGAGAAAATCTAATTTCTTTACTTGGTCTTTATAAATCTGGTCTTCCTCATGATCCCCCACTTGCTGGTTAATGAGGGAAAAATAAATGTTTTGGCTTACCATTTTAAGATCTTGTTTGAGCCAATAATTTAAGTCATTTTATCAAATAATTCTCACTAAAGGCTCTGTCTAGGAGTTGTCACCTGGCAGAGAAAGAATCAGGAACCTGGGCACAGTGACCTCTGCTCCTAGCCTTTCCCAGGGGAGATCTTTTGTCTACTTGCTCACTGCCTGTCCTGCTGTCTTTGCAAGCCAGCTGGATCTTGGCTTGCACAGTAATGCTTTTTTGGCTCACTCACCTGGGGATGTTCTCTGAGTTGCTAGGCCTCCCCTGTCCCACTTCTGTTGGCAGCATAACCCCCTCCAAGATCTCTCCATGACTCTCAGCTGTTTGCAACCTGGGTTGTCCACTATGCCACTTCTGGGAAGCCCTTCACCAAGATTTTTAGCAACTTCTTGTTCCCATCTATACCACAGGGAAGCCAAGAAAGCTAACCACCAGGCACAGCCAGCCACAGCCCATAGAGCACTTAGAAGTGAATTGGAAAATGATGTGCCCAGCAAGACGAGGATTTAGGAAAAGGCAGCACTCTCGCAAGATGGATGCCACAGTGGACGGCTGGTACCTGTTCATACTGCCTCATGACAATCATCGGTCAAATTTTCATGAACTTTGAGAGTGTAGCTGCTAAACACAAACATTATTAAAAATCAAATTATATAAACTTACAATTAAATAAATTACATCAAAAACAAAGATAATACTCAAAATGTATCATTTCCTACTTATTTTGCTAAGTTTTGCTGTTATTTATACTTCTGAGGTTACTTACATCTATTATATCTCTATGGTAGAAACAGTATATGATGATGCCGTGCTGCGCATCTCTTCCCAGCTCTGCATTCAGTGGAGTTATGTTGGTATCACATCATGAAATCGGCCATGATGGGTGTGTTTACACTACAGAAATAGGCAAAGGCTACATATCAGGGCTGGATTTATCATTTTGTTGATTGTCTAGTCTTAAGAAAGAAATGTAGGAAATGTTAATAATGCAGATTAAATGTACAAGTGTGTGGTGCCTTTAGCCATTACATTGTGAGTAGTAAAATAAAATAAGGGAATATTCTTTCAGCATTTGAAAACTATTCAGCAAAGTTACTCAGGTCATTGACAAATGAGGGAAGATTCAACCAACATATATCTCTGGTATTGCACTTTCCTCTTACTTGTTAACATAGAGCAAAATGTCAAGTAGCATTGGAACTATACTTAATCACCAATTGCAACCACAGGTTTGTTACAGATACAAACATTTATGAGCACAGCACTGAGGCAGCCCTTTGCAAGGATATGAGACTTGCACTCTGAAATTTGCTGCCTCCACCCCTTGCTCTATTCCCTTTACTGGGGATCTTTGTGTGTGAATAAATCATACAGCAATATACTGTGGCCCCATCCACAGGGCCTCATTCTAGGGAATCATGCCAGTTTTACTTTAATGCAGCTATATTCTAGGCTGGTTCATGGCAGCCAGTCTTCCTCCCAGAGCTGTAAAGAGTGTGTGTCACTCTCTCTTATCTAATACACCTCCTTCTCTCTCTTTTCTCTTTTCTATCATCCCTGAAGTGTCCACATTCTACCACTACATGGCAAGTAAGCCTATGGCCTGGTGCCCTGGCTGGGAAGCCTATCTTATATGGTCTGTAGGAAAATTCCAGCAACTGACTCTACCAGATCTGGTTGTGATTTGGTAAAAGGAAGTGGGATGGGAAGGAGTGGGACAAAGAAATCTAGAGTAACTTCTCACAAAGTAATGGGTTAGCTAGCAGTCTATTTGCTTGAAGTACAATCCAATATTTGAATGTTTGTTTTGTTTTGTTTTTTGAGATGGGGTCTTGCTCTGTTGCCCAGGCTGGAGTACAGTGGCACAATCTCAGTTCATTGCAACTTCCACCTTCCAGGATCAAGTTATACTTCTGCCTCAGCCTCTTAAGTAGCTGAGACCACAAGCATGCACCACTACGTCTAGCTAATTTTTTATATTTTTGGTAGAGACAGGGTTTCGCCATGTTGCCCAGGCTGGTCTCAAACTCCTGAGCTCAAGCAGTCCTCCCGCCTCAGCCTCCCAAAGTGCTAGAATTACAGGTGCATGCCATCATACCCAGCCTCAGTATTTGAATGGTAAAAGCTATATCTGAACACCAGGACCAACTACATAATTTGTGGGTAACAGTGCAAAATGAAAATGAAAATGAAAATGTGGGTCTTCTTGTTCAAATTTATTAAGAATTTCAGGATGGCAACAGAAAAGCATTCAACTGAGCCTGGGGCCCTTCTGAGTGTGAGGCCCTGGGGGGCACAGGCTGCACCCTCATGGCCCTGGCTCTGCTGCACATTTTCTCTTTCCATCTCTTCAGAATATTCCTAATTACTACCTTCTCTCCTGTCCCAGGCACATGAATATTCTGAGTCAAGCAGGGAGTGAGTCACATACTCAGAAAAACAAATATGAAAGGCATATTTTTTTTTTAAAAAAAGAACCCTGATTATTTAAGTCTCCTAACTTGTCCCCAGATTCCTTCTGGGGTCTGTGAAAACCAAGAGTGAAATCAGGGAAAATGATGTTTCTTTCATTCACATATGCGTCCATTCATTCTTCATTTATTGAGCACTTGCTCTCCTCCCAGCACGTTCCAGGCCCAGGAAATTCAACAGCGAGGAAAGCAGACATGTCCCTGTGCTCATGAGGCTCTCTGTGTAGTGCATAAATGAAGTCTGAACAAATAATGATTCAAACAAATACACAGTTAAAGACTGGGATAAAGCAAGAAGACTGATTTTACGAGCAAGGGTTTGATACATCAAAGGAGATTGCCCAGGATCAAGGGTGCGGTGTTGGGGGTGGGTTGGGGAAGGTGGTTAGAGAAGGTTTCACTAAGTGATTTGGGCCTGAGGCCTGAGAAGATGTTTAAAAAGAGGGATCAAGCACAGGCTAAGGAGAGGAAAGAGCAGGCACCCAAACCTCTGCATGGCCCCAAAAAGCTCCCTGCAGGGTAGTGCCCCCTCTTCTGGCTGCTCAAGGCGAGATCTAAGCTTCTTCTAACTCCTGCTGTCTTTTCATATTCTCTGATTCTAGGAAACGAAGAATTGGCAGGAACTGAAAATGACTAGGAAGAGGACATACTGGGTGCCCAACTCTTCTGGTGGCCTCGTGAATCGTGGCATCGACATAGGCGATGACATGGTTTCAGGACTTAGTTATGTAAGTAGATCTCTTAGCATCAGCACACCAGGAAACTGAGTTGGCAGAATATTCTCCATGGTCATAAATTACATCAAACAATTTCTTCCCATACTTATTTACCCTTGAATTTTTTTTCTTTTCTCTTTTTGCTCTCTCTCTCTCTTTTTTTTTTTTTTTTGACTCAGGGTCTGGCTTTGTCACCCAGGCTAGAGTACAGTGGCACAATCATAGCTCACTGACACCTCCTGGGTTCAAATGATCCTCCCCCCTCAGCCTCCTGAGTAGCTGGGACTATAGGCACATACCACTACGCCCAGCTAATTTTTAAGTTTTTCACAGAAATGGGGGTCTCCCCATGTTGCCCAGGCTTGTCATGAACTCCTGGCCTCCATCCTCCTGTCTTGGCCTCCCAAAGCACTGGGATTACAAGCATGAGCCAGCCCACCCAGCTACTCTTGATTTTTTTCAAATAGACCTCAGGCTTCCACAATGAGATCAATTATAATCCGTCATCATGGCATACCTTCATGGTTTATGCATATCTCTATGCATAATATTATATAGAGATTAGATTGTATCTATCTCTCTATCACCTATTACCTATTTATCTATGCATTTACTCATATTAATAATAATAATAATAATAATAAGCATCTACAAACCCATCACCAATACATCAGCTTGGACCTTGACAATCACACACAGCAATTGGTCTTCCCCCATGTCATTCCCCAACCCTTCCTACCTGATGTAACCACTATTCTGAATCTCTTTCTGTCAATCCTTGCTGTGCTTTTAAAAAGTATTATTTTATATAGAATATATTATTTATTCTATATGAAGTCCTAAAAATTACCTGTCCTTTTATTTTAGTTGTCGAAAGGGAAACATATAATATTTTAGGATTTGCTTTTTTACTTGTTGGTTTCTTTTTAGTAGATTTACCCTCAAAGAGTGACTTGGTCCTTCATTCTGCAGGTAACTAACTATGGCACCCTTTATTCCTGTCTAAATTGTTTACTGTCAGATAAAAATCCAAAGAGGTAGAGTGACTGGGCCAGACTCACTCAGCAAATGTGTGGCAGAGCGAGTGCTGGGATCCAGTTGCCCTGACTCTCGGTCCCCTGCTTATTCCCGGTATGGAAGCCTTTCTTTCGGAAGCAGGATATGGAAAAATCCATTTCTCCATGGGCATCTGGTCCAACATTCCCTCAGGACAGAATTTACGAGATTTGAAACTGATGCTCTTTTGTTTTTCTTTTCCAAGAAAACCTACACTCTCCAAGATGGCCCCTGGAGTCAGCAAGAGAGAAATCCTGAGGCTCCAGGGAGGGCAGCTGTCCCACCGTGGGGGAAGTACGATGCTGCCTTGAGAACCATGATTCCCTTCCGCCCCAAGCCAAGGTGAGTCCTGATGGGGGTGGTGGGAGAGAGCTGTATCCACCAGGGCAATGATCCCCAACCCTCCCAACTAGACCTCTCGCGAAGGTTGCATAACTACATCCCTACACAGCCAAATCCCTTCAGAGCAGCCTGAGGCACACCAGGGAGGCACATCGTCATAGCCATTCATTCATTATTTATTCATTCAGAAAGGATCATTGAGCACCTACATGTGCCAGGCACTGTGCTACATCACAGGGGAAGAACAGTGAGCAAACAGACGTGATCTTTGCCATCATGGACCTCACATGGGAGAGAAAGACAATAAGCAAATAAACTTGTGCATGACATGATTACAAGCTGTTTGAGGAAGGTGCTGTGAAGAAGTATGCGAGTGTTGAGGGACCGGAGAACCATGACAACTTGGTAGGTTCTGAGTGGCTTAAGCTGAGTGACACCTAGAGGGAGAACAAGAATTTCCTAAGCAAGAGTAGAAGAATGATCAAGGAACAGCCTGTGGGACAGCCTTGCCTGGAGGGGCAAGGAACACAGCATGATGTGTCCAGGAACTGAGAAAGAAGGAGGCCAGTGTCACTGGAGAGTCTTGTGTGATGTGGGTGTGGCATGAGGTGAGGCTGCAGAGGCAGGCGGATCAGACAGGTTCTCAAAGGCCACATTAAAGTTACCAGCCTTGGTTATGGGAGTAACCAAGTTGATTTCCAACATGTTTTCTAAGATTTTTATCTATCAACAAACTGCATTTGTTTGCCCATTTTTAAAATCTGAGCTTCTGTCAATACTAGTTACATTGTTACCATATTGAATTATGTTATCTCCACCAAGAACAAAGAACCTTGGTACTTTCATTCACCTGGGTAACCTCATCTTAGATAAATATATTGTTTCTGTTGGGGCTTTAAGATATTAGCACTGGCTCATAGGTCTTGCCCTGTCTTTTGTGATCACAAATGGTACAATCTCTTGCCCTCCCCTCACCTGCTCCTTGCTCCAATATCCCTGGCAATGGCATGTGGCCAGCCTTGTTGAGAATGCTGTGAGGATATGAAAGGGTGGAGAAAAGATGTCATAGTCCCTCTCCCCTACCCCCCAAAAGAAATCTTATAAGTTCAGCATTTTCATCTTCCCATCTTTCTCTTCAAGTCTCTTTTTGAATTGCATTTTCTTCCCATTGAAACACATAACCTTAAAGGCAATTTTGAAAAAAAAAAAAAGTGGAAAAATGACACATAATCCCAATACCCTAATTTAGTCATTTTTGGTATTTGTAAATCATTCTTAAAGATAATACCTTATCATCTTTAATTATGTATGTATTCAATTTTATTGTTTGTAAAAGTTTCACAGAAGAATTAAAGCCTTGAGGACCTCTCTTCCTATTTCTTTGCCAACTCCAACTCCTTTTTCAATGTCAACCACTATCAGCAATGTGATATAAATGTATGTACTGTTTTGTCTGCTTTCCCTCCTTTCTTCCTTTTTTATATAAGTGAAAAGAAATACTGAGTTTTTTTTTTTTTTCTTTTGAGACAGAGTTGTGCTCTCTCTCCCAGGCTGGAGTGGTAGTGGCGTGATCTCGGCTTACTGCAACCTGTGCCTCCCAGGTTCAAGCGATTCTCACGCCTCAGCCTCCCTAGTAGCTGGGATTACAGGCGTGCACACCACCACACCAAGCTAATTTTTGTATTTTTAGTAGAGACAGGGTTTCATGATGTTGGCCCGGCTGGTCTCGAACTCCTGACCTCAGGTGATCCACCCTCCTCGGCCTCCCAAAGTGCTGGAATTATAGGCATGAGCCACTGCGCCCAGCCAATACTGAGTTTTTAATCTGCAAGTGTCTTTTTTTTGGCTTTTGCTTGGAACTCTTCCTGTGTTTTACATATAAACAAGCCTTATTGAAAAAAAAAAAAAACCTAAACATCTACATTGCATTTGCATTTTATAGTATGGGTAGATCATAATTTCTCTCTTTTTGTTTAAATAATTCCTCAATTAATGGGCACTTTTGTTGTTTATGGTTTTCAACTTACAAATAAGAGTCATGAAAACATGTTTGTGTGTAGATCTGGGTAACCTCGTTGTGTTTTAATATGGTTGTCATTCATCCTTGCAAAATCTTGATCCTGAATTCATTCTTATCCTTGTGTCCCCTCTACTAGGTTTCCTGCCCCCCAGCCCCTGGACAATGCTGGTCTGTTCTCCTACCTCACCATGTCATGGCTCACCCCGCTCATGATCCAAAGCTTACGGAATCGCTTAGATGAGAACACCATCCCTCCACTGTCAGTCCATGATGCCTCAGACAAAAATGTCCAAAGGTGAAGCTGCGCTGGGCAAACCAGTGGATAGGTTAAAAGACAATCTCTTGGTGGGTTAATGACCAGAGATGCCTAAGGGTGGTAGGGAGGGGCCATGCCAGACGACTTGGCTCTTCCTGTAGGAAGAGGCCTCATACTAGGTGAGGGTTTTTAACCTGGGGTTCATGAATCTCCTAAAATGGTATGGATATTTTGTACATACGGGCTGGAGATCTTTCCCTGGAGCAAGAATTCACATCTCTTATCAGACTTACCACAAGGCTTGTGAACCCAAGAAAGTTATTTTTCATTTTTTTCTTTTATTTTTATCACTATTTTTTTTTTTTTGAGATGGAGTCTTTCTCTGTCACCCAGGCTGGAGTGCAGTGTGGTGCAATCTCGGCTCACTGCAACCTCCGCCTCCTGGGTTCAAGTGATTCTCCTGCCTCAGCCTCCCAAGTAGCTGGAATTACAGGCGCTTGCCACCACGTCTGGCTAATTTTTGTATTTTTAGTAGAGATGGGGTTTCACTATGTTGGCCAGGCTGGTCTTGAACTCCTGACCTCAGGTGATCCACCTGCCTTGGCCTCCCAAAGTTCTGGGATTACAGGTATGAGCCACTACACCTGTCCCAAGAAAGTTAGAAATGACCACTTCTAGTCCCTTTTGATTTTCTCTTCTGGATCAGGCATTCAACAGTGGCACTGAGTATTACTTTGGGTGAGTGGCCCAGTCTCCCAGTGCTCAAGCCACCGCTAACTAGTTGTGTGATTAAATTTCTTGTACCACCCACCACACATGGTAATATGAGGACAAAAGGTGGGAGAATATGAATATGTGATTTTAAAGATCCTGTATTCATGTTCCTACCTCTAGCTGCTTCATGAGAGATACCAGGTGGAAAATGAGTTTCCAAATGTGTTCTGGAAATTATAGTCTCATAAGAGCCTCCACATAAAGAGCATTCAGTAGTCAGAGGAGTTTGTGAAATGTTGTATTATAGCCAGGTGTTGGAGATTTACAAAGCAACTTAACATATTGAAGGCACATGTTTTCACATGGAGTACAGAAACTGGGTAAACTTTGACCCATTCCTTCTCAGACTTATTTGGTAAGAAAAAAAGAAATGGTTCCAGGAAATACTTTTTGGATAATGCCAGATATTAGTCAGAATCTCACCTCTTACTATGATATCAGACAAGTTTCCCTTTCTGGGCCCTGTGTCTTTATGTATAAAATAGTGGATTGGCCAGGTGCAGTGGCTCACACCTGTAATCCCAGCACTTTGGGAGGCCGAGGTGGGCAGATCACGAGGTCAGGAGATCGAGACCATCCTGGCTAACACAGTGAAACCCCATCTCTACTAAAAACACAAAAAAATTAGCCAGGCATGGAGGCGGGTGCCTGTAGTCCCAGCTGCTCAGGAGGCTGAGGCAGGAGAATGGCGTGAACCCAGGAGGCAGAGCTTACAGTGAGCCGAGATTGCGCCACTGCACTCCAGCCTGGGCAACAGAGTGAGACTCCATCTCAAAAAAAAAAAAAAAAGTGGATCATAAATTTATTTCATGGTCCTTCATAGGATTGTTGCAAGAAACAAAAGAGGTGATTAATTCATTTTTTAAAGTACACAGAGAATCGCTTGAACCCGGAAGGTGGAGGTTGCAGTGAGCCAAGATTGCGCCACTGCACTCCAGCCTGCGTGACAGAGTGAGACTCCATTTCAAATAATAATAATAATAATAATAATAATAATAATGTACCTGGAAACACACTTGATGCTTAATAGGTAACCAGCTAAGTCAATGTGAGTTTGCTTGTTCTTCTCTAACCATTGTGAGTACAAGATCTCCTGATTTCCTTCCATTCTCTTCCAGTTCACTGATTCTCTTTTTAATTTCATTACTTACAATGTCTGTCCACAAACACTTTTGCAATCACTCCGTTTTTGTTTTTTGTTTAAAGATGAGATCTCACTATATACGCAAACTACGAAATACAGAAGGAATGGAAGAATTAGAAAACTCATCATTTTTCCAGCACTAGTGGAGGTGGCACTAGGCAATGGTCATCAGTGTTGGAGATCTTGATAATGAAGGAACCAGGCTGACACACCCTAACCCACTGACCCCGACCAACATTCCTAAAAGTGGGACACCAGACATCATGTGGTTTCTGATGTGAGGCGACAGGAAGTACACTACATCACCTCTTACATTTTTTTTTGCCAAACGGCTGGAATTCTGGATTTCATTAAGCCTTAGGTCTAGTGACCAGTTTATTAGGAAGCACAGGGGATCAACAATTATGTTAGACAACACCATGGAGATGCAATCAGTCTAGTTCAGAGTGTGGGAGATCCAACAGGATAAATAAAAATCAGTTTCTCCAACAAATAAATGGCATAGAAATGCAGACAAGGGGAAATGCTTACAGATTAAAATGCAACTCAAGAGTTCTATCAGATTTCTCCTTTAGACCTTGTTTGGATCTTGATTCAGAGAAACTAACTCTATAAAGACATGTTTAAATAATTAGAGAAATTTCAATACAGACTGGGCATTAAATGCCATTAAGTAATTATTGTTACTGTGGTGTTATTTTATTTTATTTTATTTTTTTGACAGAATATCGCTCTGTCGCCCAGGCTGGAGTGCAGTGGCACCATCTCGGCTCACTGGTTCAACTCACCTCCCGGGTTCAAGCCATTCTCCTGCCTCAGCCTCCCGAGTAGCTGGGACTACAGGCACCCGACTGTAGTGTTATTTTATTGTTACTATTTTTTTTTTTGGTTTGTTTTTTGTATTTTTTGAGATGGAGTCTCACTCTGTCACCCAGGCTGGAGTGCAGTGGCATGATCTCGGCTTACTGCAACTTCTGCCTCCTGGGTTCAAGCAATTCTCCTGCCTCAGCCTCCCGAGTACCTGGGATTACAGGCGCATGCCACCGTGCCAACTAATTTTCGTATTTTTAGCAGAGACGGCGGTTTCACCATGTTGACCAGACTGGTCTCGAACCCCTGACCTCAAGTGATCCACCGGCCTTGGCCTCCCAAAGTGCTGGGATTACAGGCATGAGCCACTGCGCCTGGCCCTGTGCTATGGTTTTTTAAAGGACTTTATCTGAAACAGATATATACTGAAGCATTTACAGATAAAATGATATGATGACTGAGATTTGCTTCAAATCCTCCAGGAAACAAAAGTCAGAGGGAAGAGACATGAAACAAAAATGTCAAACATTTTTAATTCTGGAAAGGGGGATGAGTACTCAGAAGATTACTACATTGTTTTATTCTGTTATGTTTGAAAATTTCTGCAACAAAGCTCCTGGCTAGCAAGAACTAGGATGTTTGGATGTCACATGCAAAGAGATTCCACCAGTTCCGTTATCCTCTTTTCAAGGCTTCACCGCCTTTGGGAAGAAGAAGTCTCAAGGCGAGGGATTGAAAAAGCTTCAGTGCTTCTGGTGATGCTGAGGTTCCAGAGAACAAGGTTGATTTTCGATGCACTTCTGGGCATCTGCTTCTGCATTGCCAGTGTACTCGGGCCAGTAAGTGGCAGACTTGGTGAGGTTTGGGGGACTCTAGGCTTCAGAGGTTTAGAGATGGAACTGCGGGCATGTTCAAGTCCATGCCAGGAGTTAGAGATGCATTTGTCTTTCAGTTGCTGTCTAGAAAATGAAGACCTTTTGAGGACAGTAGAGCATGGTGGTTAGGAGTAGCTAACCACCAAGGAGTGGCCCTGTAGCCACTGCTTGGATTCAAACCATGTCCCTGGCACTTAGCTGCTGGGTGACTTCTAGCAATATAGTCACATTCTCTGTGACTTGGTTTCCCCATGGAATCCCATGGGACCCTCAGGTGTAGACCTTATGGAAACCCTTGCATGTAAAATGGAGAGCTGCCTCATAGGGTAACATTAAATGAGATAAGTATATAAAGCATTTAGAACATGGCCTGGCTCAGCACATGTTAGCTCCTCTGAGAAATGGCTGAGCAACTCTGGGAATGTAGGTAGCAGGAAATAATGGTCTTCTCCAGGTAACATGGTTGGGATGAATGTGCTCTATTTCCCATCATTCTCCAGTTCCTCAGCCCAAGAGTCTCATATAAGAGAAAGAGTCTGATTGGCCAGCTGGGGTCACATGATCACTGGTTGGCCAGAAGAAGTGGGGTACTTTGATTTACAGTCCAGCCTAGACTGCACCAATGGGGGAGGTGGGAGTCTTCCCAGAAGAAAACTGAGGCACTGGTACCAGCTACGGGGAGGTGAATGTAGGTCAGGAAGAAACAGCAGTCGATGACAGAACAGAGATAACTGAGTCGGGTGACAGTTAGGTGCCGGGTCCTCTAGATCCACTCTCCATCATTTTCCATCCTGCCCTGTGCCCCTAATGTGGATCACATTAATGGACCCCCACTGCCCTCTGGCTTCTGGTTGGGGTTGACTGGTGGGAGATTCTAATAGGAGACTGGAAGGAGGAAGAAGATGAGGTCAAGATACATATTCCCCAGGCGACCTCCCTCCTTGTCCTTGGAGGCTGGTGACCACAGCTCCTGTCCAGACCCTCTCTGTGTGCCTCACCCCTTGTGGGCCACAGAACCTCTTCCTGCTCTTGCCCCTTAAGTCTAAGGAGGCCACTGTTCCCTGCTGTCACCAGCTTCATGGTGCTCCACCAGGCCTTGTTGGATTTCCTATATTCTGTCCACACCTTTGTAAAGCCACTTTGTTAACGCCTAAATCACTGTTTTGTGTGTGTCCCCTGTCTCCTGTCAGGATGAGGACAGCCACCTAAGGTTGCAGAACTGGGTCAGTTGAACTCCTAAGTCTCCTCCAACTGGACCTTAACCTTCTTGAGGGCAGGATTGTACTTGAGTCAGTTTTGATCCTTCAACAAACCCCCAGCATGAATCAGACCTCCCAACCCTTCTTCCAGCAACAAAACATCAAACGTGTCTGGCAGGGTGGTCTGAATGATCCAAACTCCCATTTCCTTGTAGATATTGATTATACCAAAGATCCTGGAATATTCAGAAGAGCAGTTGGGGAATGTTGTCCATGGAGTGGGACTCTGCTTTGCCCTTTTTCTCTCCGAGTGTGTGAAGTCTCTGAGTTTCTCCTCCAGTTGGATCATCAACCAGCGCACAGCCATCAGGTTCCGAGCAGCTGTTTCCTCCTTTGCCTTTGAGAAGCTCATCCAATTTAAGTCTGTAATACACATCACCTCAGGAGAGGTAAGCAGCTGGGACTGCCTATTCCGGGCCATGCTTCCCTACCCTTCCTCTGGACATAACTGCCCTGGGGGCCAAGAGAGGGAGAAAAGGGGGTTAGAAGAGGAAGGAGAAAGAGAAAGAAAATAATTCCTAGGTTGAGTGTGGATAACCATTAACGATTGCCTGTGTGTCATGAAAGCAGGTCAACAATAATGCAGGAAATGCCACTTACATTCAGAGACTAGAGAGGATTTATCCATTCATTCAACAAGTAGGAACTTTGGGAAGCCCAGGCAGGAGGATTGTTTAAGTCAGGAGTTCAAGACTAGCCTGGGCAACATGGAAAGACTCCGTCTCTACCAAAAAACAAAACAAAGCAAAAACAAAAATCAGCCATCTGTGGTGGCTCATGTCTTGTAATCCCAGTTGTGGAAGGCCAAGGCAGGAGGATTGCTTGAATCCAGGAGTTTGAGACTAGCCTGGGCAACATGGCAAGACCCTATTTCTACTTCCAACCCTGCAAAAAAAAAAAATAGCTGGGCTTGGTGGTACATGCCTGTAGACCCAGCTACTCAGGAGGCTGAGGTGGGAGGATCATCTGAGCCCAGGGAGGTTGAGGCTGCAGTGAGCCATGATCACGCCACTGCACTCTAGCCTGGGAAACAGAGTGACAGCCTGTCTCAAAAAAAAAAAAAAAAAAGACAAAAATTAACCAGGCATGGTGGTATGTACCTATAGTCCCATCTACTTGAGAGGCTAATGCAAGAGGATCGCTTGAGCCCAAGAGTTCAAGGCTGCAGTGAACTATTATCACACCACTGTACTCCAGCCTAGGTGACAGAGCGAGACCCTGTCTCAAACACACACACACACACCCCAAATAGTTACTGAGGCCTATTCTGAGCCAGATTATGCTCTAGACCCTGGGGATAGGCCCCTGAACAAAAAGACACAAATCCCAAGTAGAAGCATGTTGGAAAGTGCATCCCCTAAGCCAACCTGAGGGTGAGGGTGTGGGAAGACTTGATGGCTTAGGGAAATCTTCCAGGGAAAAGCAATTTTTGGTAACATCTCAGAGTTTTAATTTCCTTATCTGCAGAAAAGGAATCCTTTCACCTGCCTGGTTATTGTTACTGTCCATTCTTACTCTTGCTTTTTTTTTTTTTTTTTACAGCATAACACAAACAAGCATTGACAGAAATGGAGGAAGAAACTCCAACTTATGACCTATAGTTGTGGGGGATACTGGGATTTCATCTATTTCATTTTGATATCTTTATTTTTCTGTGGTTTACCAATTGCCTCGAGGGTTGTGGGTTACTTTGATATTGAAACAGATACTTTAATTTTTGGAAAAGGCAACACTGCTTTGGCTCCTTTCCTTTAAGCCAAACCCCTTTGTGATCTGTTATTAGCCCCTTTCCAGCCTCATCTCTTCCTGTGTCCTCTCCTCTAGCCCTAGCTTGACTTCCTCCTGCCACCTAGGCTGGGCTAACCTCCAGTCCTCAAATACACCGGACACATCCCCCTCCTGGTGACTTTGCTCATGTCACTCCCACTCCCAGCCCTTTAAAAATCCCACTCATCCTTCAAGATCCAGTTTATTTTTCCTC
Organism: Pan paniscus; assembly: GCF_029289425.2. Classification (NCBI taxonomy): domain Eukaryota; kingdom Metazoa; phylum Chordata; class Mammalia; order Primates; family Hominidae; genus Pan; species Pan paniscus. The sequence goes on along the minus strand of NC_073267.2, from coordinate 57,684,191 downwards.
TCCTCCGTGACGGGATCTCCAAACCCAGCCTTCTACTGGCATTCCCTGCTAAGCATTTGCAGTTCTTTTTGCACAAATCTGGCTGCCCTACTAATATGAGCCCCCTTCAAAGACACAAACCATTTCAGATTCACCACTCTGTCTCTCAAAAGGCCCAACACCTGAATTACACAGAACAGATATTCCAAAAACATCTGCTGAATTATTCATTGCCATCAAGTAGAGGCGTTCCAAAAATGCAAGCACTAACAAACATTAGGTATTTATTGGAATCATTATGGTTATTACTGTTCACCATTTTATTGGTTCTGTGGCCTTAGGTAATTTGTTCAGCCTCTCTGAAGCTGTGGAATAATAATAGAACCAACCTCATAGGATTGTTGTCTCATAGGATTCAGTGAGTTTGTACATGTAAAGCATGTACATGGGGGTAGTGGTTGACAAGTGTAAGCTGTACAATTAGTGTTAGTTTCCATTAGGCCTTGAGCTCCACTGTCCTCCTGCACTTGACTGACAGCTAAAAGATCTCCCTGTTTATCTCAGGAAAGTCATCGTAACAACCCCTAACTTACTCTTAGCCATACGTTGCTCCAAGTCATTACTTACATTCGCTTGGTCAGTTCTCTAACATCCCTCTTGTGTGGCAGTTTCTGTTAGTGTCCCCATTGTCACAAAGGAGGAAACTGAGGCAAGGAAAGGGTAGGTAACTTGTACAAGGTCATGTGATTGCTAAGTGCTGGGGCCTGAATTTGGACATGGTGCCTGGCTGCAGAGTCCGGGTCTTCAACCCTTGCAGTCACCCGCCTCACTAAGGAGCCCTGTGCTAAGGCCTAGCTTGGTTCCTTTCTGTATATTCTGAGCACCTGCTGTATGCAAAATCCAGTTTCCTCAAACATCTTCATAGAAGCATAAAACAAAATGGTCTATTTGAGAGTGGAGATGGAAGTAATTTCTGAAGTAAGGATTTCTAGGCAGTTGCTTATATACATTTTAATTTAATTCAATTAATTAATTTATTTTTGAGCTGGAGTTTCCCTATTGTTGCCCAGGCTGGAATGCAATAGTGCAAACTTGGCTCACTGCAACATCTGCCTTCTGGGTTCAAGCAATTCTCCTGCCTCAGCCTCCCGAGTAGCTGGGACTACAGGTGTGTGCCACCACGCCTGACTAATTTTTGTATTTTTAGTAGAGACGGGGTTTCACCATGTTGGCCAGGCTGGTCTCAAACCTTAGGTGACCTGCCTACTTTGGCCTCCCAAAGTGCTGGGATTACAGGCATGAGCCACAGCTCCCAGCCTACATTTTATTTTTAAATTAATTGAAAAAATTTTTTTTACTTAAAAACATTTCTTTGTCCTTTCTCTTGCACTAAAATTAATTTTTTAAAAAGATCTGAATACATTCTCCTTGGAAACAAAATAAAATAGTATAGAAGTTGCCTTAGACCTAGTTTCTTCCCCTGTGCCCAGAGATTAGCACCATTAGCAACTTGGTTTTTGTACTACAGACCTTTTAAAGCACATTTGACTGGACAGGATGGCTCACACCCGTAATCCCAGCACTTTGGGAGGCCGAGTTGGATGAATCGCTTGAGTTCAGTAGTTTGTGACCAGCTTTGGCAACAGAGCGAAACCCCATCTCTACCAAAAATGCAAAAAGTTAGCTGGGCGTGGTGGCGTGCACCTGTGGTCCCAGCTACTTGGGAGGCTGAGGAAGGAAGATGGCTTGAGCCCAGAAGGCATAGGTTGCAGTGAGCCAAGATTGTACCACTGCACCCCAGCCTGGACAACATAGTGAGACCCAGTCTCAAAAAAAAAAAATACCCAAAACCAAAACAGTCCATTTAGGTACACATGCAAGTTACCCATAAAAAACATTGGATTTTGTGTTTGTGTATTTTTATGTAAGTGGTACTATGTTTTACATAGCGTCCTCTTCTTGGTTTTGCCAATAGAAAATGTAGAACATAGCTTTTGGGGGATTTTTTACATCAATGATACTACATCTTTGTGTTGCTTTGTAGCTTTCCCTCCTGCTTATTGTGACTGAGCTTTCCAGAGCTTTCCAGTTAGCACACATAGATCGTCCTTATTTGTATTAGTCCATTTTCATGCTGCTGATAAAAACATACCCAAGACTGGGTAATTTATAAAGGAAAAGAGGCTTAGTGGACTCACAGTTCCACGTGGCTGGGGAGGCCTCACAATCATGGCGGAAGGTGAAAGGCACATCTTACATGGTGGCAGACAAGGGAGACTGAGAGAGCTTGTGTAGGGAAACTCCCCCCATATAAAACCATCAGATACTGTGAGACTTAGTCACTGTCATGAGAATAGTCCCTCCCACAACATATGGTGATTGTGGGAGCTACAATTCAAGATGAGATTTGGGTGGGAACCCAGCCAAACCATATCATTATTTTATTCAGTGATGCTGAATCATAATTACAGTACTTTTGACATGCCTGAATAAAGTGCTATATATGCATTATCTAGCACTGTTCTCAAATCAATATGAGAAAGTAGGTTGTATTATTATTTCCATTTCACTGATGAGGTGACAGAGGCACAGAGACGTGGAGTAACTTGTCTATGGTTGCACATCTAGTAAATGACAAGTCTGGGGCATGAGCTCTGACAGTTTAGCTCTAGGACCCAAGATTACCTACTACTTCTGGGGTGACTTTGTTGTTGTCTGAGACAGGTTCTCACTCTATCACCCAGGCTGGAGTGCAGTGGTGCCATCATAGCTCACTGCAGTCTGGACCTCCTGGGCTCCAGCAATCATCCTCTCTCAGCCTCCTGAGTAGCTAGGACTACAGGCACACACCACCATGCTTGGCTAATTTTTAATTTTTTTTAGAGATGGGGTCTTGCTATGTTGCCCAGGCTGGTCTTGAACTCCTGGCCTCAAACAATCTTCCTGCCTCAGCCTCCCAGAGTGTTGGGATCGTAGATGTGAGCCACTTTGCACAGCCTGGGATGGACTTTTTAAATCCTTTTCCACCAACTTGTAAGATGTTTCCAGCATTTGGCTGGTGTAAGCAGTGCCGTAATGAACATCCTTGTATGTGCTTCATCTAACATGTGTGAATGTTTCGCAACAGAAAAATGAAATTGCCAGATCATAGAGTTTTGTGCAATTTTTAATCTTAAAAGATACTTTAAAATTGCCCTTCAGAGTGGCTATACCAATTTATGCTCCCTGATGTACTTTTAAATGTTTTAAAGGCTCCCACTAGGGCACGTCCTGGAAACTGGAAGGAGTTTAGGTGAAAGTTAAAAGCAAATCACTTTGTAAGGGATTCAGACTGGCAATTCTAGAAAACATTAGTGAATTGTTCTTTAAAGATTTCCCGATTTGGAATGTAAGATTTTGTGTTTTTGTTTTTGTTTTGAGACTGGGTCTCATTCTCTTGCTCAGGCTGGAGTGCAGTGGCATGATTACAGCTCATTGCAGCCTTGATCTGCCGGGCTCAAGTAATCCTCCCGCCTCAGCCTCCTGAGAAGCTGGGACTACAGGCATGTGCCACCGTGCCTAGCTAATTTTCCTACTTTTTATAGAGACGGGGTTTCACCATGTTGTTCAGGCTGGTGTCAAACTCCTGGGCCCAAGTGATCCACCCACCTTGGCCTCCCTGTGCCCGGCCAAATGTTACTTTTTATATAGCGTTGAGCCAGGCAGTATATGTGGGAGGAGGGAAGTAGGCAGAAGAATCTATAACAAAAAAGAAAAAAAAGGAGAAAATTTAATTAATATTATTATTAGTAGTAGAATGAATAGAATTGAGTGAAGAATAGAAGCAATTCTCTGGAATATAGATATTAGTGGTGTTACCAAGCAAAAGGGGCTCACTGCCTAAAGTGCTAGAAGCCAATACTTTGACACTGGGTTTTTGAGAAAAGAAAAGCTTTTTATTGCAAATTGGCTCACAAGGAGACAGGAGTCCAGCCCAGATCTGTCTCCTTGTGCTTGCTTTAAGACAGTGATTTTATTAGGAAAGATTTAAGGGGTGGATTCTGAGATTAGTAGGTGATTGGTGGAATGAGAGGGGAGGTCTGAAAAGCCCTTGTATATATGCAGTGATCTCTTCATGTCTCTTCATGGGTCCCATTTGCAAATTCACAGGGAATTAGTATGAAATATGTGGTGAAAATTTAGGCTGTGTCGTTAGCAAGCTGGTTCTGCACAGACTCTAGTTAGCCATACTGGTTCCACCGATTTTAGCCGGTTCTGTTACCTTACAAGCAGAGGGACTTTCAGCAAGTTGTTTCTTTCTGTAACTGCTATCCTACAAACTCAAGAATTTCTGTTAGTTACTGGTTTCTTTAACTCTTTGGGGCATGGTTTCAGTAGCAGTAGTAATAGTAGTAGTATTAATCGTAGTAAAATATCCCTTTTATTGAGCACATTCTATGTGTGCAGACACTTTCTATGTTATTGAAATCTCACAAAACCCATATAAAGTAAGTATAATTATTCCAGCTTTACAGATGGAGAAGCTGAGGCTCAGAGTGGTAAAGTAACTTGTTGAGAGTCACACAGCCAGAGAGAAGAAAGATGTGAACCTGGGCTGTCTGTCTCTACTCTTCCACCCTTCCTTTCAAGCCTTCCTGCTAGGAGAGGGCATGGGGAGGCCACCTGCCACCCCTTCTGGGTACCCAGGGAGGTGACATCTGTGCCCGTCAACTTGCTGTCTTGCAGGCCATCAGCTTCTTCACCGGTGACGTAAACTACCTGTTTGAAGGGGTGTGCTATGGACCCCTAGTACTGATCACCTGCGCATCGCTGGTCATCTGCAGCATTTCTTCCTACTTCATTATTGGATACACCGCATTTATTGCCATCTTATGCTATCTCCTGGCTTTCCCGCTGGAGGTAATGTCTTTCTTTGTCACCCATTTGATGCTGGGCCCCAGAAGTCCCAGGGCTCTGGAATCTGGGATACCTCTGAGTGAGAACATTGATTCTTGTTGACCTTTCAATCCATTGTGGTTAAGATTCAGCTCCACTCCCTACTTCAAACTATTCTCTGGCCACAACATTCGGTTAATAAGTAAATAAGAGGTGAATGTGATGTGCAAAGTCTACCTCGTAGCTTTCTATGGGAGATTATCTGCTTCGACAACTTTCCTTTGTAGATAATCTCTGTGCGAGATTTTTGTTCCGTCTCTTCTACCCAGAATGTGCTGATGTAATAACACAGCCAGCATTTAACATTTGTCTGAGCACAGTATAATGGGGAAAGGGAAGCATATTTGTTGCCAAAGATTCCGGTGAAATAAAATTGAGAAAACAGAAATGATTCTTGGATTATGTGTGCTCTGAATTATTGAAATTGAATGTTTTCCTGAGTGCAGTCACTCTGATCGAAAGATGATTTTAATTATTAGAGGATTTAGGGTTCCAGAAGACAGAGGAACCATTTCGGTTTAGTTTCTGTCTAAGTAGCCATAGCCTGGCTTGGGACTCAGGAAAGAAAGGCCCCTGGGATGCTCTAAGGCATAGTGGCCTGGAGAGTTTCGATTGGCAAACCTCTCTTTGGAAATACACCCAGTTGCCCTACTTATGCCAGGCTGAACTCTCCTGCCCTTGTCAAAGGAAGCCCTTGCAGATCAACTCCAAACTTGCTGTATCCTGACTCCAGGTATTCATGACAAGAATGGCTGTGAAGGCTCAGCATCACACATCTGAGGTCAGCGACCAGCGCATCCGTGTGACCAGTGAAGTTCTCACTTGCATTAAGCTGATTAAAATGTACACATGGGAGAAACCATTTGCAAAAATCATTGAAGGTATGGAAAGTCTGACTTTCTGCTCCAAACCTGGTGATGGCATGGTGAGCCGAGCCCCTCTCACCTCTTGAGGATTTTTTTTCTTTTTACTGCTTTGGGGATGGTGCTGTGCTCTTTGGAGAATGTTCTTGTGGTTATCTTTGGTGTATTTCTTTTTTATTTCCCAGACCTAAGAAGGAAGGAAATGAAACTATTGGAGAAGTGCGGGCTTGTCCAGAGCCTGACAAATATAACCTTTTTCATCATCCCCACAGTGGCCACAGTGGTCTGGGTTCTCATCCACACATCCTTAAAGCTGAAACTCACAGTGTCAATGGTAAGGGTTTGGGGGGCTTTGTTTTCTCCCCATCATGATTGGGAATTTTCTCATGTGTCCTTTTTTAGCCATGCCCCTCAAAGGTCTGAAGGCTTTGTATATGGACATTATATGTTGATTTTGATTTTCCAGACAAAAGTACAGTGCTGTCTTCCATCTCAACCCATCTGAAAAAGTGACATCTTGGATAGCCCTGTGGGCGGGCTGGACAGCAGAACCATCGGGGGTGTGGGGGAGGTGGTACTTGTAGTTAAAATTCTGACAATTTGAATAACACCTTGAGGTTGTGGAGTTCCTCTAGTCCCTAAATAAGGGCCCTGGAAGTGCACTTTAAATACAAAGGTATAGCTTCTTCAGTCCTTCCCTTCGTGGTCGGAACCTGGCCCTGAGAAGTGGCAGCTGCCTTTCAGTGTTAGGAATCCCAGCTCTTCGAGCAGAATATGACACGGTGCTGCTCTTGGAGGGGTGGTAATCCAACTGGGGAGGCCAGGAGGCAGCACCCAGAGCAAGAAGGGAAGCATTTGAGAGTCTGCAGCCAAGGGGTTGTGTGTGCCCCAGATGGCTGTCCCCTCTGCTTGGCTCAGGCATGCACCAGGAAAACACCTCCGAGAAGTCTGAGGGTGTTGGGGGCGCTATAGAAGGAATACTTTCAGAGGTACTTGAGGCTCACACTGAGATGACACAAGGCAGGTCTAGACGAAGGCATTCCTGCTCCATTGGAGTTCATTTTTGGATGAAGCCAGGAGAAGAAAGAAGGAGAGATGGGTATGGATTGGAAGGTTCTTTCGGCACCTCCAGGAGGGCACCTTCTGGGGTCCTGAGAGCCTAAGGTGTTTTGCTATAGTCACAGTGCAGCATAAGTTAGGCATGAAGGGTAAGGATATGTTGAATGTTAGAAAGAAAACAAACATCTAAGGCAAAGAAGAAGAAATAGGACCTTGACAGCAAGAATAGCACCAAGCTACATTGAAAGGAAGCAATGCTCACTCACATGAATTTTCTTGTTTTTTCCCAACTTTATTCCTGTATGCACTTTATGATTTTTCTCACTATGCCAATGGGGAAACTGGGCTGTGGTAGGGGCAACCTGCCCAAAGCTAGAGATGTCAGTGGCTAAGCTGCAACAGGGACTAGGCCTTTGACTCTAAGACTCCAGGACGAGTGCTCTTTCCCCAGCTTTCTCCAGTCTCCCCCAAACACTAGCTTAGCCTCTGTTGGATGAAGCAACTGCTTGTTGGATGCTGAGGATGTGGCTCAGGGATGCGGGTGCCAGGGAATGGAGGAAGCAGGAAGGGCCACGACCCTCACCGCCTCCTCCCCTTCTTATCCAGGCCTTCAGCATGCTGGCCTCCTTGAATCTCCTTCGGCTGTCAGTGTTCTTTGTGCCTATTGCAGTCAAAGGTCTCACGAATTCCAAGTCTGCAGTGATGAGGTTCAAGGTAGGTCATCAGGGGACTGGCTGTAGGCTCCCTGCTTGGACGCTCCTCTGTCTTCAGCCCCCATGATGTTCCTCCAGAACACGTCCCCTGGCCAAGGCCTAGGTCGAGAGAGGGATTAGGTAACTCAGTGACCTCCTGTTCCAAGGCTGGTGTGGAGCCTGGGAAGACAGATGAATCGGGTCAGGTCTCAGTCCCCAAGAAGATCTTAGGATAGTGTGTCCAAACCAGGTCTCAGACAGATGCTCTGCAGACTTTATCCAGGTTTGCATAGAGTTACCCCAATAGATAGTTTTGTTTTAGAAAAACACCATAGATGTTGCTTGCATTGAAAAACTTGGGCATTTTATGTGAAAACCCAGATTTTTGAATTCTCTTGAATGATTAGAAGATCTAGTGACCCTGGACCACATTCTACCATGGCCACAAGCCACTGGAGTTGAGGCAATATCTGCCTTGTTTAGATGGAGGCATTTAGCTGCAGTTTGCTGCAGTCTGTACCATACCCTATTGCACCTCCAGGCCTGCAGCTGCATTTTACCATTTATCATCTTAGAAATGGTCCACTTCACTTATTTACATAGCTGGCATCTGAGTTTGAAAACCCTAATCTAAACCAATTCTTAAAAGTCATTTTGTAGTCACTCTACTTTTACGTACATGCAGTCCACGACCTATTATCACTCATTCACTCATTAATGCAAAAAATATTTATTGAGCTCCTACCACAAGCCAGGCACTGAGAATACTGTATTGAACAGGGGTCCCTGCTGTCAGGGAGTTCTGATTTGGTATTGGAAACAGACAATTAACAAGTAAATTAATGATCAAAGAGGATTAGATCAGATCATATGAAGAGTCATGATGCCAATAAAACAATGTGATGTCCTAGAGCAAGCTTGTCCAACCTGGGTCACAGGTCGCATGCAGCCAAGGATGGCTTTGAATGTGGCCCGACACAAATTTGTAAACTTTCTTAAAACATTAGGTGATTTTTATTTTTGCTATTTTTTTTTTTTTTTTTTTTTTAGCTCATTAGCTATCGTTGGTGTTAGTGTATTTTCTGTGTGGCCCAAGACAGTTCTTCCAATGTGCCCCAGGGAAGCCAAGGGATTGGACACGCCTGTTCTAGGGAGTATGTTGGGGAGGGCTGGGGGTTCCTAGGAAGAGCCTGGTTAGGGAAGGCCCCTGCGAAGGTGACTTTGAGTGATGATGACCAGGCTGAGGAAACAGCAAGTGTGAAAGCCCTGAGGCTGGAATGAGCTTGGCTGCTCTGAGTAACACAAACAGTGCTTTGCTTATCACCAGCCCAGTGTGCTTCCCTGACTTCTCAGCAGCTATGAGAAGGCTCCTGCTGCTGCCTTCCTTCCCATGGGACACTGGGTTCACCCATTCGTTCTCCCCTTCTGTGCCTGTTTTCACCTGTGGAGGGGGCAGAGATGAGGAAGCCACAATCCGAGCTCAGAAGGATGGGTAAGAGAGTCCAAAATGTCAGGAAGCATCCTTCTAGATCTCTTAAGCATATCTCCAGGAAGGGATATGTGAATGTAACCTGACTTCCATAGGATCATACTCCCCTCCATTCTTTTAATTGCTTGAATTTATGTAGTTCAACCCTTGTGCTTTATAGACAGGGAGCTGGAGATGCAGAGAGAATTGACCTGCTGATGATCACCTTTTGAAATGTATGACCCCAAATGACCTTTCCCCAGTGTGGGACACAGACAGAGCTTTTTATTTTCAACAGCTACAAGTAGATTTTTTTTTTTTTTAAAGAGATGGAAGTCTCACTATGTTCCCCAGGCTGGTCTTAAACTCCCAAGCTTAAGCAATCCCCCGACTTGGCCTCCCAAAGTGCTAGGATTACAGACATGAGCCATTATGTCCAGCCCAATCTAAATAGAATTTAATTAGAAAAACATCAATCCTATGAGTCAATGGCTATCATCACTTGGGATGAGGCTAATGTAGGTTAGGCCTTAGTCAACCTCCTGAGCGCAGAGTTGCAGTTGACAGTGCAGTGTTTGCAAATATGGAAGAGTGGCCCGGTGGTCTGAAATTTGGAAAACACTGACCTGGAATTTTCACCCACAGAAACTGGCCTTTCCTAACTGGTGGTACTTCTGCAAACTTTTACTGCTTATTAGAAATTCACAAAACCATACCAACTGGCAGGCTTGTAAAACTGGGAACACATTCCTGCTGAACTGAAGAACTGTATTCCTCCTCCCTCTGTTTCTTTCTGTCTTTACAGAAGTTTTTCCTCCAGGAGAGCCCTGTTTTCTATGTCCAGACATTACAAGACCCCAGCAAAGCTCTGGTCTTGGAGGAGGCCACCTTGTCGTGGCAACAGACCTGTCCCGGGATCGTCAATGGGGCACTGGAGCTGGAGAGGAACGGGCATGCTTCTGAGGGGATGACCAGGCCTAGAGATGCCCTCGGGCCAGAGGAAGAAGGGAACAGCCTGGGCTCAGAGTTGCACAAGATCAACCTGGTGGTGTCCAAGGTAGCCTTGTTCAGGCCATGCAGGCAGGCCAGCTGCCAGGCTCTCAGGACCTGAGGCTAGGAGCTTGGCCAGGTGCCCCACCATTTCCTTGGTTAAAATCTGCCCTCTCCAAGATCTCTCCCCTTAAAATTCAAATTTTTCATGGAGGGCAAACACAGGATATCGTTCATTTTTTAATGTGAATTAATCTATCATTTAAAATTTTTTTGGCTTAGGTAAGACCCAAAATAATATGAGAGTACTGTGTGCTTGTCCTTGGAAGAACTAAGGACACAGAAAGGAGAAGGGAAAGGAGACCCAGCTAACATTTATTACATTCCTCGTATGTGCCAAGCACTATCCTGTGTTTGAATTTGGTTATTCTGTGAACTCACCTTATCTGGTTCTTTCTCTGCCTAATGTTTACAAAGATTAGCTTCCTGCTGTCTCCCTTCGCCCCTCCTCTTTTCTTCTCTGTTATCTATTAATGTAGATATTGATATCTTATAATAATTGATATAGAATAGATATAGATATTGATCTATATATAATGATAAATGTCTAAAAAATAGATAATATCTAGTAGTAATAGGTGTTAATATCTAATATCTACTGTCTCTTATCTATTTATACTTTCTTCCTTGGTGATCATCTCTAGCCCTGCGGTTTTAAATTCTATCTCTGTGCTATTATCTCTAGCCTTGAAGTATCTTCTGGACTCCAGACTCAACTGCCTATTTAATATCTCTCTTAAATGTCCATCAAGCATTTAAAATGAAATAAGGTTTTGATATTCACCCCCTTTGACGAGTTCCCCAAATCTTCCGTTTCCTGGGAGATGGCACCATCATCCTTCCAGTGGTTGAGGACCTGGAAGTCACACTTGATTCCTTTCCTTCCCTCCCTCGAATCCAATCCACCAGCAAGGCCTGTCAGCTTGACTTCCACACCTGCCCCAAACCTGCCACCCTCACCATAGCCCCTCCACTGCCCTATCCCTGCCACTGTCACGCCGCTCCCAGAACCTCCTCATCCACCTCTCTGCTCCCACTTTCGCCTTCTTATGAGCCTTCTACCATACAGCAGACAGAGGGATTTTCCTTTTTTAAATAATTAATATATATTTTTTATTTCAATAGCTTTTGGGGTACGAGTGGGTTTTGGTTAGACGGAGGAGTTGTATTGTGGTGAAGTCGAGATTTTAGTGCACCCGTGACCCGATAGAGTGCATTGTACCCAATAGGTAGTTTGCATCTCTCGCCCCACTCCCATCCTCTGTCTCTCTGACCCTCCAAAATCCATTATACCAGGGGACCCCGACACCTGGGCGGTAGACCCGCACTGGTCCACAGCCTGTTAGAAACCAGGCCGCACAGCAGGAGGTGAGCAGCAGGCCAGTGAGCATCACCGCCTGAGCTCCGCCTCTTGTCAGATCAGCGGCAGCATTAGATTCTCATAGGAGAGCGAACCTTATTGTGAAGTGTGCATGAGAGGGATCCAGGTTGCACACTCCTTATGAGAATCTTGCCTGATGATCTGAGGTGGGACAGTTTCATCCTGAAACCAATCCCCTGCCATCCCTCAGTTGGTGGAAAAATTGTCTTCCATGAAACTGGTCCCTGGTGCCAAAAAGATTGGGGGCAGCTGCATTATACCATGACAGAGGGATCTTTCTAAAACATAAACCAATTCAAGTCACTCTCCTTAAACCCTTCAGTGACTTTTCACTGCCCTTAGAGCCCAGGTTCCTCCAAATCTGTACCTGTACCTCTGAACCTTTTCCCCCCAGTGTTCTCACAGCTCTTGGGCAGCAATGACACCTGCTCTGTAGAAGCCTTCCCTGGCTGACCCATCTAAAATTGCCTCAACCCCCAACTTTCTGTCTGTCATAAGAGCCAGCTTCATTTTACTCATATCACTTATCTCCATCTGATATTTATTTATTTATGTAGTCTGTCTGTCTTCCCATCCCCTCAGCTTATATTCTGAGCTCAATGTTGAGGTCTTTTCTTCATTACTGGGTCCATAGAGGAAACTCAGATAACTATTTGATGGGTGAATGAATGTTTCAATAAATGAATGCATGCATGCATGCATGAGATTCTGTGAGGCTGGCTTCTTTATTCCCATTTCACAAATGGAGAAACTGAGGCCCAGAGAGGCTAAGTGGCTTTCCCAGGATTGCTGCACAGAATAGACACAAATCTGGAATTCAGGGTTCTTGCCACCTACCCCTGAATTCCCCTCTGCCTTTCCCTTGTGATCTCCTTCCTCTCGGGTCACCCCACCTGCCTCCGGGGACTGAGCACAAAGCTCCTCTTGAGCTTTGCTTGTCTGAGGAGTCTTGGGCTCTGTGTGGTTATTTTGTTTTCTGTGTGTTGTTTTGGGTTCTAAACAGTTGAGCCGCCATGGGCAGGTGGGTATGCCAGGGCTTTGCTGTCCCAACACTTGTATGTCCTCCTTGGCTTGCAGGGGATGATGTTAGGGGTCTGCGGCAACACGGGGAGTGGTAAGAGCAGCCTGTTGTCAGCCATCCTGGAGGAGGTAAGTGATCTGTGGCCACATGCTTGCCTGTCTGCGGGCAGTCCAGGCCCTCCCAAGCTCCAGTGCCCCAGGCGGGGCCCCCCACTGCTTTCTTCCTCACAGGGGTCTGAGCAAGTGGGATTTTTATAAATCAAAAATGTTTGTGCTTGCTCTGTGCGGGAGGTGCGTGATCAAGGTGGCCCTCTCTCTTCATCTTGTGGCAGCACTCCTGGTGCAAGCTGCCTCTTATGTCACCTGGAGACCTGTCCTCACCTGTGCTCTGTGAGGATACAGGATATTAACACAAAGTTAATACGATCATGCAAATTATTTCACAGAGAGTTGAGTCCAGTCTCTCTTCCACACTGCAATACCCTCTTGCAATGGTCCCTATAAAAAAAAAAAAGAGCATAAAAATCATTTTGTAAAGCCAAACTCATAACATTGAGGAGTGGGATGTATGTGCCTTTTAGGATGGCGTCGGAAGAGAAATGTGGGGGGAGAAACAGGGAGAAAGAAGGAAGGAAGGCTGGGGAGAGGAGCCCTACTGGATGGGATGGGGCAGTCTTACTCGTACTCCGGCAGTGGGGTACATATGCCTGCTGGGTGCCCTTGCCCTTGAGATTTGAACCCCCCATTCCATCCCCTGTGGACGAGTTTGAGGTCTGTTGCCATGTGGACGTGTGGCTCACACACCCTTTCTCCAGTTTCTTTTTTCTTTCTTTTCTTTCCTTTTTCCCTTCCCTTCCCTTTCCTTCCCTTCCCTTCCCTTCCTTCCTTTCTTTCTTCTTTTTTTTGACACATCCAGTCGGGAGTGCAATGGTGTGATCTTGGCTCACTGCAACCTCTGCCTCCAGGGTTCAAGTGATTCTCATGCCTCAACCTCCTGAGTAGCTGGACTACAGGCATGCGCCACCATGCCCAGCTAATTTTTGTATTTTTTGGTAGAGACATGGTTTCACCATGTTGACCAGGCTGGTCTCGAACTCCTGGCCTCAAGTGATCCACCTGCCTCAGCTTTCCAAAGTGCTGGGATTATAGATGTGAGCCACCATGCCCGGCCATTTCTCCAGTTTCAAAAAAACCCCAAACCCATTCCCCAGATCCTTTGGGGTCACACTGCACACCTTATAACGAACACTAAAAGCACCCATGACGCCTGCTATGCATTTTTGGTCACATTCCCTCAAGCGTCTTACACCAGCCCTTCCCCATGGAGCCCCAACCTCACCCCCTCCTGGGCTGCCATCTCTTCCCCCTTCTTCTTCTGCCCATTGTCCCTTGTTCCCCCAACACTGGGAGAAGTTTTCCTTCCTTTCTTTGGCTTTTCCCTCAGCTCCTTCTCCCAAATGCACATTGCCAAACTCATCCCCTCCTTGGAATGTGGTTGTGTTACCAAAGCCAGCTCTCTCTTAACACATCAGCCACGTGCTGCATGTGGAATGGCCTTTCCCCGGTTTCTTTGCAACTGCAAAGAAGAAAGACTCCATTAAAAAAAATTGTAAAACTAGCTTCAGTACTTACATGCGAAGTCTTGTGCAAAGAGCTTTCCATTTTCCCCTTTAACTCTGGTAACCTCCCATGACAAAGGCATACTCACAATGACCCATTTACAGATGAGTACGTGAGGTTCTGAGAGGTGACTCATCCAAGGTCATACAGCAGGTAAGGGGTGAGCCAGGGCTGAGTCCCAGGTCCACCTGAGGTCAGAGCTCTGTTCTACATCACAGCAGCATTGCCTGGCAGCCTCCAGGCAAGACCACCTCCTACGTGCCCAGTGGTTTGTCAGTTTCCTATGTAAATGAGCCTGTCACTTTTCTTCTAATAAAGGAAGACAGAGATGCCATTTTAAAGTTTTGTTCTTATTCATTAAAGCTTGGCTCCAAACTAGAAGTAAACATTTTAGGGTATAAAAGAGAAAGGATTGAGAATGATGAGGTCCCAAGTCAGGGTGCTGGGGATGAGTGTCTATCTCTATTTGTTTTTAACGTGTTGTTTTGAACTTATGCAGAAAAGCAGGAAGAACACTACAGCAGGGATCCATATACCCACCATCTAGATGCAGCAGTTGATAGTTTTTGCATATTTACCTTACTATATAGACATATATTTTGTAGAATACTTTAAATTACAGAGGTTATAACACTTTCCATTCTAAATACTTCATCGTGATGTCCAAAAGTAAGAACGTTTTTCTACCTAACCATGATAACATTATCCTACCTAACAATAATAATTCCATAATACCCAGGCATGCTCAGAGATAGCCTGGAACTTTTGGTGTGCATGGTGAAGACCATGGAGGCACTGGCTGCCAGGGAATGGGGCTGGGACAAATAAGAGGAAAAAACGTTCACGCCTGTAATCCCAGCACTTTGGGAGGCCGAGGCGGGCAGATCACGAGGTCAGGAGATCGAGATCATCCTGGCTAACATGGTGAAACCCTGTGTCTACTAAAAATACAAAAAATTAGCCGGGCGTGGTGGCAGGCGCCAGTAGTCCCAGCTACTCAGGAGGCTGAGGCAGGAGAATGGTGTGAACCCGGGAGGTGGAGCTTGCAGTGAGCCGAAATCGTGCCACTGCACTCCAGCCTGGGCAACAGAGCGAGACTCCGTCTCAAAAAAAAAAAAAAAAAAAAAAGAGGAAAAAACGTATGGAGTGTCTTTAGTGCAGACCTTGGATTCAGTCCAAGCAGGACCTGGCTGGGCTTATCTCCAGCTGCTTCCACATGTTCTCATGGCCGGTCCCTGGAACTCGCTGGTGGGCCTGGTAGGGCCACATTAAAAGTCCCTTTTACCTAGGAGAGCCCCCAAGGTCCTGGAGGGCAGTGGGGCCCTGGGCACTGTGCCTGCTGAGCCAGGCAGGCTCTGTCCCTTGGCCCAATTGGTCCTGAGGCTGGACTCATTCTGCCGCAGATGCACTTGCTCGAGGGCTCAGTGGGGGTGCAGGGAAGCCTGGCCTATGTCCCCCAGCAGGCCTGGATCGTCAGCGGGAACATCAGGGAGAACATCCTCATGGGAGGTGCATATGACAAGGCCCGGTAAGCTCCTGGGAGGGGAAAGGGAGAGTACAGGGCATGTGGCTGGTCTGGGGGCACCTCCAGCTTCAAACGGTAACCTGACAACTGCTAACACTTGTGTGCTCCACTTAAACGCATTATCATATTCAACCCTCACTGTGAAAGAAATACCATCATATCAATTTTCCAGATGAATCAGCTGAGGCCCCAAGAGGTTAAATAATTTGCCCGAAGTCACCCAGGTGGTGGGATGTGATAGAGCCAGGATTTGAACCCAGTTGCTTTCAGAAACTTCGTGCTTAACTATTACGCTATATTGGCTCAAAAGTCAATACACTCTCCCCCTCCAATATTGCTACATTAGAACTTCATTTGTATTCATTAAATCTTGGCCCCTAAGTGAAAAGGAAAACAAATGGGAGCAATGAGGTTCTGTGAAAAGGAAAACAAATGGGAGCGATGAGGTTCTGTGACGTAGAGGAAACCAGTTTGAATCTATGGCCCCATGGATCTCCCAAGTCTTGTCCATATCCCTCCTTTCCCTCTATGGCTTCTCCCTGCCCTAGAATTCTCGGGTTAACCTGCCCAAGACATGAGATTGAATGTCATGAGTGAAGCCTGTTCAGTGAAGGGTCCAGGAAAACTGCTCTGAATGCTACAGCTATGCTTCCAACTATGGTGGACTCTGACCTGTGACTGTTTGCTTGGTTTTGCAATCTGCCCCCGGGAACAACATAGATATGGAGGTGTAGGAACTGGCTGTCTCTGTCTAGTTGTCCTGTGGACACCTCACAATTATGTCCAATACCAACTCATGAGCACCCTGCCTGCCCAGCCCCATACCCCTGGCTTCTTTTCCCAAATTGTGCAACTCAGTTTAATGGCATCACCCAAACCTTGCACCCTGGGAAGCCAGATGTCTCCTCCTCTGATTTCTTCCACATCTAATTGGTAATTGGTCACCGATCGTGAATAAGCCTGTCTCCTACATATCTCTTGTGTTTCTATCTTCTCCATCTCTGCTTCTAGTTCATTCAGCCTGTGATCTCTTGTTTGAACAGTTCCCACTGCCCCTGCCCTTGGGTCCCTGTCTCTAATCTCCTGCTCTGTTCCACCCCGCATAAGATTGTCTCCAGGGCAATCATCCTAAGTCCCAGCTCTCATCTTGTCATTGCTCTTCTTTATGGTCTTCTATGAGACTGATAGAACTCATACAGAAGTTTTGAAATGTCTGTTAAAATAAAAATGCACCAACCCTTTGACTCAGCAAATCCACTGTTAGGTATTTAATGTGTAGATATTTTCACCCATGGAGGCAAAGACCCATATACAAGGATGTTCACACTGCATTGCTCACAGGAGCAAAAGAGTAGAAAAAATTCCAGTGTCCATCACTAGGGCACTGGTTAAATAATTTATGGTGCAACCATATAATGGAATACTAAAATGCCATTAAAACAATAATAACCTATACATGCAGTACCATGCAGTACACATCCATATACGAATAGATTATTTCTGAATAAATACATAAGACACTGTAATAGTGGCTGCTTTTTTTTGAGATGGAGTTTCACTTTGTCTCCCAGGCTGGAGTACAATGGTGTGATCTTGGCTTACTGCAACCTTTCCGCCTCCCTGGTTCAAGTGATTCTCCTGCCTCAGTCTCTCAAGTAGCTGGGACTACAGGCACGCACCACCACGCCCAGTTAATTTTTGTATTTTTTATAGAGACGAGGTTTTGTCATGTTAGCCAAGCTGGTCTCGAACTCCTGACCTCAGGTGATTTGCCCTCCTCGGCCTCCCAAAGTGCTGGGATTACAGGCGTGAGCCACCGTGCCTGGCCAAGACTGACTGCTTTTGGGAAAAGCAAATGAAGGTCAAAGATGGGAAGGAGAACTGCTTTTTATTGCATCTTTTTATTCTGGTCAAATATTTACTAAGAGTGTGTATTAATTTAAAAGAAATGAAAGAGGGAAGGAAATGAAAAAAGCCTTCAGTGTTATACCATTAAACACCATCAAGTCTAAATTTCTTAGCATGAAAATCAAGACCATTCCTTTCGACACTGGGAAGGGTGATGGGCGGGAGGGCTGGTCCCCTGTGCCTTATGGCTCCCTGTCCTTCACAGATACCTCCAGGTGCTCCACTGCTGCTCCCTGAATCGGGACCTGGAACTTCTGCCCTTTGGAGACATGACAGAGGTGAGAGGGAGGCGAGCCTGCCTTCTCTGTGTAATGTTGGTGCTCTTATGTTCATGCTGCCTCCCCAGGCAGGGAAGGGAGGAATCCCAGCTCTTCCTCCCAAAGCAGCTGGAGTTTTTCCTGCAGCTGCTGCAGGAGGAGCAAAGCTTCCCTCACTGAGGGAGGTTGGGGCTCAGCTTATAGAGGCACCTGGAAAGGAAAGTGGGTACCTTATCCCACAGAGATGGAGAGCTGACCTCAAGCTCCTTCTTCTGAAGCAAGAGCGGAGACCCTGTGAAGATGAGAAACGCTGCATCGCCCTTGCCCCACTCCGGCTGGTGCAACATCAGCCATGACCCTCAGGGGAAATTTCTGACTGTAACATTTCCCTGATAATTCCAATCTTTTACATCTGCAGCCACCTTAATACACATACGACCCTCACCAGAGATAAAAGTGGCATTGCCTTCTTGATATTAATGGTCTAATAATAGCTCAGTCTGTTGAACACTTACTACATGCAAGGTGCTATTCTAGTGACTTGAATGTAGTGTCTTAGGTGAGAGTCACGATAATCTCAATAACCTCAGGAGGGTAGTCTCTTAATTCTTCTTCTTCTTCTTCTTTTTTTTTTTTTTTTTTTTTTTTTGAAGGGGAGTCTTGTTCTCTGTCTGTCACCCAGGCTGGAGTGCAGTGGTGCGATCTCGACTCACTGCAACCTCTCCACCTCCCAGATCCAAGAGATTCTCCTACCTCAGTCTCCTGAGTAGCTGGGATTACAGGCATGCACCTCCAGGCCTGGCTAATTTTTGCATTTTTAGTGGAGACAGGGTTTCGTCATGTTAGCCAAGCTAGTCTCAAACTCCTGGCCTCATGTGATCCACCCAGCTCGGCCTTCCAAAGTGCTGGGATTACAGGCATGAGCTACTGCGCTTGGCCTGTTCTTCTTCTTTTAAAGCTGGGACTATAAATCCTTGATGGCAGAGAGCTCAATGATCTTATTCAAGGTTGTTTCTTCAATAGGAAGAACAAGGTCTCATCTGTAAAATGGCATAAATAAGAGTACTGACCTGATCGGATTGCTTTGAGGTTTAAATGAGTTAATACAAAGTGTTTTGACTAGTGCCCGGCCTAGAGTAAGTGTTAACTATTATTGTAAGAGCACAGTAGGCATTGAATAGTGTTTGATGAATAAGTAAATGAATGAATGGGGAAACTGGGCTTTGGCCAGATCAAGCAGGTTGTCCAAGGTCACACAGTGGTGACCTGGAAGCATGGCAGGGACAGGAGTTTTCTCTGCCACCATTTCAACTCTGATTCTTCTCTACAGAGACTTCAAGCAGTCAGGATAGAACAGGAACTAGGACTTACACTCCAGCTCCCACTTCCTCAGAGCCTCAAGGAGGGATGGGCCAGCTGGCAGCTGCCTGGAGTGCTAATCTGCAAAACATGCTCAGTAACTTGGGTTTCCACCCTCAACTCCTATCACAGCAGGTGCCGTGTGACATGGTCCTTCCAGCGTCAGTAAAGCTCCTTGCAGCCATTGTAGCTCTGGTCTGTTGAGTGGGTGCACACAGTGCAAATAGTCTTTGACGACACCTCTAACCCAGGCCAACGGTCCCACAAGTTGACAGGTGCTGCCAATGGAGATTAAAAACCTGAATAAGGCCAGGTCCACTGTAACCCCAGCACCTTGGGAGGCCAAGGTGGGAGAAATTGCTTGAGCCCAGGAGTTTGAGACCAGCCTAGGCAATATAGTGAGACCTCATCTCTACAAAAAAAAAAAAAAAAAAAAAAAAGAAAGAAAAAAGGTTTAAAAACATTGGCTAAGTGTGATGGCACCGCCTGTAGTCCCAGCTACTCAGGAGGCTGAGATGGGAGGATCGCTTGAGACTGAGAGGCAGAGGTCGCAGTAAGCCATGATTGCTGGTGCCACTGCACTCCAGCCTGGGCAACAGAGGAGACCCTGTCTCAAAAAACCAAATAAATAAAACCAGAATAATATGTGAGACAGTGCTCTGACTTGGGAATAAGTGACTTATTTTATTATCTGAATTTTTAATAGTTTAATATTTGCCTCCTAGAAGTTGATAGGTTTAGAAAAATTGTATGTAAGTAAGAGTTACAATTTTTTAAAAGTCATATATCTTTAAATTTAGATTCAGGGGATACATGGAGGTTGTAAGATTTTTAATTAATTGAGAAGCAATTTATTCATCCCCTACTAACCACGTTTTGAAAAATATTTTTATCGATGCATAATATTTGTACATGTTTTTTGGGTACCTGTGCTATTTTGTTATATCTATAGAATATGTAATGATCAGGTCAGGGCATTTAGGGTACCCAGCACCTTGAGTATTTATCATTTCTATTGTGCTGAGAACTTTTCAATCCTATCTACTAGCTCTGCTGAAATATACAATACATTGTTGTTAGCTATAGTCACCCTATTCTGCTATCAAACATTAGAACTTATTCTTTCTATCTAACTTGATGTTTGTATCCATCAGCCAACCTCTCTTCATTCTCACCTCCCTTCCCTACCCCCAAAAATCCTTTCCAGCCTCTGGTGTCCATCATTCTACTCTCTACCTCCACGAGATCAGCTTTTAAGCTCCCACATATGAGTGAGATATATATGTATTTTTAAGTCCAGAATGCCAAATTATCAGGTATCCTGGAGTGTGTGCATATCTTGGTCTGTACTGAGGGGGTTCTGTCTGCTACATCTGCCTACCCATTTGAGCACACCCGGCTGTGCTCACTGTCTGGACATGGTGCCTTTTACTGCCTGTCTGCAGATTGGGGAGCGGGGCCTCAACCTCTCTGGGGGGCAGAAACAGAGGATCAGCCTGGCCCGCGCCGTCTATTCCGACCATCAGATCTACCTGCTGGACGACCCCCTGTCTGCTGTGGATGCCCATGTGGGGAAGCACATTTTTGAGGAGTGCATTAAGAAGACACTCAGGGGGAAGACGGTCATCCTGGTGACCCACCAGCTGCAGGTTAGCACCCTTCCAGGGCTCTGACTGTGATTGATGGATAATGTAGATCCTCAAGCCTTTGCCATTTCAGAGTGTGATTCAGTAACAGCCTCCCAGCAGCTGTCCTCATCTCAGGTTAGACTCCTCCACATTTGGGGAGGGCTGTAAAAAACTTGAATTTCCTCTGCTTTCCACACAAAGCAAACAGACTGGTAGAAGATTTTTGTGCTGGTAAAAATTGAGAACAAATTTTATGGTCTCCTTTATCTTCAAAATTTTTTGAGTAGACCCCTGCTTTTCAAGTTATAAAAAATGAAAACAGGCCGAGCACGGTGGCTCATGCCTATAATCCCAGCACTTTGGGAGGCCAAGGCAGGAGGACTGCTTGAGGCCAGGAGTTCAAGACCAGCCTGGGCAACGTAGAGAGACCTCCCATCTCTACAAAAATTTAAAAAATGAGCCAGGCGTTGTGGTGCATCTGTGGTCCCAGCTACTGGGGAGGCCAAGGTGGGAGGATGGAGCCCCAGAGGTCAAGGCTGCAGTGAGCTGTGAGTGCCACTGCACTCCAGCCTGGGCAACAGAACAAGACCCTGTCTCAAAAAAACAACAACGAAAAATCAATCAATAAAAAAGAAAAGAAAAGAAAAAGAAACCAATCTCTCAGAAAAGAATTCCCCAAGTCTCCCATTGTTAGATTGAGAGCCATCTCAGTGTGTTTTCTTACCGATGATGACCGCAGTGCAATGACTGCTTCTGGTGGTGCTTCTCCTGGGTCATTTTCCCTTGAATATTTTCATATATGGCATTGGCCACAGTGCCTTATTATTTTCTCTCCCCCTTCTTCTTCTGTTTCTTTTTCTCTCGCCCCTTATTTTTGCTTTACTATTTTTTTTTGGTATAAAATATTTAAGACCTAAACAAGGTTTAGAAAATAATTAATAAAAACCCATGTATCTACCACCCAGATTAAACAATAAAACATTGATTCCACTCTCCAATTCTGTTCCAGTTCTCCCTTTCTGCTCTCCTGACTTTGTTGTTTATTGTTTCCATGCATGTCTTCATACTTCTACAGCATATGCATGAATCTCTAGACATGAAGAAATTCCTTTTGCATATTTTTAAACTTTATAGAATTTATTTTTTACTTTCTGTGTCCTTTGGTAATTTCATTTTTCCCTCAACATTATGTTTTTTGAGATCTTCCATGTTGATACTTGTAACTTTATATATATATAGATATATATATATATATTTTTTGAGACAGAGTC
The DNA here is from genome assembly GCF_029289425.2 of Pan paniscus. Lineage (NCBI taxonomy): Eukaryota > Metazoa > Chordata > Mammalia > Primates > Hominidae > Pan > Pan paniscus. Next base: position 57,662,176 of record NC_073267.2, on the reverse strand, counting down.
TGACTCTGTTGCCTAGGCTGGAGTGCAGTGGTACAATCTCAGCTCACTGCAGCCTCCACTTCCCAGGTTCAAGCAATTCTGCCTCAGCCTCCTAAGTAGCTGGGACTACAGGCACACGCCACCACACCTGGCTGATTTTTGTATTTGTAGTACAGATGGGGTTTCACCATGTTGGCCAGGCTGGTCTTGAACTCCTGACCTCGTGATCTGTCCACCTTGGCCTCCCAAAGTGCTGGAATTACAAGCATGAGCCACTGCACCCAGCCTTATAAGTTTATTTAATTCTCCTTGGTATAGCATTCCAATATCTGAATGTACCAGAATTTATTTCTCCAAGATGAACAGTTGTTTCTTATTTTTCACTTCTACAAAAAAAAATACTTCAGTGTACATCCTTCTACGTGTACCTTTGTACACATGTTTGAGAGTTTTTTCGGGTAGGGTTTTAGGAGTCAAATTGTTGGTTCATAATTCTTCAAAAATCTTCCATGTTACTGAATAGGTCAAATGGTTCTCCAAAGTAGTTGTACCAATCTACAATCCTGATAGTTAAGTAGGGTTCCTTTTGCCTCAGATCATCACCAACACTTGGAGTTGTCCAACTTTTGAATGTTTGCTCATCTGTTGGTATGAAATAATATTTTATCATGGTTTAAATTTACATTTTCCTGGTGAATAGTAAAATCAAACATCTTTCCATGTGCTTCCTGAAGCCTTTCTTTCTTTTGACTGTCCAGTACTTAGAATTTTGTGGCCAGATCATTTTGTTGGAAAATGGGAAAATCTGTGAAAATGGAACTCACAGTGAGTTAATGCAGAAAAAGGGGAAATATGCCCAACTTATCCAGAAGATGCACAAGGAAGCCACTTCGGTGAGTCCTGCCCCACCGCCCTCACTCCCCACGGTGGATGCACGTGTACTCAGGGCCTGTGCTCTCTCCCCAGGACATGTTGCAGGACACAGCAAAGATAGCAGAGAAGCCAAAGGTAGAAAGTCAGGCTCTGGCCACCTCCCTGGAAGAGTCTCTCAACGGAAATGCTGGTAATGGTGTGGGAGACAGAACAAGAATGTCTGCATGCCTGCCTGGGTCCTCCAGAGGTCCCAGTGTTTCCTCCTCGACCCCAGACTGGGCCATGTCCCTCAGTGTCTTGAGACCCTAAGCATTTACATACACAGGTTCCAGATCCAAGTAGTTGAGGGCCATGGGGTGTAGACTGATGGGCAGGAGGCCTGAAGGATCCAGGAAGTGAGTGTTGTGGGGGGCACAGCTAAGGTTGTACATCAGAGGAAGGATGGGGGTACCTTTGGCTCTGAGTGGCACAGATTTAAGACTTGGCCAGGCATCTAGACATTCATTCATTACACACTGCAAGAGAGTAAATATTGAGAGCAAAGGTATTAGGGATCAGAAATGAATTGGGTTTAGCCCCTGATGTCTGGAAGCTCATGGCTTTGCTCTTGTCTGGGGCAGAGTAGCAGAAGGGAGCGACTTCCATTTTTCAAGTAAGACAGTTCTGGATTTGAATCCCAGCTCTGCTGCTTACAAAGCTGTGTGACCTTAGCCATCTAACTTAACCTCTCTGAATTCTCGGCAAAAGTGGAGATGATGGTACTTAACTCCACAGGATTGTAGTGGAGATTAGATGAGGTCATATATAGGGAAGCCGCCTACACAGTACCTGTCACATTGTAGGCTCCTGTCTCCAACTGAGTCTTTTTTTTTTTAGACAGAGTCTTGCTCCATTGCCCAGGCAGGAATACAGTGGCTTGATCTTGGCTCACTTCAACCTCTGCCTCCCAGGTTCAAGCGATTCTTGTACCTCAGCCTCCCAAGTAGCTAGGACTACAGGCACACACCACCACACCGGCTAATTTTTGTATTTTTAGTAGAGACCGGGTTTCACCATGTTGCCTAGGCTGGTCTCGAACTCCTGACCTTAAGTGATCCACCCACCTCGGCCTCCCAAAGTGCTGGGATTATAGGCATGAGCCACTGTGCCCAGCCACCAACTGAGTCTTTTTGAAGAAAACCTACTCCAAAAATTTCCATCCTGGTATAATTTCCCTCAGGATTAAAATTCCAGAAAAAGAGCACCCTTCCCCAGGAAATACTGGGGTGTCGTTATTAGAAGGGAGAATAGCAGGCAGCAGCAGCAGACAGTCACTGTCGTGATGTTTGTTGTTATGATTATCATCAGAAACATCTATGGGCATCTCCAGGTACTGGTCTTCAGGCCAAGCTCAAGGCCAAGAGTCCACCTGGGCTTGTGTCAGGGCTGTTTTGTGAAGCATTATCTCAGAAGTGTATGGCTGCAGGGCATCTTAGCAAACTTCTCGGCTTTCCATTTCTTTGGACAAGGAAACAGAAGGGTTAAGTGATTTGCCTGATGTCGCACAGTGTCATAGTGACAGTTCTGAAACCTAGGTTTTCTGGTCCCAGGTGGTTTTCTTCATTCTTTCCTGCGTTTCTCTCAGCCCATCACACACGTGAGACCCCGCAGTCCCTCCAGAGTTTATTGAATGGCTAAGGATGGATCCCTTTCCAGGCTCTGGAGCCCAGGTCAAAGGTTTCTTTCAGTAGAGTCTTCCATGAAAAACCTTAGACATAGGTGGGGCACTGAAGCTGGAAAGTGAAAAGCTGGCACAGGATCGAAGCCAGAGACAGAAAGAAGCAGATCATGTGATTGGCAGGCATACCATTTTTCTCTTCTTCTACCCTGACCCAGTGCCGGAGCATCAGCTCACACAGGAGGAGGAGATGGAAGAAGGCTCCTTGAGTTGGAGGGTCTACCACCACTACATCCAGGCAGCTGGAGGTACGGTCCCCATGCCAGCCCAGGGCTGTCTCTTGGAGCAGCCCTATCCCTGGAACTGGGTCAGATTGGAACACGTGAGGTCATGTGAAGTAGAGAGGTCCAGAGGAGCCATGGTATTTATTGGCCTAACTTGCAAAACCAAACTCTACTCAGTTATAGCAACTCTACCACCAAAGCCAAGGTTGGAAGTTATATTTTCATGTATACTCATTATTTCACTGTTTTTCTATTTTTTAATAAAAAAAATTAAAAAAAAATAGAATAGACATGGGGTCTTGCTATGTTGACCAGGCTGGTCTTGAGCTCCTGGCCTCAAGCAATCCTCCCATCTCAGCCTCCCAAAGTGCTCCTGCCTCATTATTTCAGTGTTTTTCAAACTCTGGGCTCTGCTCCCTTAGCAGGTTTTACAATCAGCTGAGTTTATCATGAGCAGCACTGAAAGACATGAAATAGAATCGGAGAGAAAATAGCAGCCACATCACAAAAGGTCACAGTGGTGGGACTTTTATTTTGGTGTGATTTAAAATTTCTTAATTTTTATTTCTTAAGGCAGGCAGAGGGCAATTAGAAGTTCAAAGCTACTGCCTTATTAAATGGTATATATCATCATGTATATTTACTGTACAATGTTGTAAACACAAAACTCAGTATATGGTGCTGTACTTATCAAGTAATTTAAGAGATTTTTGAGAGTAATTTTTACTCCATGAAACTTTTTACTCATCGTTTACATTGGAAGCTGACCCTTGTGTAAGATGTCTCCTGTCTGCATGCCTGGGGGAGGAAGAGGTAGGCTGTGTACACAGAACGCCGTCCCCACCCCGTCCACCATGGGTATCCTGCAAGGAGTAACCCAGGGCCTGCCCAGACAGAGCAGGAAACAGCAAATGCTTGTGAAATGCATGAATGGATCTAGCAGCATACATTGATCTGTATTTACAAAGTGCCTGCTATGTTCCAGGCACTGTGCCAAGCTCTAGAGGGGAGGGGTATAAAGTCATCTAAGAACCAACCCTGGAATCTAGCTGGAGAATTAAGACATTGCTTCCATCAGATGGTAAGAGAGATCTCTGTGGCCAGGGAATCTCAAATCTCATCAAAGAAGAGATAGCCCTTGAAGGAAGGATAGAATTTGGGAAAAGACTGTGGGCACGGGACATGTGAGCATGAATAGATGAGAGGAGTGCTAGAGCAGGAGGCAGTGCCCCAAGGAGTGTACCCTGCCTTTTCCTGCCCTTAACTGCTTCAAATCCCAGCTCTGCCACTCACCAACTCTGCAAGTTTGGGCAAGGGAGTTCCCCTCTCAGATTAAGTTTCCTCATTTTATTAGCCTATTTGTGCTGCTGTAACAACATATGTTAGACTGGGTAGTTTATAAAGAACAGAAATTTATTTCTCACTGTTCTGGAGACTGGGAAGTCCAAGATCAAGGTGCTGGCAAGTTTTTTGTCTGGTGAGGGCCCAGTATCTACTTCCAAGATGGCGCCTTGAATGCTGCGTCCTCCATCCCTGGAGGGGATAAATGTTGTATCCTTACATGGTGAAAGGGACAAAAAACCAGGAAGGCAGCTCTCTGAAGCCTTTTTTTTAAGGGCATTAATGCCACTCATGAGGGCTCCATCCTCATGGTCGTCACCTCCTAGAGGCCTCACTTTCTAATACCATCACCTTGGGAATTTGGTTTCAACATATGAATTTTGGAGAGACACATACATTCACACAGTAGCACTATTGAAAATGGGGATAGGAATTACTAATTCAGAAATAATGCATACATTTGGTACTATTCCTGGCATGTAGCACATAACAGTACATACCACATAAAAGGTAACTGTTATTATTATTTATAAAACTGAACCTGCAGGACCTGCATAAGGTGAACTAACTTCTCTAGAACACTGCCCTGTGCCAGGCACTGGGCTGAGTGCTTCACACACATTATCTCATATCATCTTTAGCATGGCTCTGAAGCTGGTAAGGTTATCACTATTTCATAGGTAAAGAAGTGGTATGTTGCTGACATTTGGTACCTTATATCCAAGGTCACACGGTTTGGAAGTGGTGGAGCCAGGATTTGAACCCAGGGCTCTCTGACTTTGGAACCCAGCTCTTCCCATTCCTCCAAGGCGTCCACATTGGGTAGGGCTCAAGGGTTTCCAAGCACTCAAAGACAGAGATGGCCGAGCAGCTGAGTCAGCAGTTGCCTCACACTTGTTTGTGGCACTTGTACATCACCACTGTCTCCCTCCCAGGTTACATGGTCTCTTGCATAATTTTCTTCTTCGTGGTGCTGATCGTCTTCTTAACGATCTTCAGCTTCTGGTGGCTGAGCTACTGGTTGGAGCAGGGCTCAGGGGTGAGTGCCGTGAGGTGGGTGGGCTGTGTTTCTATGGGCTTGAGTGAGGTGGGGTGACTTCTTGCTCCTTGAGACCACAAGAGCCAGAGCATGGCTTGGGACCCACATGACAAGCCCAGAGCTGGTGTTCCAGAGAGAACCGTGGGGAGCCAGGACTCTGGGGTTCCCCTGGCACAGGCCTCCTGACTTTGTAGAATGGGTGGTCACCTGTGCAGTCTTACTGGAAAACCAAGAGATTTATATCCCCAGACAGTGCCCCAAGAATCTTTGCATTCCACTGCAGTAACTGTCTCCTTTAGCTCCAGGCTGGCCTCCATACTATGGTTTATTTAAAATATACTTCTGGTCTTGTGAGCTGGGAGCCACCACGGGCCACACTGTGTCAAGTTATTTCACTAATCTCCCCACCCACATTCAGAGGAAGGTTCCACTGTCTCCATTTTTCCAAGGGGACCCTGTGCCTAGAGAGGATGAAGAACCTGCCCTAGGACAGGACAGGGCCGGAACTTGAACTTGGTGCTTAGAATCGAAGCCATGCTTTTCCCACAGTACTCCACATGGTTAATTTCTGGATCGTGTACCAGGAGGTTTGGGTCAGGAGAGCAGAAGCCACTTTAAGTATTTAGAGCTTCCAAGGTTTTAATATAGGGAATTAGAGGCTCAGTCAACCATTGGAGGGGAATTGGCCATCAGGGATCTCAGCTGAACTGAAGTGGGTGATTCCCAGGATGCCTTCCAGCCTCTGGAAAAACCCCACACCCCATGCTCCTGCCCACAGTCACCACTGAGCATGCTGGCTTCTCCTCTTCCACCTTTCTGTTTCCCTGTGGGTGCCTCTCCTTGGCAGAATCTGACCTGAAACCATGCTGGGAGGGGTTCTGGGAAATCACGTTCCCAAGCTTCTCGCTGCATTGCAGCAGAGCATGCACAAGGGCCCAGCTGCTGCAGTGTCCACGGGGCAGACTCTGAGGGCCTGATGCAGGGCAGGGCAGTGGGAATGAAGGGCAAAAGAGAGTAGCCAAGCGCTGAGCAGGGAGGTTTGGGCAAACAGCTTCACCTTCTACCAGCCACAGAGTCTCACGTGGCCCCAGGGAGAAGGCTTTCCCTGCCACTGAATTTCCCCCTGGACACCTGCAGTCTGACCCCCTGTTCTTTCTTGAAGACCAATAGCAGCCGAGAGAGCAATGGAACCATGGCAGACCTGGACAACATTGCAGACAATCCTCAACTGTCCTTCTACCAGCTGGTGTACGGGCTCAACGCCCTGCTCCTCATCTGTGTGGGGGTCTGCTCCTCAGGGATTTTCACCAAGGTCACGAGGAAGGCATCCACGGCCCTGCACAACAGGCTCTTCAACAAGGTATGGGCCTGGGTGCTGGGCGGGGCCGAAGGCTGAGCTCTGAACTTGCCCAGCTTCATTTTTATTTTTTTATTTTTTAGAGCTCTGTAGCCCAGGCTGGAGTGCAGTGGCACAATCTCCACTCATGGCAACCTCCGCCTTCCAGGCTGAAGTGATCCTCCTGCCTCAGCCTCCCAAGTAGCTGGGAGTACAGGCACATGCCACAAGATCTGACTAATTTTTGTATTTTTTGTAGAGACTGGGTTTCACCACATTGCCCGAGGTGGTCTCAAACTCCTGGGTTCCAGTGATCCATCCACCTCAGCCCCCAAAAGTGCTGGGATTACAGGCATGAGCCACCACCCCCGGCCTATTTTTTTTTTATTAGTAGACCTTAATTATTTATTTATCTGTAGAGATGGGGTCTTGCTCTGTTGCCCAGGCTGGTCTCAAAATCCTGGGCTAATGCAATCCTCCCACATTGGCCTCCTAAGTAGCTAGAATTACAGGTGTGAGCCACCATGCCCGGCCAACTTTATTTTATTATTATTTTTTATTATACTTTAAGTTTTAGGGTACATGTGCACATGCAGCTTAGTTACATATGTATACATGTGCCATGTTGGTGTGCTGCACCCAGTAACTCGTCATTTAACATTAGGTATATCTCCTAATGCTATCCCTCCCCCCTCCCCCAACCCCACAACAGGCCCCGGTGTGTGATGTTCCCCTTCCTGTGTCCTTGTGTTCTCATTGTTCATTTCCCACCTATGAGTGAGAACATGCGGTGTTTGGTTTTTTGTCCTTGCAATAATTTTCTGAGAATGATGGTTTCCAGCTTCAGGATTATAAATCATGCTGCTGTAAAGATAAATGCACATGTATGCACACGTATGTTTATTGTGGCACTATTCACAATAGCAAAGACTTGGAACCAAGCCAACTTTATTTTTTGAGCACTTTTCGTTTACAGAAAAATTGAGACGAAAGTACAGAGAGTTCTCATATACCTGCCTATCACTCAGGCTGGAGTGCAGTGGTGTGATCACAGCTTACTGCAGTCTCGACCTCCTGGGCTGAAGCAATCCTCCCTACCTTAACCTCCAAGTAGCTGGGACCACAGGGGCACACCACCATGCCTGGCTAATTTTTGTATTTTTGTGGAGACAGGTCTTGCCATGTTGCGCAGGCTGGTCTTGAACTCCTGGGCTCAAGCCATCTGCCCATCTCAGCCTCCTAAAGTGCTGGGATTACAGTTGTGAGTCACTGCACCTGGCCCATTTCTCTTATTCTTAACATCTTGCATTAACGTGGGACATTTGTTACAATTGATGAGTCAATATTGGTACATTATTAATTATTATTATTAACGAATATCCATAGTTCACCTTATGGTGCATTCTTTATGCTGTGCATTCTATGGGTTTTGAAAAATGTATAATGACATGTATCCATGGTACAGAATAGTTCCGCTGCCGTAAACAAAACCCTGTGTCCCACCTATTCATCCCTCCCTCCCTACCCTCAAACTCCCAGCAGCCACTGATCTTTTTTACTCTCTTCATAGCTTTGCCTTTTCTAAAATGTAGTTGCAGCTGGGTGAACCAGGCTGCTTGGTGAGAAGGGAGTGACGAAGGTGCGGTGGAGCTCTCCTGCTGGAAGTCTGGTCCTAAGAGTTCAGTGTCCCCTGATGGAGGGCCACAGTGACGCCGGCCTCCACTGGCTGAGCATGGTCATATACAGAGTTGCTTATGATTGCCCTGAGTTCTCTTTGAAGTGGATATTATCCTCATTTTACATATGAGGAAACTGAAATCTCACATATGTTAAAGTTGGAATATGTGTTTGGTTAGAATACTGAATTGTCAGCTGGGCGCAGTAGCTCACGCCTGGAATCCCAGCATTTTGGGAGGCCTGAGGTGAGTGGATTGCTTGAGCTCAGGAGTTTGAGACCAGCCTGGGCAACAAGGCAAAATCTTGTCTCTACCAAAGATATAAAAATTAGCCAGACATGGGGGCTTGTGCCTGTAGTCCCAGCTACTTGGGGGACTGAGGATCAAGGAGGATCGCTTGAGCCAGGGAGGTGGAGGTGGCAGTGAGCTGAGATCATGCCACTGCACTCCAGCCTGGGAGACAGTGAGACCCTATCTCATTAAAAAAAAAAAAAACCGAATTGCCTATGGTGTCACACTGCTTCTTGGAAATGTCATTCCTCTCTCTCACTTACTAAGTGTTACTATGTGCCAGGTTCTGCAGTGGGCATGGGGCTTACATTAGAGAATGCACAGTGCAGGTAGGGTTTGGGCCATCATGGATGTATAGTCTAATGGGGGAGATGGACAAGAAAACAGGCCATTGTCGTAGATATGTAAAGTTTATCACGGGATGGGGCACACAGGGCCATGAGAACATAAGAGGCACCTTGTCTTAGCTTGAGGGCAGGGGAAGAAAGTGGGGAGAGTCCAGAAAGCCTTCTTGGGGACTTCACTCCTTGAAGGAGGAATCAGATTTAGCCAGCTCAAGACCAGGAGACTGAAGGTGAACAAAAGCAGAGCACTTCTGGGAGGAGAATGGAGCTCGGGAAGGCTAATCTCAGAGGTGGGAGTGGGGGTTTTGACTTGGAGACACGGGAGGTGAGGAGCGGCCCATCGTTCCTTGTAGACTGAATGCAAATTGTGTTGCCATGAAGTGTTTCAACTTTGGCAGGGTGAGACAAAGCTTTTCCCCACCTCTCAGATAAAGCTTGGCAGAACCAGAAAGCAGGAGGGGGAAATTCTACCTGAGGCCTGACACTTTCCCACCCGGCCTCTGGGGGTGGCCCTCGGCCCTCAAGGTGGTCTCTGAGTTTCTTTTGATGGCACATTCCAAGATTCTAGAAATATCCAGTGCCCATGCCTCTAAATGACATTTTGTATTTTAATTTTGAGAAATGTTCAAGTTTCTTTCCATGAAAACGTGTTTCGTGTTTAAAATATTTTCCTTTTTCCAGTCCTTTCATGGCTTTTTAAACTTTAAATTTGTCTTTGTAGTTTTAAAGAATCACAAGTAAAGGATAAATCTTAAAAAGTTCGCTCAACTGCAAGCACAACAGAAAAAAATGAAGCAAAAATGAACAAACAAGAACAATCCCAGATCGTTTTGATACTTAGAAGACAATCAGAAACTGAAACCGTTTTCCCTTTGTCGCCACCATTGGTCCCTAATCCAAAGTAATGCTGGGCTTCCACAGATGCATCTTCCTCACCCACAGTGGAGCTGACGTCCACTCCTGTGTCTCCTCCACAACCCTGCCATGCCCCGCACCTGCAAGGTGTGCTCAGAGTCCTCGAAGGGGTGACCCTTTTGCCCTTTGATTCCTCTGAGTGATCATGACAATTCTGATTGCTTTAGCTCAAGTATTTAACAAAACATTCTGGAAATAAAATTGAAGGGATTTTAGAGGCAGAAAAAGCAAGGAGGCTTTAAATCTGCCCCTCCAACCCTCACTACCCCACCAGCTAGAAAGCAAACATACATGAGAGCTACGCTTGGTCAGCAGTATCCATGCATTTGCGATGAGAGCAGCTGCAGAGAACACTTCATGGCTCAAATAATTACATTTAGTAACCGTCAAAATGTCCTTCCCTCCTCTTTCTTTGAGTTTGGCTTTAATAGATGCCATTGGCTTCTATTCATTTCTACTTCTTGCATTATAGCTTGAGAAGTACATGGGGAAATGTAGGTGGTCATTTGGTCAGTGCCTTGAACCTTTAAGAAATTGCCTTCTGTGAAGAGTGACTGTGCCAGGCTTGGGGAAGCCTCAGAAGGCCTAATTGGATCATGGTTTTGCCATTAACCACTTGCGTAATGAGTAAGTTACAGAGCCACTTCCTCTTCTGCAATCTTCAGTTTCCTCATCTGCAAAACAAGGACACCAAACTAAATGCTTTTGTTAGAGCCTACCTTGTGGTTTGACATGTCCTTTGATCTCCGAAAGGCCTCATGGCCACTGGCTGTTAGAGATCAACTTGGAGGTGCCACCCTCAAGAAGGGGGCAGTTAAGGCTAAATTTGATCCAAGGGTCCAAATCGTGTGCAACCTAGTAGGATTGCTGCTCCTAATCTTTGGCAGTCCTGAGTGAAAATGGTCCCACCTGTAGAAAATAATAAGAGCTGGTTTTGGTAGAATGCCCTACTGGGGGTGATGCAGGGCAGGTAAACCCCAGATTGGGGCTTAGTCCATGAGGGTTCTTGGCTTTGCCCAGGAAAGAATTCAAGGGCAAGCCAGTGGTAGGGTAGAAGAAAACAGCTTTACTGAAGTGTCAGTGTTGCAGTTCTGGCAGTGTTGCAGCTCTGTGACTGACCCTGCAGAGCAGGGCTACCCCATAGGCAGTGTGCTGAGAGCTGCAGCTCAGGGCAGGTTTGCAGTCATATTTATACCTACTTTTAATTACCTGTAGATTAAGGGACAGTTTATACAGAAGTTTCTAGGAAAAGGGTGGCAACTTCTAAGTCATCAAGTCATTGATGACCCAGAAAGAGGCGGTAACTCCTGGGTGTTGCCATGGGAATGGTAAACTGACATGACACACTGGTGGGCCTGTCTTACGGAAAGTGGCTTCCACCCCACCCCTGTTTTAGCTAGTCCTCAATTTGGTCTGGCGTTCAAACCCCGCCTCCAGAGTCAAGTCTCACCTCCTACCTCAGGGGCAGGCACTGCTCTGAGCATTTTTAATGTATTCTCTCTCTCTCTAATAGCTTTACAGGATATAATTCATATACCATACATTCACCCTTTTAATTATACACTTCAGTGTTTAGTATATTTGAGGAGTTGTGTGATCCTCACTACAACTCTGTGAAGCATCGTTTTCATTCCCATTTCACTAACGAGGACCTTGAGACTCAGAGGAACTCAGTACTTGCCCGAGGTCAGACAGCAGTAGGTGGAGGAGTCAGGTAGCCGTGGAGCCCATCCATGCTTTTAAACCATTGCTCTACATTGCCTGCCCTGGAGACCCCTGGGATCCGTGGCTCTTTAGAGTCAAGGGTAACAGGCATCTTCATCCAATCTTGAGCAGGGCCTGCAGCTTCTCTCATGGTCCGCATTGATTTTGTCCCTGCAGGTTTTCCGCTGCCCCATGAGTTTCTTTGACACCATCCCAATAGGCCGGCTTTTGAACTGCTTCGCAGGGGACTTGGAACAGCTGGACCAGCTCTTGCCCATCTTTTCAGAGCAGTTCCTGGTCCTGTCCTTAATGGTGATCGCCGTCCTGTTGATTGTCAGTGTGCTGTCTCCATATATCCTGTTAATGGGAGCCATAATCATGGTTATTTGCTTCATTTATTATATGTGAGTAGGTTCTTTTTGCTTGTGACTTGGGGAGCAAGGCTGGGACCAACCCAGACTAGATGGTCCCAGAGGTGGACGGTCCAGGTCCCTTACCTCCACTGTCCATGCAGGATGTTCAAGAAGGCCATCGGTGTGTTCAAGAGACTGGAGAACTATAGCCGGTCTCCTTTATTCTCCCACATCCTCAATTCTCTGCAAGGCCTGAGCTCCATCCATGTCTATGGAAAAACTGAAGACTTCATCAGCCAGTGAGTCCTTCTGCTGCCATTTGAGAATGATGGAACCACAGGGGTGGTGGGGAGCGGGGAAAGAATGGAGCGTCTGGGAGTGGCATCATCTTCAAAAGCATCAGAGAGCACATTGTTCGATGGACGTATTTCTCTGAGCCTCCAGAACCTGCTGAACCATTCTTTCATTTATAAGAATGAAAAATGTAAATGATAGGAAAAATGTTTGTAAACTTTAAAGACCTTGTATATATTGTGTATATATATATGGACATATGTATACATACATTTAATGATAAGGTGCATTACTGTGCAAACACATCTTGCATTATGTTATTTCTTTCACTTCCAAACAAATATCTATCTTTAACAAAATAATGAGGAACAATAGCTTTCTAAATAATAGAACTTCCTTCACTACTCATGCCATAGATTTGCCCCCTAAATGTTGAAACAAACAAGCAAACAAGTCCTATGATTGTTGTTGAGGTTTAATGGTGTAACATGAACTTATCTGTTTGTAGAGAATAATCAAGCACGGTCTTCACCTACAAGAAGTTCATAGTCTGGTGGAAAAGGGAGAAACAGGCACATGTTTTTGTAATTATACATGATTGAAGAAGGTAGATAGCATAAGAGAGGGGCAGATAAACTGCTTGGGAATTCAGAGGGGAAGGAGGTGGCCTGGGGGAATCAGATAAGGCTTTCGGGAGGAGGTGGCATCTAAGCTGGCCTTGAAGCCTGGGTAAGACTTGGGCACACATTTGGGAGACGGTATGTGCTCAGTTAGCTGGAATATTGGATTAACTGTTGGCACCTGCTCTCTCAGTGGCATTATAGACCACTCAAGGTCTGTGCAGACTCTAGGACTGAGGGGATCCTGGAGCGGTGCATTCGTTCAGCCCGCACTGAGAACCCTGCCCCAAGGTATATACTAAGATAAACAGATGAAGAGAGTCTGGAGGGATTGGAGCTGTTGTTGGGGAAGGTCTCAGAGAAAAGGACCCTGAGATGAAGTGTGGGTTGAGCTATGGAAATATGTGGGTAGGAGCTCTCCAGGCAGAGGGGACAGTAAATGCAAAGACCAAGAGATGGGGGAAGTAGGTTTGAAGGATAGCAAGGTGGCTTGAGCACAGGGGCCACACAGTGACCAGGGTCTGTTGTGTTTAATCTGGGAAGGCCTCAAGGTGGAGGTGACTCAATCAGTATAGACAGGTAAGGTGGACAGAATTTGGAATGTCTTATGCAAAGGTTCAGAGGGTATGGACAGAGTGAGTCAGAAGGGCCACTGTGCTGGGGTGATAGCCCACTCAGATGGTAAGATGGTTTTAGTTGATGAGTAAATGAATATTTAATTTCAATAATCAAAGATTTATTTGAATGTACTTTAGAAAAAATGCAACTAACATATCAAACCTATTATTTATATAATTTAAGGTTGTGATTAAAGTTTCTTTTAATATACATTCTCAAACAAAGCAAGTAAAATAATAATACTAATCAAATAACAGTATAGGTTGTGATTGACATGGAAAACTGTGATGGTGGTATGTGAAAATTGGAAATTGGTAGGTCTCTTGGTTGGAAGTGACAGAAAAAACTAATGCAAACTAGCTTAAAAATATGACTTAAATATGGCGAAATAGTAACAATTGCTAAATTAGGTAGAGGGTATACAGATGTTCATGGAATGAACTTTTTAATTTCTTGGTACTTTAAAAAATTTTCATTAGAGGGTATACAGATGTTCATTAAATCAAGCTTTTAATCTCTTGGTACTTATAAAAATTTTCATAGCAAAAGGCTGGGGAGGAGGACTTGCTTAAAGTGAGGCTTAATCCAGAGACTCAGCTAATGTTCCCCGGGTGTCTCGTTTTACTGCTCTGCCTTCCATGGTGTTATTTTACCTTTAAGCTCCCAGAGACCCTCTGGTGGCTCCAGGCTCCCCTCCTAGTAGCAGAATGGTAGTTTCAGATCTCCCATCATCCCACTGAAAGGAATCACTCCCACACTCACTCACATGTCCTGGCGTTTATTCACTCTCTGTGGCCAATTTGGGGTAACTCACCCATCCCTGAGTGAGTCACAGAGGTTAGGCGAGGAGCGCGTGCTAAGGATGGGCCTTATCAGCAGAGCCTACTCCTCAATCTGGGTTAGGAGTCAGGTCAACTTCACCCAAATTCATGGCTGAGAAAGGGGTAGGGAGGAACTCCCCAAAGAAAAATCAGGCCCTGCTGCTGGGAGTGGGGAACTGGATGCTGGAGGAAGCAGCCGGTATCTACCCTGACCCGGGGAGACCCTAGGTCAGACAAACACATGGTTCTTAGTCTGTGCTTTCCTTCTCAGGTTTAAGAGGCTGACTGATGCGCAGAATAACTACCTGCTGTTGTTTCTATCTTCCACACGATGGATGGCATTGAGGCTGGAGATCATGACCAACCTTGTGACCTTGGCTGTTGCCCTGTTCGTGGCTTTTGGCATTTCCTCCACCCCCTACTCCTTTAAAGTCATGGCTGTCAACATCGTGCTGCAGGTGAGGGGTTGACTCTGTGTGGGCCCTCTCTGAGCTTTGCTCATCCTCTGCCTGTGGCTTCTGGGCAGACTCAGGGGGTCCTCAGGTGTTCAATGACACCTTAGGTTCTGGCCACGTGTGATCTCAGGAGCTATGTGCTTGGCCTTCTGAAATTGGTACTTTGCTCTGTTTCCTTGTGGTCAGCTCTGAATTGGGAAGTCTGTATTCAAAGGTATTTAATAGGATCACAGGACACTGGGAGTGAAGGGGAGCCCACAGATGACAGAGTCCAGTGCGCATATTATGCAGATGGGGAAACTGAGGCCCAGACAAGGGAAGGAGTTGTCCAAACAGATGCATGTTAGCAGAGCTGGAACAAGAACACTGATTTCTTGGCTTCCTGGCTGCTGTCTTTGTACCTAACCGTTCCTATCCTGATTGAGCTGTCAAACCTTTCTGAATCACCTGGAAAGGTTGTTTAAAAGGTGGGTTTCACAGCCCAGCCCCTAGAACAGGGCTTCTCAAACTTAAATGTGCCTAAGACTTGAAACAGACTTCTGGACCTTAGCCTGGGGGTTTGACTCACTCTGGGCCTGGGTGGGGCTGCCAGGAGGACCATAGTCAAGGGCCACAGCCATAGAGATTCTGAGTCTGGTCCTGAGCTGGGGTCTTGGAATCTAATTTGTTTTTTATTTTTTGAGATGGGATCTCACTCTGTCATCCAGGATGGAGCACAGTGGCACGATCTTGGCTCACTGCAATCTCCACCTCCTGGGTTCACTTGATTCTCCTGCCTCAGCCTCCTGAGTAGCTGGGATTACAGGCACATGCCACCATTCCCGGCTCATTTTTGTATTTTTGGTTAGACATGGGGTTTTGCCATGTTGGCCAGGCTGGTCTTGAGCTCCTGGCTTCAAGTGATCCACTGGCCTTGGTCTCCCAAAGTGCTGGCACTCAGATGTTAACCACCGTGTCCAGCCTGGAATCTAATTTTTAAAACGGGTTCTGTAGGAGATTCTGATATAGTGAGCTGTGTACCTCAAGGCCGGAATCCCTCTGTGCCCAGCACACTGGGGGCTGGGAGATGGGGAGAGATGTGGAGAGAGAGCGACTGGCCAAGGTTCACTGTCCACAGAGTCCCACAGAAGGGGCATCCGTGAAGGCCCCAAGGCCCGAGGCCGGCTTAGCAGTGCCTAAGGGAACCTGGGCTGTACCAGTCCAGGGCTCCGTCCCCCAGGGCTTATTCATTAATTGTCCCCTCTGTGGTTATGTGGCTTTCTCTCCAATTGGCTTGGGATCTTGCGTATGTCCCCTGAGAGAATGTGAGCCTGTGCACACACCTGTCTTTTATTGGCTATGGGAACATGGCCAAGTTACTTAAATGCTCTAAGCCCTAAGTTTTCTATTAGTAAGACAGGAACAATAATAGCTAATATTCATTGAGCATTTATTCCAGGCCAGGCACTACTCTAGGTTTTTACAAGCATTAAGTCTCACATTTACACATAATCCTCACAAGTCTATGATTTTGAAACTTTTATTATCTCCCTTTTACAGATGAGGAATCCCAGGCACAGAGAGGTTAACCAATTTATCCAAAGCCACACAGCTAATAATGGGCAGAGCCTCTTTAAACCTGGATATCCCGAACCACATGTTCCTTTTTTTTTTTTTTTGAGATGGAGTCTTGCTCTGTTGCCCAGGCTGGAGTGCAGTGATGCGATCTCGGCTCACTGCAAGCTCCACCCCTGGGTTCATGCCATTCTCCTGCCTCAGCCTCCCAAGTAACTGGGACTACAGGTGCCCACCACCATGCCCAGCTAATTTTTTTGTATTTTTTTAGTAGAGATGGGATTTCACTGTGTTAGCCAGGATGGTCTCGATCTCCTGACCTTGTGATCCGCCCACCTTGGCCTCTCAAAGTGCTGGGATTACAGGCGTGAGCCACCGCGCCCTGCCCCAAACCACATGTTCTTAACCACTTTGCTCATCTCATGCAGTGTGGTGAGCACTGAATGCCTGGAAGAGAGCACGGCCAGTGCCTGGCATTGCACCAGCTCAGTGGAAGCTCCCAGTCAGCCCAGCTGTTATTGCACTCCCAGGCGTCTGAGGGTGAGGACCACATAGCTGTCTGAATGTCCATGTGTCTGCAGAAGGCTCTGCACACACAGGCATGTGCGTGTATGTCCAAGAATGCATGTATGTATAGGAGTGCATGTATGTGCAGGAGCACATGTATGTACTGGAGTGCATGTGTGTGCTGGAGTGCATGTATGTGCTGGAGTGCATGTATGTCCATGAGCACTAGTATCAGTCCTCCATGCTGAGCTGTTATTTTGAGCATGCAAAGGGGCTCCATCTCACTCCTCGTTGTGCCCCCTGAAGCAAGCACGTACATGCACTGGGAGTGCAATAACAGCTGGGCTGACTGGGAGCTTCCACTGAGCTGGTGCAATGCCAGGCACTGGCCGTGCTCTCTTCCAGGCATTCAGTGCTCACCACACTCCATGAGATGAGCAAAGTGGTTAAGAACATGTGGTTTGGGGCGGGGCACGTTGGCTCACGCCTGTAATCCCAGCACTTTGAGAGTCCAAGGTGGGTGGATCACGAGGTCAGGAGATCGAGACTATCCTGGCTAACATGGTGAAATCCCACCTCTACTAAAAAAATACAAAAAAATTAGCCTGGCGTGGTGGCGGGTGCCTATAGTCCCAGCTACTCAGGAGGCTGAGGCAGGAGAATGGCGTGAACTTGGGAGGCAGAACTTGCAGTGAGGCAAGATCGCACCACTGCACTCCAGCCTGGGCAACAGAGCGAGACTCCATCTCAAAAAAAAAAAAAAAAAGAACATGTGGTTTGGAATACCCAGGTTCAAAGAGGCTCTGCCCATTATTAGCTGTGTGGCTTTGGGTAAATTGGTTAACCTCTGCGATTCCTCATCTGTAAAAGGGAGATAAAAGTTTCAAAATCATAGACTTGTGAGGATTATGTGTAAATGTAAGACTTAATGTTTGTAAAAACCTAGAGTAGAGCCTGGCCTGGAATAAATGCTCAATGAATATTAGCTATTATTGTTCCTGTCTTACAAATAGCAAACTTAGGGCTTAGAGCGTTTAAGTAACTTGGCTATGTTCCCATAGCCAATAAGAGACAGGTGTGTGCACAGGCTCACATTCTCTCTCTCTCTCTGATACACACACACATGCACCATTACAGAGTGCCCCCCAAACCTCCGGCACTCTCAGGGAGAGGCGCCACACCAGTGTCTTAGGGGATTCAGAATCACTAAGGCCCAGAAATCCCTCCCGCTGCTGCTTCAGGACATAGATCAGGAGGGCAACGCTCAGGGCGAAAGTTGCCCAGTGCTGGTGCTGCCCTAAGCGCAGCCCTTGTAGGGAGCGAGGCAGAGGCTCATCTCTCCCAGGGTGCACCGTTCACAGCAGGCGGTTGCTCAAAGGTTGTTGCACCACAGGAGACTCTAATGGGAAACCCTGCCTGGGGGACTGACTGCTTCAAAATGGCCCTTGAGGGTCTTTTCTTCTTTTCAAGGTCTGCTGTACTATTTAAGCATCTTATCTTCATCCTGGTAATAATGTCTCAGTTCCCAGTCCTTCAGTACTTTCCAAGTCACCTTCCACACTCTCACCAGAGTAATGTTTAATTATAGTTTTCATCATGTGACTGCCTTGTTCAGAAGCCTTCAAAAACTCTGTCTCCTGTCTACCAAACCTCAGCTATGGGGTCCTGACCTCAATGTGCTCCCTCTGCTCCAGTCAAGCCAGAACCTCACTGACTTCTGCATGCGCTTTTAAGAAAATTACATTCGAGCATTGGGAGGCAGGAATCACACAACACATTGCTTTGCAGCCCCAAGAGGCTTATCAGTAAATGCCAGAGATGCATCTGGCTGCGAGGCAAAGAACCAACTCAAAATGGCCTCGACCATCTGGGAACTTATTCTCTCAGGTAACCAGAAGGCTGGGGTAGGCCTATGCTCAGTTGGCTCATTTAGTGGCCTAGCATGAACCCTTGATCGTTCTACCTTTCTGTGCTGGCATCCACAGCCTGGCTTTGTCTGCAAGTCTGTCTGTATTCATGGTCACAAAATGGCTGCTGCAGCCCCAAGTGTCACATCCTCCCACAATAACGGTCAAAGGCTGGAGAGGAGATAACTTTTTCCATGTGTTCTTTTTAAAAGCAAAGAGAAGTTTTCAAGAACACACCCATCTGATGCCTTCTCATCCTTCAACGGCCAGAATGGCATCATGAGCCCACACCTAAACCAATCTCTGGCAAGAGGAGTAGAATTAATGTGGTTGGTTTGGATTAAGCAAGCTTCCCTGAAGCATAAGACCACCAGACACCTGAACATGATGCTGGCAGGGCAGCCTGCAGGGTGTGATACACTGAGGGATGGGAGGAAAAGTGGTCTTCCAACCCACCCCTGGCCTCTTTTTCAGACTAAGCACCATTTCATCATGGTGCCCACCTTCTCTGACTTACAGAGGGCTTCCCCTCCTTCCTACACCCTTTTGTTTCAGCCATAGCCAAATGGCTTGTGGGTGCCTGGATGTATTCTGAGAATTTGCTGCTTTCAGGGCTTACATAGGCTGTTCTGTTTGGAACACACTTCTCCACCCATCTTTAGTCCACTGCATCTTACTTCACCTTAAAAATGTCACTCTAGGACTGACTCTTCCTGGAATCCTTCCCTGTGCCCTCATCCAGGGCCCCTCCTGTGCATCCCAGTGGCACTCCAGGGCTTCTCCGTTGTGGAGTGCGCCCCTCTGCACTTTATTCTTTGTTGCCTTGTCTGCCTTTCCATCCAGCTGGGATCTCCTCGAGGGCAGGCCTACATCTGCTGCACTTTGGGACATGGAGCCTGGTCCAGCATCTGGCACAGAGCCATCCACCAGAGTTTGTTGAATGAATGTATGATTAATGTGTTACCCAGCACCCCCTGCACGTCCTGTTTGCCCATTTCTTGGGCCGGGGTAATGGAGGTTATAGACCGGGGCCCCAACCCCAGCTCTGCCTCCAGCTTCTAGATGTTTCTGTGGATGTAATTTCTTCTTTTGGCACCTCAGTTTCCTTATCTTTGGTGCCCCCAATTCCCAAGAGTCCCTAACTCCTCTAGCCTGGGTTTCCCTGAAGGCAGGACCTGAGACAGGAACTTGGGTGCAGGCAGCTTATTTGGGAGGTGCTCCCAGGAACCAGGATTGAGGGAGCAGAAAAGTGAGATGAGGAAGGAGGAAGTCATCATGGGAGTGTGACACTGGGGTCCCTGTTCTACGTCACTAGGGCTCAACTGTCCTGGGATCTCCTGAGAAGCATATGGGGTATTTCCAGGACCATGCCCTCAAAGGCTGGGAGATGGGAGCATTTATCTCTGCTAGCTCTTGTTCCCCATCAGTCAAAGTTCATTCTCAGTAACCTTAAGTCTCCTGGGTTTCTGGGATGTCCTCATGCACAGGCTAGGTGGTTGCTGTGATGTGGGCAGAGGTCTTGAGCAGAAAGACATACAGAGGGCACTCAAGGTGGAACAGTGTCTGGGGAGGTTCTCCCCCAGAATTGCCCATCGCAGCTGCAGCTAAACTCAGAAGTGGGCTGAGGGGGCACCAGGGGCCTCTGCTCCGTTCTTTCTAGGAAAATTATCTTAGTTTCAGGGGTCACTCAGGGGCAATGGCAATCAGTGGTTATCAGGAGCGTTGAAGAGCCTGAGCACACCCCAGCAGCCTCTTGACCCCCGATACTTCTCCTTCCTTCTAGCTGGCGTCCAGCTTCCAGGGCACTGCCCGGATTGGCTTGGAGACAGAGGCACAGTTCACGGCTGTAGAGAGGATACTGCAGTACATGAAGGTGGGGTTCAGGTCTGGGTCTGGTGTGGGGAGCCATGCAAGCTGGGGCATGACTTCTGTGACCTCTACAAGCCCCACTGGCCTCAGAGCCCTGAGACCATCCCAGGAAACACCAGGCTCCTGGCCTTTCCTCCCCGTCTTCCCCAGACTTTTGTTGACCATCTCGCTGAAGCTCTTCCATACCTGTCTGCTCACTTTGACCACATCCCTCACAGCATTCCTAGGGGGAAGAGGAGATCATCTTCTCCTCTTGGAAATGAGAGGTTTGCCCAGTGCAATAATAATGATGACAATAATCTTTGTTCCTATTATTGCTTCCATTTACGTCATGGTGGTTAAGAGCACAGATTCTGTAGCCAGATTTCCTGGGTTCAAGTCTAAGCTTTACCATTTGAATCATTGGAATAACCTGGGCAACTTATTCAAACTCTTTTTCCCCATCTCTGAAATGAGAAAGACAATAGCGTCCCTTTGCCAGATTATCACAAAGTTGAAATGATATAACACGTAAAGCACATAGCACACTGCCTGACCCATAGTGAGGCTCCATCATGTTCTTTATTATTGTGATTGAGACCTTTCTATGGGCCAGGCATGGTGCTAAGCCCTTTATCTAGACTATCTCATGGGATCATGGAACAATTTTATTAGGTTGATTGGATGATTATCCACATTTTTCAGACAAGGAAACCGAGGTTGGGCCAGGCAGAACTTTTGCTTAAGATCACACAGGCTGGGGCTGGCAGAGCCCTGTGCAAACCAGGTCTCCTGCCCCCTTGCATGAGTGGAATTTATGAATTGTAGGGCTCTGATTTCCTGCCCAGGGATGCTGCTGTGACACGGCACCAGCATGGGGAGTTGTGGCTTGCAGCCAGGTGGTCAGATCCAACTTCTTCTCCAGCGTTCTTTCCTCTCAACACACACAACTGCACTTGATGCAGAGTGGGCTCGGCGTTAGGCAGATCTGGGTTTGAGTTCCAACCTGAAACTGTGTGATCTTAAGTAAGTTGTGGAACTTATGTTAAGTAAGTTGTTGATCTTAAGTTGTTGGATCCTCTGTCTCCTCACCTGGGAAATGCCTCCAAAAAGGCCTGTCTCATAGGATGAGGATAGAGAGAGATTAAGTCTGCACAAGGGCTCTGAGCTATGAACCCCGCCGAAGGGGTGAGTCTCTGCTGCCTTTACTGTCATTACCTTGGATTCTATTTCTTTAAAGTCACACAGTAAATCAGGAACGTTGCTCTATGTTAATAACAAGGGAATTAGCTATGCAGGTTTCTCACTCTTCTGGGGAAAATTTTGTATGTTTTAGGCGATGGGGGCGCGGGGGATGTTCCTCTGATTACACAGCAGGGGGCTTGACCTTGGCGCAAGGCAGGCTGGGGTGGGTCACACCCCCTACAGCAGGAGGCCGGCAGGCCCTCAGGGGATGGGCCGAGATGGATGATAACTATTGATTTCTTTTTCTTTCTTCAAAAACAAGATGTGTGTCTCGGAAGCTCCTTTACACATGGAAGGCACAAGTTGTCCCCAGGGGTGGCCACAGCATGGGGAAATCATATTTCAGGATTATCACATGAAATACAGAGACAACACACCCACCGTGCTTCACGGCATCAACCTGACCATCCGCGGCCACGAAGTGGTGGGCATCGTGGGAAGGACGGGCTCTGGTGAGCTGAGCTTCCTGGGCGAGCATCCCCAGCTCCTCCTTTGCCCTTTGGGCACTAGACCTATTTAGGGGCATGTGTTTGCTCAGTCATCCCCCAAATATGTATTAGGTCCTCACGCTGTGCTGGGCCCTGTGCTAGACAAACACTGGTGAGCGAAACCCAAGGTCCCCGTGATCATGGGATTCCAGTGGAGGAGACGGATGTTAAATAGACCAGCAAATAAAGACGGAAATATGACAGCTGCAGGCTGTGGTGGCTGCCGGGGAGGAAATAAACAGGGTGGTATGCAGAATAATGGGGCTAGTGGTACCGGGCTTTGGACACCTGGGTTCTGAGCCCAGTGCTTAAGCTGAGGGGTGTAGGGTCCGGGCAGGAGCACTTTTGGAGGGGCATTGCAGGGCACTGCCAGGATGAGGCACTGGAGTTAAATCCAGACTCCCCTTTTCCTCCCTCCCCACCCCCTTCCTGGACTGCTCTCACCAGCCTCTGTCTCCTCCTCTTTCCTCTCCCAGTTTCCTTTCTCCTCCTCAGTTTCTCTCCCTGTCTTCCTCTCCTGTCACTTCTGGGAGATCTGGCCCAAGTCCCCCTCCCTCTGCCTCTTTGCATTGTTCAAAAACTACTGTTAAGACTTGGTTCTTGTCCCCAGTCCCCCACTCCTGGACACCCCAGAGCTGCCTCCTCCAGGCAGCCCCATGGATAATGAGAGCCTGCCTGGTCTGTCTCCTCAGCACTCCTGCACTGCAGGGTGAAGAGCTTCCACATATGTTCTTTTGGGTGTTCTTCTCTTGCTATTTTCCACCTGCCGATTGGTGGAAACCCTGAGAGGGCTGGGGTCTGGCAGAGAAAAGCTCTCAGTAGATTCTGACCCTACTGCCTATATTCTACTGAGCACCTACTATGTGCCTGGGAACCGAAAGGTAAGGAAGACACACAGCTTCTACCCTCATAGAGCTTAACTTTGAGAACAGGGTTGAAACCTCCAATGCTTTGGAGCCTGGCAGGTGACATAGCTGAGTGCCATGGGTGGGTGTGATATATGGGGGCGGGGGAGGGCGGGTGGTGACTGGAGAATGCCACTGTGTCTCAACCAAGTGGCTGCACTCAGCTCCAGCCGAGCTGTTGCCTGGAGGGGGGATATGGGTCCAGTGTTGCCAATTCTACTAAATTTCAAGAGAAACATGCAATTTGAACTTTTATATCTAGGATTTTTAAAAATGCTGGCAAGGAATTAAAAAATAATCCTAACATTGTGTGTATGAAACAAAACATGTCTGTGGGCTGGCTTTGCTCCAGGGGCCCCACGTGTGCCCTCTGATCTAGGCTGTAACAAGCTGCTCATGGCATTAGGTATCACCTGGAGCAGGGACGCCAGCCCTCTCCTACCCCTTCAGGGCTCACAGTGATGAAGAATGGGCCACGGAGGGCAGTGGGTCAGGTGTGATCGCCAGGTGTGACCTGTGCTTCCGCTAGTGCAGATGCAGGAAACTGAGGCCCCGCTTGTTTCTTGCCCCACAGGGAAGTCCTCCTTGGGCATGGCTCTCTTCCGCCTGGTGGAGCCCATGGCAGGCCGGATTCTCATTGACGGCGTGGACATTTGCAGCATCGGCCTGGAGGACTTGCGGTCCAAGCTCTCAGTGATCCCTCAAGATCCAGTGCTGCTCTCAGGAACCATCAGGTGAGTGCTGGGCCAGCAGGAAGCCTGCAGGAGGTGGGTCACAGGACCAGGATTCCAGCACCGGGCTGCCTATAGTGAGCTGGTGACCAATGCCCCGATTTCCAGGCCTCCTTGGCCTGCTGGGCCACTCATGCCTACCTGGCTTACCTCACTGAAGTACTGCTGAGGATTAAATGAGGCCTCAATATATATAAGAGCACTTTGTAAACCATAATGTTATACACAAAAACAAAACATATTTTTATTTTTTAGAAACTGGATGGCATGGTGGTGCACAGCCGTAGTCCGAGCTATTTGGGAGGCTGAGGGAGGAGGATCACTTGAGCCCAGGAGCTCAGGGCTGTAGTACACTATGACTGTGCCTGTGAATAGCCACTGTGCTCCAACCTGGGCAACACAACAAGACCCTGACTCTTATTAAAAAACAAACAAACAAACAAGCAAACAAACAAAAAACAGAAACAAAACCCTGATGGGATTGGTCAGATTTCACTATACCATTAAGCATTTGCACTCAGGCTACCATATTCTTTCTTGTCCAGATGTAGCTTATTCTCTCTGTGCACTGGGCAAAGCCCCTGGGGACGTTTTTAGGAAGTGCTTCTTCAATGGTACACATTCTGGACAGGGGTGATGTGAGAAAAATCCAGGCAGCCCAGTCAGTGAAGCAGACAGAACCAGATCTTCCAGCCTCTTCACTACACTTTCTGTGTCCTCAGAAGTCAACTCAGGGACGAAGCTTTATCCAGATTAGGCTCCTACTGACAATGCACTTTATCTGGGAGGAAACATCAAGGCATGGGGACTGAGGAAGATGGATGCACTAAAAAGCAGGCTAGGTCCCCCCATGTTTTGTGATATTTAAGGAGAATTCTTAGAGCCAGGAGGATAAACTGAACCCCAGAGCTTCATTCATTCATTCCTTCATTCATCCTCCCACTCATTTAACTTGCCTTTTCTGAGCTTCTGCCTGGTCTGGACACTGTGCTAGGGACTGGAGCCAGTTTAATGAATGTACATTTTCCCTGCTCCCCCAGCAGGAGCTCACAGTGTGGGTGGGGAAGATGGTTTTGTACAGGGGTAAGACCCAATAAATCACAGTATGAAGGGGTAATTGCTAGATCAGAGATATGTACAAAATGCTAAGGGAGCTACGACTGGGATGAGTCACTGCCTGAGTGAATCCAGAAAGGCTTCCCAGAGGAGGGAACATTTGATCAGGGTCTTGAAAGCTAAGTAGGAGCTTTCCAGGCAGAAATAGGAGAGAAACTCTTTTCAAGGAGAAGGAACAATATGTGTACAGACACAGGGTTTCAAAATGACTGGGGCATGAGGTGGGGCATGGTAGTTCATGCCTGTAATCCCAGCACTTTGGGAGGCCAAGGCAGGGAGATCACTTGAGGCCAGGAGTTTGAGACCAGCCTGGCCAACATGACCAAACCCTGTCTCTACTAAAAATACAAAAATTAGCCGGATGTGGTGGTGCATGTCTGTAATCCCAGCTACTTGGGAGGCTGAGGCACGAGAATTGCATGAGCCCGGGAGGTGGAGGTTGCAGTGAGCCGAGATCGTGCTACTGCACTCCAGCCTGGGCGACTGAAGTAAACTCTGTCTCAAAACCTTCCCTGCCCCTACAAAAAAAACAAAAAAATGGTTGTGTTAGGGGAATGATAAGACATTTAGTGATAGATTTCTATGTTACAGTAGAATGTGGCCAAATCTCCTGTGCGTTGATATGAAGAGTAGTAAAAATATGAACTAACATTTATTGAGCATTTATATGTGCCAACTGAATGCTTTAGTATACTGCCTAATTTAACTCTCCCAGCAACACTGTGAGGCCCCTTCATTATCCCCATTTTACAGATGAAGGCACGGAACTTAGAGAGGAAGGGGACTTGTTTAAGGACACACAAAGAAATGGTGAACATGAGATATAACCCTAGGTGTTCTAAACCCATAATTTGTGATATTTCCCCCCACCTCTTGCTGTAGAAAGAAATGTGGACTTGAAATCCTACCTTAGAACTTAAGGCTCTACCCTTAAGCGTCTCTCTGAATGTCTTTGATGCCAGCCTGGCTCTCATACTGGCTTGTGGCGTGACCTTGAACAAGCCATTTAAAACTGATAAGAAAGGAGTATACCCATCTCATGGAGGAGAAAATGTCAAATAACCCATCTATGAAAGTGCTTTGGAGATATCAAATGTCATGCAAATAAGACCTGCCTCTTCTTTAGTACACATTAGCCCTACACACAAGATATGCGTGGCTGGCACAACTGGGGAAGGATAAAGCGAGGTTGACAGGTTTCACTCAGGGCTACATGGCTGCATAGCAGGGAAGTGTCTAGTGCTGCCTGTTCCAGATGCAAGTGTAAAGCTTGCTGGGTGTAAAGTCCAGATAGATTCCCTCTCTCATGTCAGTTACCTGGATGTTAGGATTCTTTTCACTGCAAGAAACAGAAAGTCCAGCCCCCCCACAATGAGCTACCACTTCACACCTACTAGAATGGCTATAACAATAATAAAAAGTAAATAGCAAGTATTATTAACAAGGATGTGAAAAAATTGAAACTCTCATGCATTGCCAGTGGGGATGTAAAATTGTGCAGAGACCATGGAAAACAATTTGGCAATTCCTCAAAAAGGTAAACAAAAATTAGCTGGGCATGGTGGTCTGTGCTTGCAATTCCAGCTACTCAGGAGACTGAGGTGGGAGGCTTGCTTGAGCCCAAGAGGTCAACGCTGTAGTGAGCTGTGTTTGCACCACTGCACTCCAGCCTCGTCGACAGAGTGAGACCCTGTCTCAAAAAAAAAAAAAAAAAGTTAAACATAGAATTACCATGTAATCCAGGAATTTCACTTCTAGTTATATATCCCAAAGTGTTGAAAGCAGAGACTTCAACCCATATGTGTACACTAGTGTTTAGAGCAGCCCTACTCACAGTAATCAAAAGGTGGAAACAAG
Source organism: Pan paniscus (assembly GCF_029289425.2). Classification (NCBI taxonomy): domain Eukaryota; kingdom Metazoa; phylum Chordata; class Mammalia; order Primates; family Hominidae; genus Pan; species Pan paniscus. Next base: position 57,635,418 of record NC_073267.2, on the reverse strand, counting down.
TCATACGTCTATAAACAGATGAATGGAAAAACAAAATGTGGTATATACATACAATGGAATATTATGCAGCTCTAAAAAGAAGGGAAATGATACATGCTACAATATGGATGGACACGAAGTGAAAGATGCCAGACAGAAGGACACATACTACATGAGTCCACTTATATGAGGTAGCTGGAATAGGCAAATCCATATCGATGGAAAGTAGAATAGAAGTTACCAAGGGCTGGTGGGGAGGGGAAAGAAGAGACTGTTTAATGGGTATAGAGTTTTTGTTGGGGATAATGAAAAAGTTTTGTTTTGTTTTGTTTTGTTTTGTTCTGAGACCGAGTCTCACTCTGTCACCCAGGCTAGAGTGCAGTGACACCATCTCAGCTCACTGCAACCTCCACCTCCTGGGTTTAAGTGATTCTTCTGTCTCAGCTTCCTGAGTAACTGGGACTACAGGCTTGCATCACTGTGCCTGGCTAATTTTTGTATTTTTAGTGGAGCGGGGTTTTACCATGTTGGCCAGGCTGGTCTCAAACTCCTGACCTCAAGTGTTCTGCCCACCTCAGCCTCCCAAAGTGCTGGGATTACAGGTGTGAACCACCATGCCCAGCAGGATGATGAAAAGGTTTCGATATAAATAGTGGTAATGGTTACATGACATTATTAATGTATTTAATGCTGCTGAATTGTACACTTTTAAGTGGTTAAAATGATAAATATTATGTACTTTCTATCACACAATAAAACAAAACCCAAATGGCTTAAGGAAAAGTGGCCTCTAATGACTCATGCATGATAATGGGGAGGCCAAGGCTGAGTTCCAGGGCCCGGTTTTCCCCTAGCATTGCCTTGCTTCATTCTGAACTCCACATGAGGGCCCTGGGGGGCTCCATGTGTCCCACTCCTGTGGGAGGATGGTTGCAATCTCTCCGCATGTCTCCCATGGTAGCCTGAAAAGTCCTGAGATACACTCTGATTGGTTACTTTCCCACCCCAAGCTAAGCACCATGGCCAGGGATCGCTGTATGTCGATTGGCTTATCCTTGAGCCCTTTGCTTCATCAGGAGTGGATGGTGGAGCCTGCCCTGGAACACATGGGCTGGCGGACTGGGGAAGAGGTGGCCCCTAAACAAAACCTGGGCGTGCTGCCTGCAGAGGGAACAGGTGCTGGGAGGCATAAAAAATCTCCATTTGTGGTGGTTCCATGCATTTCCCTAAACCCCATAATCCGGTTCTAAACATTCTTGGTCATTCACTGGGCATATAAATGAGTGTTCAAAGCCTGGGTGATGTTGTTGAACACTTCTCTTTCTCTCATATGGCAGATTCAACCTAGATCCCTTTGACCGTCACACTGACCAGCAGATCTGGGATGCCTTGGAGAGGACATTCCTGACCAAGGCCGTAAGTAGCTCCAAGGCCCAAGTCTTGGTCTAAGTCTGCATCGCCCATGGGGGGCTGCTCCTTTGGGGCTCCTCTCATGTGGTGTTCCAGCTGCTGCTGCTTCGGGTCATGGATGCATCATCTCATGGAGATGAGATGACTTGGCATTCCTAAGTCAAGGCTGATGGCACTCAGACACCAACCGTGTGCCAGACACTGTTCTAGGCTCAGGGGCACAGCAAAGACAAGGCAGATGAGGTCTTTGTCCTCCTGGTACGTACATTTAATAGGAGATAAAGGCAACAAGTAAATGCAGGAGATACTTTCAGATACTGGTAAGGGCTGTATAGGTAGTCATGAGACCCATAGAAACTTCAGGGCAGGAGCAGCTCTTTTCAATTGGGTGGCCAGGCAAGGTCTCTTTAAACAGGTGGCAGCTGAGCTGAGACTAAGAACTGAGGGGGAGCCGATGAAAGATCTTTTGAGAGGACATTCTGGGCACAGGAGCTAGCGTATGCAAAGGCCCAGAGACGAGAGTGAGCAAGGCACAGTTAAGGAGCAAGAAAACAGAGGCTGGAGCATAGAGAGAGGGGGCAGTGTTGCCAATACAGTGGAAGACTGATGAGGTCAGGTTGGGTCTCACCCCACAGTGGCCTCCAGGTTATGTTGTCTCTTCTTCCCATATCACAGATCTCAAAGTTCCCCAAAAAGCTGCATACGGATGTGGTGGAAAACGGTGGAAACTTCTCTGTGGGGGAGAGGCAGCTGCTCTGCATTGCTAGGGCTGTGCTTCGCAACTCCAAGGTGAGGCCACCACTGCTGTGTGGCCAGGGGAAGCCACAGACTACGCATGATGAGGGAAGCCACACCGGCTCCTTCTCCCTTCACTACCATGGGACACTGGGCTCTGTGCTGTACGTCTTAACAACAACAACAACAACAACAACAACAACAACAACAACAACAACAGCAACAGAATCCAAAGGGCTTATTCATTTCCTATTTTTATTATTATACTTTAAGTTCTAGGGTACATGTGCACAATGTGTAGGTTTGTTACCTATGTATACATGTGCCATGTTGGTGTGCTGCACCCGTTAACTCGTCATTTACATTAGGTATATCTCCTAATGTTATCCCTCCCCCCTCCCCCCACCCCACGACAGGCCCCAGTGTGTGATGTTCCCCACCCTGTGTCCAAGTGTTCTCATTGTTCAATTCCCACCCATGAGTGAGAACATGTGGTGTTTGGTTTTTTGTCCTTGCAATAGTTTGCTGAGAATGATGGTTTCCAGCTTCATCCATGTCCCTACAAAGGGCATGAATTCATCCTTTTTTACAGCTGCATAGTATTCCATGGTGTATATGTGCCATATTTTCTTAATTATTTCCACACATCTACAACCATCTGATCTTTGACAAACCTGACAAAAACAAGAAATGGGGAAAGGATTCCCTATTTAATAAATGGTGCTGGGAAAACTGGCTAGCCATATGTGGAAAGCTGAAACTGGATCCCTTCCTTACACCTTCTACAAAAATTAATTCAAGATGGGCTTATTCATTTCACTGAGTGCCATTCCACATGCATTTGTGGTGTGGGTGAGGCATGGTAGATGAGATTCACAGCCTAGGCTGCCTGATAGCAGATTCCTTACACCTGAGCTGAAATGTCTCCAACTAGACCAAATGATGATCCTCTTTTCTCAGAAAAACACAACACATTAGACCCTCGTTGATTTTTAAATTGCCTACTGTATACTGTTTTAAAAACTTGGATGCAGTACATCCCTTTTATCTGTATTAGAATTGGGAATTGGATGACAGATGCTGATCCAGGGCAAAATTGCATATATATATATATATTTTTATTTACTTTAAGTTCTGGGATACATGTGCAGAACGTGCAGGTTTGTTGCATAGGTACACATGTGCCATGGTGGTTTGCTGCACCCATCAACCCATCATCTAGGTTTTAAGGCCCACATGCATTAAGCATTTGTCCTAATGCTCTCCCTTTCCTTGCCCCCCAGCACCTGACAGGCCCTGGTGTGTGATGTTCCCCTCCCTGTGTCCATGTGTTCTCATTGTTCAACTCCCACTTGTGAATGAGAACATGCGGTGTTTGGTTTTCTGTTCCTGTGTTAGTTTGCTGAGAATGATGTTTTCCAGCTTCATCCATGTCCCTGCAAAGGACATTAACTCATTCTTTTTTATGGCTGCAAAATTGCATATTTTTAAAAATTTTGCGGAACAGGGCTTCCAGCAGCTTTCTAGATATTTTGTCCATAATTTCAGGTGTTTGAGTATGTGAGATAGCCTGGGACAAACCTTCTCCTACGTAGGCGAGGCAAGACACACATGTACACACATACTTATGCACGCATATGTACATACCTCCTCCATACTCACACATGTATGCATGCTCACACACATGTATCATGGTGTGTGATACATGCATAATAATGCATGATAAATTAATGATAAATGCAAAAACTGTTGGTGCAAACTGTCAGAGCTGTGGGAAAAGAGCTCAGTGGGGCCCAAAGCCTGGGAAAATTTCAGAGGAGGTAGGACTTTCCCCCTCTTCTTTGGAGAGATGAACAACAAATTTGCAAAGTGTATGTAGTACTTTCTTCACACTTCCTTATTTGAATTACATAGCCATTTGGTGCTGCAATGGCTTCCTCTGTATTGCTTCCCAAATTTGAGTCATTACTTTATGATTTTTGTCATCTCTGGGTACCACCTACCCTGTGATTTACTAATGATACTCCCTTTTCAAAAACAGCCTCATCCCAAGCAGTGCCATTTGTGAAATCACACTTTCAGTGTGAGTTACAGTTTCCTCATGCATATCGTTAATGAAATAAATACAAAAATGTTAAACTAAAAAGAATGTTTATCCATATGCTGGAGAAATCGTCTCATGTGCCTCCTGGGGTGTGTGCCTGCCCCTTCTTGGAGAACACCGCTCTACTTTAGTTTAGGTAAATGGGAAAGTAGTTAATAAAACAAGAAGTTGCCACTAGGCCATTTTCATTTCCAAGAACTTAATTCTCTGGCCACTAAAATGCAGTTAGCTCCTGGTTGAGACCTAACGTTCTCTTCATAAGGTAATGGATAATCAGCAATCAGAGCGGGCTTTGCACTCAGCACAATTCTCCCATTTCCCAGCTAAAGAAATGGAGACCTGGAGAGGAAGGGCCCTGGTGAATTAGTGGTAAACCAGGGCTAGACCCAGGTCTCTAGGGCCTGAAGTAGACACCTTCACCCCTGTTTTTTATTCATCAGATCATCCTTATCGATGAAGCCACAGCCTCCATTGACACGGAGACAGACACCCTGATCCAGCGCACAATCCGTGAAGCCTTCCAGGGCTGCACCGTGCTCATCATTGCCCACCGTGTCACCACCGTGCTGAACTGTGACCGCATCCTGGTTATGGGCAATGGGAAGGTGAAGGCTGCGTCCTTGGGCTGGTGGGAGGATGAGGGCTCAGGCTGCTACCCCAGATGCCTTTGAGTCCTCCAAGGACACAAGCTCAGCTGTGCCCTGATCCTCCCCTCGCCTTTCTCCACCCTCCAGGTGGTAGAATTTGATCGGCCAGAGGTCCTGCGGAAGAAGCCTGGGTCATTGTTCGCAGCCCTCATGGCCACAGCCACTTCTTCACTGAGATAAGGAGATGTGGAGACTTCATGGAGGCTGGCGGCTGAGCTCAGAGGTTCACACAGGTGCAGCTTCGAGGCCCACAGTCTGTGACCTTCTTGTTTGGAGATGAGAACTTCTCCTGGAAGCAGGGGTAAATGTGGGGGGGAGGGGGTGGGGATTGCTGGATGGAAACCCTGGAATAGGCTACTTGATGGCTCTCAAGACCTTAGAACCCCAGAACCATCTAAGACATGGGATTCAGTGATCATGTGGTTCTCCTTTTAACTTACATGCTGAATAATTTAATAATAAGGTAAAAGCTTATAGTTTTCTGATCTGTGTTAGAAGTGTTGCAAATGCTGTACTGACTTTGTAAAATATAAAACGAAGGAAAACTCACTTTCTTTGTTCTGCTTCCTTTCGTTTCTTTTCTTTATGTTTTTTTAGACGGGGTCTTGCTCTGTTGCCCAGGCTGGAGCGCAGTGGCACAATCTCAGCTCACTGTAGCCTCTGCCTCCCAGGTTCAAGCAACTCTCCTGCCTCAGCCTCCTGAATAGCTAGGATTACAGCCATGTGCCACCATGACTGGCTAATTTTTGTATTTTTAGTAGAGGCAGGGTTTCACCATGTTGGCCAGGCTGGTCTTGAACCCCTGATCTCAAGTGATCCGCTTGCCTTGGCCTCTCAAAGTGCTGAGGTTATGGGCATGAACCACTGCACCCAGCCATCTTCATTCTGCTTTTTACGTTAGCTAGTACTTATTCAGTTACAAGGAACAGAGACTCCCTCAAACTAACTTTGGAAAAAAAAAAGAGTTTGTTGGTCTTATAACAGAAAGATACAGAAAAAGTTCAAGGTTGGGTGCCGGAATGAAAGGATGCCTGTTTTGAGGTCTCTGTTTCTCTTCTCCTAGCTCTGCTTTCCTTTGTTTGGCTTCGCTTTCTAACTTCCTCTTGCCTCATGGTGGCAATATGGTTGCCTGCAGCTCCAGGTTCACGTCCTACACACTCTGCACCCCCCAGGTCTTCTTGCCTCAATGATTCCAGGGTGAAATCTCACTGGGCCAGCTTGGGTCATGTGCTTGTTCCTGATCAATCATGTGCTAGGCTGTTGGCATACTGTGATTTGCCAGGCCTGAGCCACATGCCCATACTTGGGCCTGGGGATGGGATTTGCTGCCCTAGATCATGTAGACTGAGAATAGAAGAGGTTGTTTCACCAAAGTAAAATTGAGATGCTCTTACTACCTGAAGGAAGAATGGATATGGATGCTGGCCAGGCCCCAGATAGCAGCTGTCTACTATGATTGTTTACTGAAGAGCAGCATAACTTACAACGCATGACAACTGAAAATAAAATAATTTGTTTTCTCTCTTTCTTGTTCTCACTCCCCCACCCTCCACATGTGGTTACAGACAAATAGAAAAGGCAATCATTTTCAACTTACTTCTGGGGAGACCTTGTTGTTGGGGGAAATATGTTTCAAAGTACTTTCCTTTTTATTCCAGATTATGATGTCTGATTTTCAAAAAATGCCATAAAAAATCAATTTAGTAAACCAATATTTCTCACTCTCTTGCCTGCACTGGTGCTGGGGATGAAATGTTGTCCCTGCCCTCAGGGAATTTGGAATCTCGTGAGGGTAAGTAAACAGTAAAACTGTAAACAAGTAAGCAGGCCAATCCAGAACAGGGCTACCTGAGGCTAGAAGCAGGAACAGGGTGCAGAGGAAAAGGCAGCCCCCGGGGACTTCCTGGAGGCAGTGTGGGCACAGTTTACTGAGACCTGAGCACTGAACAAACATTTACTCCAAGGAAGGGGACTGGGGCAGGAAAGAATGTTCAAGGCAGAGAGAACAGCAAACAAATCCCTGCGGGAATGAGCTACTACAGGGGCTGATGCAATCCTTGGACGGAACAGGAGAAGTCCGGTGCCCTGGAGCGCGAACCTTCTGTTCCCCATTTGGGACTCTCTAGTGGCACCTGCTTCTCCTTCTAGGGGGTTTATCTTTCTTAAAAAACCTTTGCTCTGTTATTCCCTTCCCCTCAGTCCTGGCTTTTTTCTTTTTTGGGCCCTGAAGTGTCCCTGGGAACCCCATATGCTACCATCCTATCACAGTTCAGCTGCTCACCTGCCCATTGAGGGTGACTCTCCTTCCTCTGCTTCCCCATTCCCAGAGCTGCTGTGGGACACTGCCCACATCACGGGTGAGGGAGCTCTCTGCACACTGGCCCTCCCCAGGCCAGATGCAGCTGCCGTCTTTTCCTTGAGTGACCAGCAGATGGCAGCCTCGTCCCAAAAATGCGGTGATGGCCCCACTGGGCTTCTGAGCTGGCCGGATCCACGGAGATAATTCGCCACAAAAGTGTTGACCCCTGGAGTCAGAGGACAGGAAATAGAGCCCATTTCCACTCAGTGTGCAGAGCCCCAACCCATCTGCCCCCATCCCCACCTCCAGCAGCAAAATGTGAGAGCCATTGGCTCCGAGCAGCAATAAAGCAGAATTTTTTGAAAAATACCATTAGTTTTTTTAAACAACATTGATTTTACATATATATATATATATAGAGAGAGAGAGAGAGAGAGAGAGGGAGGCAGGGAGGGAGGGAGGGAAACGGAGTTTCACCTTGTTGTGAAGGCTGGAGTGCAGTGGCGCGATCTCTGCTCACTGCCACCTGGTTCCAGCGATTCACCTACCTCAGCCTCCTGAGTAGCTGGAATTATAGGTGCCTGCCACCACACCTGGCTAATTTTTGTATTTTTAGTAGAGACGGGGTTTTGCCAAGCTGGCCAGGCTGGTCTTGAACTCCTGACCTCAGGTGATCTACCCGCCTCCGCCTCCCAAACTGTTGGGATTATAGCTGTGAGCCACCACGCCCAGCCAATATTGTAATATTTTATTCCTTAAGCTGAGTGGTGAGTGTATGAGGCTTTGATTTTTAATAATTCTTTTCACCTTTTCAGGTTTCAGAAATGTTTTATGATAAACATTTAAAAATTGGTATTTGGTCTTTCAAAAATAATACTAAAATAATCATAATGAGAGAATGCAGGGCTTTGCTGTGCTTTGTTATATTTATTTGATGGTTTGTTATTATTTTTATTTTCAATTCCATACTGGTGGAGAGGAGGTCATGGAATTTTTTTAGAGGTTCTAGAGGCATGAGTTGGGGTGATGTTGTCAGAGGCATTTGAACCAGATCAACTCCATCTTGAATAGGGGCTGGGTAAAATAAGGCTGAGACCTACGGGGCTGCATTCCCAGATGGTTAGGGCATTCTAAGCCACAGGATGAGATAGGAGGTTGGCACAAGATACAGGTCATAAAGACCTTGCTGATAAAACAGGAAGCAGTAAAGAAGCCGGCCAAAACCCACCAAAACCAAAATGGTGACGAGAGGGACCTCTGGTTGTCCTCGCTGCTCCACTCCCACCAGCGCCATGACAGTTTACAAATGCCATGGCAACGTCAGGAAGTTATCCTATATGGTCTAAAAAGGGGAGGCATGAATAATCCACCCCTTGTTTAGCATATCATCAAGAAATAACCATAAAAGTGGACAACCAGCAGCCCTCGGGGCTGCTCTATGGAGTAGCCATTCTTTTATTTCTTCACTTGTTTTTTTGTTTTGAGACGGAGTCTTGCTCTGTCACCAGGCTGGAGTGCAGTGGCACGATCTTGTCTCACTGCAACCTCCGCGCTCCCGCCCCCCTGGTTTAAGCGGTTCCCCTGCCTCAGCCTCCCGACTAGCTGGGACTACAGGCGCCCGCCACCACGCCCAGCTACTTTTTTGTATTATAGTAGAGACGGGGTTTCACCATGTTAGGCCAGGATGGTCTTGCTCTCCTGACCTCGTGATCCGCCCGCTTCCACCTCCCAAAGTGCTGGGATTACAGGCATGAGCCACCGTGCCCGGCCCCTTTACTTGCTTAATAAACTTCCTTTCACTTTACTCTATGGATTCGCCCTGAATTCGTTCTTGCGTGAGATCCGAGAGCCCTCTCTTGGTGTCTGGATTGGAGCTCCTTTCCTGTAACAGTGTGGTCCACAGTGACAGCAACTGATGTGCAGAGCAAAGGAGGCCACAGTCACGCTGGCCCTGCCTGCCCTGCCCTCTGTCTGCAGCCCTGGACAATATCGTAAGAGAAACTGGTAAATGAGCAGTCTTCAGAGACCAACCTCTATGGTGGCCAGAGCACCATGCTGTGCAAGGCACCAGCAGAAAGAGGGGAAGACGCAGACTTCAGTCTTTCCGGTCCGGAAGGGCTTCTTTCAGAAAAGTGGCTCCAGAGGGCAGCCCCAGCCTAGAAGGCATGGACCTTTGGGTCACTGGAAAGGTCCCAGGAGGGAGTGGCTGCCTGGAGGGGCAGGGAGCTCACCGTGGCTGGGAGCATTTTCTGGCTCTGGAAAGCTCTCTCCAGTGCAAGGTGAGGGGCAGTGTTCTTATCCCCAGGCTGGGAGCGGGTCCCCCAAGGCTGAGTGCTGGGAGAAATTCTGCATACACCTCTCTGTGGACTGGGACACTGGAATGCAATAATGGAAATAATAACGCCTGACAGCAGAAGTTCTCAAACTTGAACTTGAGTATCCAAATTGCCTGGAGGGCAAGACACAGATTGCTGGACCCCAACCTCGTACGGTTCCATCCAGTAGGTCTGGGGTTGGGCTTAAGAATTTGCCCTTCTAACAAGGCTCAGATGTTGCTGATACTGCTGGTCTCTGGCCCGTGCTCTGAGAACACAGAGGTTAGCTGAGAGCACGTGTCCCATATGATCTAGACAGGAAGGGTCCAGGCCCCCATGTGAATGTGCTTCCCAAAGTTCCTGTGCTTCCGGGCACTTTGATTTGCATGACCTCTTTTAACTCTGCCTTCCTGAGCATCCCGCTAGGCCATCCATCCTCTCCTTTGCTCCACTGCATTCATCTAGCAGGAGAATTCAGCACTTTTCTTTATTTCCTTTGTATGTGTAGACCACTTGAATGAAGGGTGGGGTCAAAAGAACTGTTGACAGCAAGTCAACAACTTCCAGTTGAATATCAACCACGTGCTTTCTTAAGGAGTCCCTCACCATTCTACCCACTCTGGCTCTGGTTTCCTCTCTGGTTCTCTAATTACTGTCTGTGTTCTCCCTGCCCCCGCCTCCCAATTCTTGGACACGTTTTATGCAGAGCAGTTTAGTTCTCCCTTCTGGTGCCCTTTCCTGCCAAGCAAGTCATTAGGGTGTCTCTGACTGCCCCAAGAGACAGATCAAGGCAGTTGCTAAACAAAAACGGTTCCCACCCTCTGATTCACTCTGGTGCCAGCTGTTAAGATTGTAAAATTTCACCCCATTATCCTAAATGTCCCCTAATCTGTCCCCCGGCATCATTTAGAAAATTCTGTGGAATCCAACTGCTTCAGAGTCAGAAGCAATTTTAGAAGTCGTCAGTCCAGCTGTTCTTAGCCTGTGGTCCATGGACCTCTTAGCTAGATTCAGGGCATCTATGAATTTGGATGGGAAAAAAATGACACCTTTATTTTTACAAACTGAAATTTGGTGTTTTCCTTGATGGGGCAACAAATAGATAGTATTAGCAGTATCTGTGACTTTGTTACCAATAGAAATCAGCGGTATTCTCAAATCTCATTTCAATTGTTTCAGATGTCTCAAAATATCACTTACATGCATCAATGCTTTGAAATTATAATAGTCATTAGAACTTCTGCTAGATCACATTACTTAGTGCATCAATATAGAAGCATATACCTTACAGTATTCAGCTGTGTTTTATACATATTATCATAAGCACATTCTGTATAATTGGTTATCTTTGCAATCCTATGTACTTTATCTCATGCATAGAAATACTTTTTCTGAGAATATACTAGAATGCCAAAGAGGTCCATGGCACACAAACAATTTAAGAACCTGCATTTAACTCAGCTCTTTGATTTTCTAGAGGGAACTCGTGTCCCAGGCGGAGGAGATACCTTGCCCACAACCACACCACTGGCTTTTAATAGGCTGGTTTAGAACTCGAATCTAAAACAGGAGAGGGGGCTGGGCGCGGTGGCTCATGCCTGTAATCCCAGCACTTTGGGAGGCCAAGGTGGGCGGATCACCTGAGGTCAGGAGGTCGAGACCAGCCTGGCCAACATGGTGAAAAGCCATCTCTACTAAAAATACAAAAATTAGCTGGGCGTGATGGCATGCGCCTGTAATCACAGATACTAGGGAAGCTGAGGCAGGAGAATTGCTTGAACCTGGGAGGTGGAGGTTGCAGTGACCCGAGATCGAGCCACTGCCCTCCAGCCTGGGCAACAAGAGAAAAACTCCATCCCAAAAATAAAATAAAATAATAAAATAAAACAGGAGAGGGAAGAAAACGAGAAGGATGAAGCAAGCAGTAAGGGCTGGGGATAAAGGCCTCACCCCCAAACCAGCCAGCATGGCCTGCTCAGAGCAGGGGGACAGATAGGCTGCCCCTTCATGGAAGTTCTATTTCTAGTGCCTGACAGCCCCTTATGCAGAGCTTGCCATCCAGTGCGGCATCTCTGAAGAGCATTAGTGCAAAACTATGATTCATCAGAGCAAAGAGGAGTACATTTTGCTGACTTGATAAGCGTGTTTCTTGCCAAATCCTTGGTTCCCAGATACTTAATGGGTAGCATTGTACTCTAGAGAGAACCGTACCGATTTGGAAATTTCTGTTCTGATGTGAGGGTCTCAGTCCCTCTCAGTGGCATTCACTGAAATGCTCCCCACCTCCTTCTCCCCTCACATATCAATATCCTTCACTCATCTGGGGGGTGTTCACGATTTAGACTTAACAGGGCACTTCCTCGCACATAATTGCATATAAGTGCATGCCATAAGATTGTGTACAGTTACTAGAGATGGCTGAGTTTTTGCTCTAAACTCCTTAACAGCCCATGCAAAGAAAGAAATAGGTTTATTACAAGATTGTTATGACCACCATTTAAATGGAAAATTTATTTGTTTGCAATTAGCATAGTTTTCCTGATTCTGAGAATGGATTCTTTGAGAATTCTTTCTCATGTTGGGGGCAGGTTTTAACTCCTAGGCTCAGCTCTCTGAGCCAAGGGGCTTGCTCAGGTCTTTAAGCTGTTAAGTGGTGGAGTTGAGAACAGCACCCACATTTTCTGGCTGTGAAATATTTTTGTTCTTTATTAGAGGGCTTGTTCTCTGACTGTTGCATGCATGTATTTCTGGCTCACGAATCCTATTATTGCTTTACTTACATATACTGTTTTAAAAGTCCATGCAAATTCCAATTACTTTCCAAAAATCACTTGACATCAGCTTTGTTTGACAGTCCTTTTATATCTCTCGCCTTAGTTCATTAGGCAAATAAAGTGAAAAATCCAAACCCCTTCTTTTAGCAGAGACATCAGTGTATTTCTACTAAACAGATTCTAATAGCAACCCAGGAGGTAGAATTCTTACTTCTAGCGAGATTCTGCTAATTTTTTTTTTTTTTTGAGACGGAGTCTGGCTCTGTTGCCCAGGCTGGAGTGCAGTGGGGCACGATCTCGGCTCACTGCAAGCTCCGCCTCCCGGGTTCATGCCATTCTCCTGCCTCAGCCTCCCGAGTAGCTGGGACTACAGGCACCCGCCACCACCCCTGGCTAATTTTTTTGTATTTTTAGTAGAGATGGGATTTCACTGTGCTAGCCAGGATGGTCTCCATCTCCTGACCTCGTGATCTGCCCCCCTCGGCCTCCCAAAGTGCTAGGATTACAGGCGTGAGCCACCGCGCCCCGCTGAGATCCTGCTAATTTTAAAATTCTTATTCACAAACAATAGCTACCATTTATTGAGTGTTTGTTTAAGGCACTGTGTTTAAGCGCTTCACTTCCATGATCCACTTTAATCCTTAGTTAATTTACAATGCTTTCAGGATAGTGTTTTCATTTTGTAGTTGACGACATTGAAATTTAGAGATTTTGAGGACAGATCTGATTCCAGAGTTTCTACTCTTAGCCACTGTAAGCTATTGATTCTATGTAACTGCACACACTGATTTCTGAGCACTTCTTGGGGCCTTTGGGCCAAGTCTTTCTGCTCTTTCTCTCTTATCTGTCTCTTTCTGTCTTTGTCTCCCCACTCCTCTCTCTCTCTATTTTTTTTTTTCAGGCAGAACCTCACTTTTTTGTTGTCGTCGTTAAGACAGAGTCCTGCTCTGTCGCCCAGGCTGGAATGCAATGATACAATCTCGGCTCACTGCAACTTCTGCCTCCAGGGTTCAAGCAATTCTCCTGCCTCAGCCTCCCGAGTAGCTGGGACTACAGGTGTGCATCACCATGCCCGGCTAATTTTTGTATTTTTAGTAGAGATGGAGTTTCAACCATGTTGGCCAGGCTGGTCTTGAACTCCTAGCTTCAGGTGATCTGCCTGCCCAAGCCTCCCAAAGTGCAGGGATTACAGGTGTGAAGCACCACGCCTGGCCAGAACCTCACTTTGGAATAGAGACCCCACAGAATCTCAGAGCTGGGAAAATTTCCTTCCCATCAAGCACCAATTTTCCCTTGCCATGGAGCACCACTGCTGGTATGTGCGCACACAGACCCCTAATTTATGCATGTATAGTTATTTACAAGGATGTGCAGGGTGGACATGTGTTGAGGCTCGGACAACAATACCCCAAAGTATGGCACTTTGGTAGGCTGAGTACTTTGAACTGATGGAGTTTGGATGACCTCAGAAGCAGCCTCAGAAGCAAGTTCTCTCTGACCTTCTCCTGCCCTCCTGCACCCCTTGTGCACCTCTTCTCCCATGAGGTGAGTCATAGAAACCAGAGTTCCCCTTCCCCAAGGTGAGTCATAGAAATTCTTCCCCCAAAGCCACCGATAAAACCTAAAACTATGACTCAAACCTTCCCCCACCCTTCTGCACAGGAGCTGGCCGTAAAGAAATTCTCTGACCAACTTTGTCTGAGAGTAGGTCCTAAGACCCTCATTCCAGAGGGGTCGTGCCCCATACCTAGAAAGAAGAAATGCTGTGCAGAGAGGCCAAGAAGAATCTGAACAGACAGGCCCTGCTGGGTCCCCATCCCATCACCTCGGTCCATTACAGTTAATCAGAACTTTCTGTCCAATCGCATTTCTATACCACTGTCCATTCCTCATTGAGTCTAAGCATAAAAATGGACAGTTCTCCCTGAGCCTTTCGGTATTCATTTCTGAAGACTCACATGTCACATTAAACTTTGATGAAATAAAATTGTTATGCTTTCCTTTTGTTAGTCCGCCTTTTGTTACAAGAGTGTCAGCCATGACCCACATGACTGGTGAGGAAAAGTATCACACTTTTTCTCCCCTACACATGTATATCACTGTACACAATTTTTTTTTTTTTTGAGACAGAGTCTCACTCTCATCATCCAGGCCTGAATGCAGTGGCATGATCACAGCTCACTGCAGTCCTGACTTCCCTGGCTCAATTCATACTCCCACCTCAGCCTCGCAAGTAGCTAGGACTACAGACACATGCCACCACGCCCAGCTAATTTTTGTATTTTCAGTAGAGATTGGGTTTCACCATGTTGCCTAGGCTTGTCTTGAATGCCTGGGCTCAAGTGATTCACCTGCCTTGGCCCCCCAGTACTGGGATTATAGGCCTGAGCCTCTGCACTCAGCCAAAATAGAATTTTTAAAGGAAGAGGAGAAATATGAAAAGGATTTCTATTTTTTTTCTTTTTGTATTCCAGTGGATTATCTCGCCCCACCCCGAGCCGTGTGTACACCCAGGCTGGGCCTCAGTTCCCTGACTGTGGGTGAGTCCACGCTCTGCCTGGAACAGGAGCTTGGCTGGTCTTTTCCTAAGGACTTCCTTGGATACAGACCGGACAGTCCCTCTCCATCATTCTCCACTCTGTTTCCGGCTAGGCCCACCAATCTTCTTGCGTAGCGCCCAATACTGATTGTCTGGGTGGAAATCCGTCTCCGCCCAGCCTTTCATGGAGATAGAGGAAAACTGATCGGCATTCTTCCTCCATAAACTTGATAGCACTTGACTCCGTTTGGAAGATTGTGGAAGCGAGTCTTTGCTGTGTTTATGAGACCCCCGG
This sequence comes from Pan paniscus, assembly GCF_029289425.2. Taxonomy (NCBI): domain Eukaryota; kingdom Metazoa; phylum Chordata; class Mammalia; order Primates; family Hominidae; genus Pan; species Pan paniscus. The sequence continues at coordinate 57,620,321 of NC_073267.2, read as the reverse complement.
GGTTGTTGCGAAGATCAAGTGATAAAGAGGATAAAGAATTTTGAGATACACAAAGGGCTCCAGAAATGTCAAGTGATATTATTAGCAGTGATTTGCATTCATGAAGGGAAGAATGGACGGAAATTAAATGGAACACTTTGGACACGTGTAAGGAAACTGCTGTCGGTCTAGCTCACTCCCCAGGCCGGAGAGCCTTCCTGGGAGGACCCATTTTCCTACACAGCTGCCCACAGCCCCTCTCCATTTCCACCTCCCTCTAGGTAGGAAGGGAACTCAGGCTGGGCAAAGGCGGTGAATTCGCATCTCCAGGAAGCGGCGGGGCCGGAAGGCAGCCAGCAGGGGGCGGCATTGCGCAGGACAGGAGAAGGTAGCGGCCAAGTTCCTCATGAAATCCACGTGCGTGAGGCTGGGAGGGTCCTCTAAGATGTTTAAATAACCCTTAAAGCGGAATCAAGATTTGTTTTTTTTCTGCACTTAGAGAGTTTGCTCCCTCCCAGCCGGCTTGCTGAGCTCTGTGGAACCCTTCGGCTCGGCTCCCCTGAAATCGGGCGCTTGTTCTGGGACAGGCGCAGAAGGGACCCCAGGAATCACGCTTGCGCTCGGGATGTGCAGGGTTCCAAGGGTGACACAGGGGAACTTTAGTATGCAAGGGCTAGCTGCTAGTGCAGGTCTCAGACTTACCTTCCGTTCATTTCAAGACAAATTGAGCTCAAATTACCCTTTTCTTTTTCGTTAAATGAATGGGGAATGAATGAATGAGATTTTCTGTTTTGAAGATGAGGCTCCTCTCCCCTCCCCTCGCCTCCCCCTGCCCTCCCCTACCACTGCCCTCCCCTCCCCTCCCCCTGCCCTCCCCTCCCCTCCCTTCCCTTCCCCTGATCCCAAAGTTGATTCCCGGTTGCAGGAACACAGCGTAGGAAATTCGATGCATTCTCCCAGGAAGGAGCCTGGAGTGGGACTCAGGGGACCTGGGTGCTGGTCTCAGCCCCACGCCAGTCGTGGACAGGCTTCTGTTCCTTGGGCTTCTCGTCTGTAGAATGACGGTTGGAGAGAGGATTTTTCTCCTTCTCTTCTACAAGGATGTGCTGTGACAGCCAGGGAAGGGCTGGCCATGCACAGTGCTTTCATGCATGGGCTCTGACTGTCACCAAAGAGCCAGACCGGGCCACAGGCCATCCTGGAAGAGGGGAGAGCCCTTTAATGTGGGCAGAGGGAATGTTGGCCCGCCAGAGTTCCCTCTCAGGAGTGGTGGGAGTGGCAGTTGAATGGGGCAGTTGGAGAGGAGGACTTCAGGCGGGTGGGACAAGAGAAACTGAATCTGAGATCCTTGGGGAGAAGGAGGCCCTGGAGTCCTGGGCAGCAGATGCCAGGCTCTGAGCCCCATGACTGCTGACCCTCCTCCCCTCCCTCTCATCCTCAGCCCAGGTAAAGCTTCATTTCCAGCCCAGGTAAAGCTTCTCCCTGTAACAATTAGCGGCTATCATTTAGTCCCAAGGGCCTTTGTGTCTCATCCCCAGGACAGGCTGTGTGTGTGTGTGGTGGGGGGTTTGGGGGAGGTGACACCACTGAATGGGGCTGCCCAAGTGGGAGGCAGCAGCGACGAGGCTCCCAGAAGAAAGGCAGCCCCTCTTCCACTTTTGGAGCCCCCGCTATCATAAAAGAAAAGGCAGAAATGCCAAGACACGATTTCAAAATCTCTGAAATACAAAAGCCTACATTGAATAATTTAAGTCTTTTCCCACACATGCACAAACACAAACACATATACAGGGTAGTGTTCACAATTTAATTATGGGATTTATACCTCCCCCCCCACAAAAAGACCTGGAAAGCTTTACTGCAGTTCTCATATGAGGTTTCCATCTTTCTTTCTTTTTTTTTTTAATTTTAAATATATTATTTTCCTGGGAGTGTAGATTTGAATTGCTCTGAATCCAGGCTCTTGCATCCTTCTTTGATCGTGTCGGAATGTGTCTGTAACTGGATGGATGACCTCTTTTGGAGATGCCATCACTGGCCACTGTTTTAGGCCTTCTGGGAGATGAGGGGACTTGAGCAAAAGCACCCCCACTTCCCTTCCCACACCCCCAGCTTGGTGCTGTCCCCTGCATGCACTTCCCTCTGCCACCTCTCTGCCTCTCCCTGCCTCCCAACCCCAGTCCCTCATCACTCACAGGGCTTTCTGGTCTGGCTGCCGCAGGTGCCTGGGACCTGGGGACAGACAGGAGAGGTGAGGTGCAGGCAGGGCCTGGGAGAGCTCCCCAGTGTCTCCTCTGTGCTGGAGGCCAGTCAGGCCCTGGAGGAAGGGGCTGTGGGAGTTGGGGGAGACCATCAGATATTGATAACTTTGGTGGCTTTAAATTAACAATGGATTTATTAAGAAAGAAGTAGGGCTGTAGTCTCATACCTGGGAAAAATTTTATGACTAAAGGTGTGCCTGCTTTTGGTTGATGGAGGAACTCCCATCATGAGCACCAAGGAAGACCCAGAGTCCAGTTCTCAAACATAAAGTTGTTAATTTTCTGGGCTAGACAGGGGCAGAAATGAAATATAACAGAGCAAAGTGGGCAGGTGTGGAAAATGGTTCTTCTTGAGATGACTTCTAGACATCTTTTGTTCTCTCTTGGGGCAGAGACAAGGATAGAGAAAAAGGCCTCAGGAAACACTATAAGGAAGACAGCAGTGCCAATGCAATAATAAGTGTTACATGACCCCGAATCTCAGAGTCACAGAGACAGTAAGGAGTGGTGGGGATTGTGGCAAACTAAAGCATGTGTACCCTGCCCAGGAGGGGCTGCCGTGCTCAACGTAAGTGGATTGTCACCACATGAACATACAGAGCTCTTGATATTTGACGAAAGCCAGAAGCCAGTCTTATTTTTTTTTTAATGTGGTATCTCCTCATTTTTAAATGTTTTCCACAAATTGGAAAAAAATGTTTAAACTATGCAGGCCATATAAAATGGAACTGCAAGTTGTACATGGTCTTTGTGTCCTGTGCTCTAAACAGAGCCCTTCCTGCTTCTGCCTGTCCAGTCTGTTGAGGTTAGGTTAGGAACCCCCTGCCTGCTAGCAGAGGGGTGCACCAGTGACTTTTTGGCATCTCCTGCCAACCCTCAGATGCTCTGCATGGAAAACACAATGCCAAGAACAGAGCCATGATGGCTGCAGGGACCCTGGCCCGGTTGGCACTGCCTCCTCCCAGCTCTCATCCGCTGTTTACCCCTCAGACCCCATCCTGTGATTGCCAGCAAACAGATTTCTCACCCCAGGCAGCTCCTCACTCCTGGCAGAGGATGGCGTGACAGACGGGGATAGAGACGTTAGCCAAAGCAGGCTTCCTGATTTTAAAAAAAGTCTCATTTTTCCCCCCAGGGCTGCCAAATTTAGCAAAGTGCCATTCCAGCTGCAATGCTTCCAAGCCGCCTCAGATCATCAAAACTTCACATGCCCTGGGGAGCACTCAAGGAAATTACCTTCTAGCACCAATTTCCTATGCGCGCTGATTACTCAAACCTGGCCAGGGAGGCCTGACCTCCAGTGTTTGGCATCTGGGACTCAGGAGCCCTTAAGACAAGCTGATGACATCTTGCTGCCAGGGTCCCTTACCATTAGAAAAGGGAACCAAAAAATAGAAGTTATAGGTAAGGGTTCTCCACTGACAATGAGTTCCACCCTCTCAAAGGGGCTGGGAAAGATTAGCCTGGATGAGAGAGGACTAGCCACTGGGTGGCTGGGAGTGAGTTGTCAGAAATGACAATGGTCCTCAAATATCACAGGGCACATGAAGAGGACATCAGTGGAGGATGCATGGCTCCTGAGAGCCAAGAAGTGTGCAGAAAAATTGCATTTAGTTCCACAGAAGGAAAAAAAAATCATCCGCTTTAGGGCTATTTCTTTAGAAAATGCTTAACTTTTTATTTTGCAATGATTTCAAACTTACAGAAAAGTAACAGAAATAATGCTAAGAGATCCCAACTACCCTTCACTGAGATTTGCAGTGACATTTTTGCCACATTTACTTTAGCATTAATATCAAAATCAGGAAATTTATCTTTGATAAAATATTATTGCAGAATCTATAGTCCATATTTAGATTTCTCCAATGTTCCAATACTGTTCCTTTAAACATTTCATTTACTTATTTTTATTTTTTTAGAGCAGGAGTGAAAATTTATTAAAAAGTTTTAGAGCAGGGATGGAAGAAAGTAAAGTACACTTGGAAGAGGGTCAGGCGGGTGACTTGAGAGTCAAGTGCACAGTTTGACCTTTGACTTGGGCCAATAATGTTCTCTATAGCAAATTAATTTTCTTCTGGTCAAGCATCCAATCCAGGCTTGTGTGTTGCTTTTAGCTGTCACATCTCTTCTGTATCCTTTAATCTGGGATGTTTCCTCACTTTTCTTTGTCTTTCGTGCAATTGACGTTTTTGAAGAGCACAGGCCACTTGTTCTGTAGAAAGCTCCTTTGGGTTCGTCTGGTATTTTCTCAAGACTAGACGCAGGGTATGCATTTCCTGCAGGAATACTGCATGTGGGCCGTTTTGAGAAGAAGTGACTGGGGTCTGTCACCAAAGCATGTTGAGGCCCGATCTGGTGGGCCAGAGGGAAATTCTCCCTGAGAGGCTGGTTTGCCATGTCTTGGATTCTATGATTCTCCCCCAAATAATTTCAGCTGGGTTTCAGAACTTGCCGTGAGCTCTTTCTTCTTCATCAGCTAACCTGCTTTCCTACCTCTGCTTTGCTCAGGTTACCAAGGGCAGGGCAGTGGCCCAGCGGCCACTGGGAGGTCGTAGGTGGTTGATCATGGACCACAGCTTGACTGTCCGCTGTGCCCGGCAGTTGCAGAGCGGGTGGACATGTGGTAGAAAGACCGTGCCCAAAGGCTGTACTTGGGTTCAGGCTTCTTTTCTTGCTTCCGATCCAGACCAGGGCTGAGTTCTGTTCATGCAGGGAGCCAAGGACCTATGCAAGAATGAGAGGCCAATTTTTAAACTTTTCAGCCCCAGCATCTCTGCAGTGGATAGCCTCCGTCTGTCTCCTGAAGTAAATGCAGAGAGGTCAGCAGGAGGCTGTTCTGAGTGGAGGGTGCCTTGGGTACAGAAAATTCTGAAGGGCTTTCTGGTAAACAAACAAATGGAAGTCTTGTGGAAAAGGATCCAAGGAAGGTTTTGAATCTGAAGTCTTTCACGGTCATGCCAAGCCTCGTCTCGACTCTTACCTAAGTCTGGTGCATACAGTCTCATGACACGGGCACACCACACAAACCAAGGCTCAGGCAAAAATCTCTGTTTGGGCTTTTTCTCAAATCCTTCTAGTCTCACCTCCCACGAAATTCCTCCCTAACCCCGTCCTCCTCCTAGACCGTATTGACCTCTACTTTCTCAGAACTTCTGTAGCACAGGTCTGCATTACTCAGTGACACTGAGCACAAACAGTCTGCTTTCGGCTTTAGATTCTTAAACTTATGATCAGATATTACAGCAATGTGGGAGGAAACCCGAGTAACTTCCAGATCTTATTTCCCCACCCCTAGAGGTAACCATCATCTTGGATTTGGTGTAGAGTGTTCCCATTCATTCTGTAAAAATAAACTTTATTTTTTAAGAATGGTTTTGGTTTACAAAAAAAATTGCAAAGATAGTACAGAGTTCTCCAGTACCCCATATCCAGCTACCCTTGCTAATAACATTAATAACATCTCACGTTAGTATGGTATATGTGTTGTAATTAATGCACAATATTGATACATTGTTAACTAATATTTATACTTTACTAGATTTCCTTTGTTTTTATCTAACATCCTTTTTTGGTTCCAGGATCTCATCCAAGATGCCTCTTCACAGGTAGTTGTCAGGTCTCCTTAGGTGCCCCTTGGCTGTGTCACTGTCTCAGGCTCTCCTTGTCTTTGATGACCTTGACAGTTTTGAGGAGTACCAGCCAGGTATTTTGTAGACTGTCCCTCAACTGGGATTCGTCTGATGTTTTTCTCATGATTAGACTGGCGTTATGAGGTTCTGGGCGGAGGCCCTCAGAGGTAAAGTGCCCTTTTTGCCACATCATATTAAGGGTACACGTTATCAACAGGACTTATCACTGCTGATGTTGCCCTTGATTACCTGGCTGAGGTGATGTGTGCCAGGCTTCTCCACTGTAAAGTTGCTACTTTTTTTTCCTTTTCCGTATGGTACTATACTCTTGGAAGCATTGGATTCTAGTTGATTAAGTTGTTTCTCACAGGGCTATGGGTTGACAATTCTGATACTGCTATACATGTACACAGTTAAGTAAACACATGGTAGATGGTGAGAGCCAGGCTTCTCAGTTTTAGAATTGGAGCTTACAAATAAGCAAGGGGAGGAGGCTAGAATTGTGATAATTATGGTAATGGATTCAAGTTGGAGAGTCAGTATGAACTCACTGTTAGCTTAAAATAGATATGGACGGTTACATATAGAAATATTTATAGATATGTGTTTATGCACTAGTTAATATGCATACATATATTTCCTTGCTTTGTCAGTTGAGAGGGCCTAGAAGCAACAACATCCTAATAACAAAGAATTTACCTAGTGCCCAGATCTTAGTTCTAATACGATTCTCCAATATAAGGAGATTCAAGTACTTGGAGAAATGAAATTTTACTACAAATATAGTCATTATTAAATAAAATATATTATTATATATTGCAAGCACATGAATTTGTATATTGTATATTTTGCGAGTTTGCAAACTTTGTATAAATGGTATCAAAGTGTGTGTATTTTTCTGCAGCTTTTCCCCCCCTCTCAATTTATCATATGAGCTATACACATAGTTTGATATGTGGACTTAGTTTATTCATTTTTACTGTTGAATAGTAATATGCCAAACTCATATTATACAATTTATTCATCCATTTTCCTATTCATGTATGTTTAAGATATTATAAACAGAGCCACTATAAATATTCCTGTAGAGGGGCCACAAAAATATTTTTTGCATGAGATTCCATCCTCTGTGGATTGTTTCCTTGTGTTTTCCTAGATTGAACTTCAGTGTTGACACCAGTATGAGAGAAAAGAGGCTAGCAGGGGCAGGGAGGAAATTCGCAGGAGAATGGAAGACAGCCTGCAAAATTAGTGGCCACTCTGTATCTGACTGCTTGAACAGGCAGGCTTTCTCCAGGGCATATATATAATTAAGAAGGATAATTGCTGCCTATGTTAGTAAGAATCTTTAACTTGACCAGATAATGCCAAATTGCTTTACAAATTAGTTATACAATTTATATTCCCACCGGGGGGCTTAAGAGCTGCAGTGCTCCATACATATGCCAACACTTGCAATTTTTAGACTTTTAAATAATGTCTATTTGAAGAATGAGAAATGGCTGTTATTGTGATTGTGGTTGTAATTCATATTTTCCTGATACTCAGAGATTGAGCATATTTTTGTGTGTATCTGGATCATCTGTCAATTGCCTTTTGCTGGCTCCTCTAATTAATTGTTTGTCCTTCTGTTATTAATGTATTGAGAATTCTTTATAAATTCTGCATACTAATTCTTTACAGTTAAATGGGTCACATCTGTGCCAGTATGTTGCTTCTCTTACAAATTATGTCTTCTGATTAATGGACATCTGTAATTTCAGTGTACTAGAATTTATCAAGATTTTGCTTCAGGACTTTTTAAAGAAAATTGCTTTAAGAAATTATTCCCTATCATAAGATCATAAATACATATCTCTGTATGTACTTTGTACTGTTAACATGGTATTCCTTTTTCACCCTGTTACTTTTAGCTTATTTGTGTGTTTATATTTAAAATAAACTTGTCATAGGAAGCATATCATTGGATCTTCTTTTTATATTCAGTCTGACAATCTTTGTTTTTTAATTGAAATGTTTACTCCATTTATATTTAATGTAATTGTTGATATGGTTGTGTTTAAGTCTATTGGCTTGCTATTAATATTTGTCTTCTATTTATTCCTTTTGTGTTTTATTCTTCTGTCCCTCCTTGCCTACCTTTTTTTTTTTTTTTTTTGGTTAATCTACTATTTAGTGTTTCATTTTATTTCCTTGACTGACTTCTTAGCTTTAACCCTTTTTAAAAAGTATTTTTTCTAGGGCTAACACAATGTTATAATTTATACTTTATTTGTTATTTTTATATCATCCCATACTTAATTTCAAAATAATTTATATTTTACTGTGTGTTATTGTGTGCTTATTTTTCACTTTCTGGGGAAAGGATTTGCATCTTAGTTGTTTCTCATACTTACTATTATTCATTCATTCAACAAATATGTATTAAACATCTCCGATGTACCAGGGACTATGCTAGGTATTGGAAATATAGCTGCCAACAAGACAAACATGAAGCCCACAGTTTGTTTGGGGAAATAAAAAAGTATGTAGGAAAGTTTTCTTAGAAAAGGAAATGTTTGAACTGAGCCTTGAAGGCTGAGCAGAAATTGGTCAAGTGAAGAAAGGGATACTAGATGGTTCCAGGTTGTGCAGTAGCAAATACGAAAACTAAAAAGCAGGAGGAATAAACAGTTTGTCCAGGGAGTAGTAAGATATTCCACATGGCTGGAGTGCAGTATTCAATGGTACAAATAGAGGGTGGAGAGTAGAGTATGCAGTTTGGCCAGAGGTTTAGGGAGTCTCTGGTAGCTGCTAATATTCTCATTGAATTAGGAATCTACAGCTGGGTCTATGATATTTATGTCATTAATATTCATTAACTGCGCTGGGCACAGTGTCTCATGCCTGTAATCCCAGCACTTTTGGGAGGCTGAAGCAGGCAGATTGCTTGAGCCCAGGAGTTTGAGACCAGCCTGGGCAACATGGCAAGAACTCGTCTCTACTAGAAATACAAAAATTAGCTGGGCATGGTGGTGCGTGCCTGTAGTCCCCACTACTTGGGAAGCTGAGGGGGGAGGATCACTTGAGCCCAGGAGGCAGAGGTTAGGATGAGCTGAGATCGTGCCACTGCACTCCAGCCTGGGCGACAGAGTGAGATCCTGTCTCAATTTTTTTTTTTTTTTTTTGGTGACTCACGCCTGTAATCCCAGCACTTTGGGAGGCTGAGACAGGTGGATTATCTGAGGTCAGGAGTTCGAGATCAACCTGGCCAATATGGCAAAACCCTGTCTCTACTAAAAATACAAAAATTAGCCAGACGCAGTGGCGTGCACCTCTAGTCCCGGCTACTCAGGAGGCTGAGGCTGGAGAATTGCTTGAACCCGGGAGGCAGAGGTTGCAGTTAGCCAAGATCGCACCACTGCATTCCCACCTGGGCGACAGAGTGAGACTCCATCTCCACAACAACAGCCACAATAACAACAAAAACTTTAAATTCATTAACAATGATTAAAGAGCTTTTCATCAACTACTAGCTCTAAAACATGTGGGCTTCTCCATCTGACTACGAGTCTTCAGTTTCCACGTTGGGGGATTTATCTTTTTGAGATGAAGACATTATGATTTTCAAATTCTGTTGTAAAAAGTACGTATATTATTCCAGAGGAGTGCCTCTTGTTATATAATATAAGCAAGGGTTATTGTAGGGTTATTGGAGGAGGGAGGGAACATCAGTTTCCTGTATCCAGAGTGCCCCAGATGAGATAGATGCTACTCATTCTCTATATACTCTTGAGTAAGTCCTTCCTCTCTCTGGGCCTCTGTTTCCTCTTCTGTATAATGAGAATTGTGTAAAAGATTGCATCTGAGGACACTTCCAGCTCTGCCATGCCATGGTTTTATCAGCCACTAACAACTTGATGGGAGTTGGTTTATTTACTGCTTCTAGCTATGAAAACTTCCAGAAAGAACTCATGGGAATGTGACCCCTGTTTCTATATAATAATAAGGCCTTTGTTTGCAAGTGGCAGAGACCAACTCAACATACCTTAGGTAAAAAAGGAGAATTTATCTATAGGGTATGGGGAAGGGGCTGTCATGGGACCCTAGGGCAGGAATAGAGGGAGGCCTCAGGAAAGGACTAAGACTAGGCATGGGAAACCTTCCGGGATCATGCTCTATGGATTGGATTTAGGTGGCTGGAGGATGGGGTGGCTGGCTTGGGGACTGAACAGACATTGCAAAAAGTGTCCTCTCCACCTGGGTTGTTGGTTTTCATTTGGGGCAGCAGTCACAGAAGTGTGGGGAATGTGGGCCTGTCCAGATGTGGCTGGTCCTGGGTGGTGGCGTTGTTGAAGTTCTCTGACCAGTGGGTATCAGGATGGAGGGGATGTGGATGCACAAACTCCTGGGGATCTGAGAGAATCTGAAAGAAGAAGGGGTGTGTGCATGTGTGTGCGTGGGTGTGTGTGGGTGTATGTGCATGAGGGTGTGTTTGCATGTTTGTGGATGTGTGTGCATGTGTGCATCTGTGTGGATGTGTGTGTGCATGTGTGTGTGTGCACGTGTGTGTGTGCACATGTGTGTGTGTCAGCCAAACTTCACTCTGAGTAATACTAAGAAAGAAAACCCATTTTCTTGGGGCTCTTTCCCTGGGCTGGAACTCAGCCTTGGTCATTGGACCGGCTCCCAACCAAAACCACACCATAGGGTTTTCTGCTCTCGGCCAACCCAACATGAGAAAAGAGGAATTAAATGGTCCTACTAATAAGAAAGCCTCAGCGTAGCATTAAGGGACGTAGCAGGCCTTCTGGCCACACTCCCCTACAAATGTGGAAAGCTCATTGGTGAAAACAGTTCTCAGGGGTCAAAGCAAAGGAACTGATCTGGGTAAAGTAGAGGCTGCCTGATGCCAATCAGACATCCTCACCTCTCAATAACCTTCGCCATTTCTCTGCCATAGAGTGAAAGTGTCCCCAGGCCAAAAGCCCAGGGCTCCAGGCTGCCATCAGGATGGTGGGTGAAGGACCCTACCTTATCTCAGATCTGGACCAGCGAGGCCGGCGGAGATCCTTTGCAGAGAGATATGACCCCAGCCTGAAGACCATGATCCCAGTGCGACCCTGTGCAAGGTAAGTCAGAAGAAGGACGGAAGGGAGGGCCAGGGCAGGACCTCCAGGAATGTTCATCAGGAGAGTGGGCACTGCTCCTGCAACCCATCTGCTGCTCTATCTGCTCGTCCTTTTGTCCGTCCACCCATGCACACATTCATTAATTTATCAGTCACTCACTTCCTTGCCTCCTCCTGTCCTTTGGTGAAAAGGAGGCAGTAGCTCAGGTTTAAGGAGAGCTTTCCATGATCCAGGACCTGTCCAGGTGCTTTACAAATATCTTCTCATTTACTCTTCACAAACTCCCTGGAGGTACTGTTACTATCTTTATCTGATAGGTGAGGAAACAGGCACAGAGAGGTTAAGTGACTTGCCTAAGGTTTACCAGGTAGCTTTTGCTTTGTAACAGACTGTCTCAACACTTAGCAACTTAAAACAATTGCCACTCATTTAGCTTACAGTTTGATGGGTGACCCATAAAATAAAGCAACTTGGGCTGAGCTCAGCTGGGTGGTTCATTTGGTCTTGACCAGGCTTACTCCTGTACAGCAAGGTGGCTGTGCTGCTGGAGGTGGGCCGGCTGTTGGCTGGGGCAATGGGGCAACTGGACCCCATGTGTGCTCAACCTCCAGCAGGCTAGCCCAGGCTCGGTCACACAGTAATGCGGCAGGCTTCCAAGGGAATGAGTGACAGCATGCAGGGCTTCTTGAGATTCAGGTTTGCAACTGGCACACCACTTTTTTCACTGTATTCTATTGGCCAAAGCAGATCACAAGCCAGCTTATATTCAAAGTGTGAGGAAACAGACTCGACTTTTTGATGGAATGAGCTGCCAGGTCACATTCCAAGGAATTGGGAACAGATGGGGAGAGAAAACGGGGTCATTTTTGAAATCCAGGATAGAAACTCAGGTAGTCTGATTTCTGAGCTCACGTGCTCAACCTTGCAGCATATTGTATTATTATATATATTATTAGCATTATGCTAACCATAACATTATGAAATGCTGCCTTTTCTACATGGAATGAGGCCCTGTGGTTCGTTCTCTGAGCAGCAGAAGGCCAAGTGGCAACTCTATAATAAGCGGACACTGCGCTATCTTCTCCCAGCATCTCTGTCTGGGCCAAGGACACACACATTTAAGCCCTCCAAGGTAAGAGGTGGAGGTTGGAAGATGAGGACATGGGCTATTATTCCTAGCCCCAGGAGATCTCTAACTGTCCACTTTTTCAACCAGTTTATAATCGCTTTGTGGAGAGGCAATGTGGGGAGGTGCTGAAGGGAATGACAGGACTCTGGAGTCAACAAGCAGTGGGTTTGAATTCCCATCTCACCACTTTCCAGCAGTAAGACCTTGGGCAAATACTCTAAACTCTCTGTGCCTTGATGTTTTTGTCTATGAAATGGGCATATAATACTACCCTGCCACCCATCTTACTGAGTTGTTGTGAGGAATATATGAAGTAATGCATGACTGTAACATGAAAGTCACCTTTTAGGGAATTTTTACTATGTGCTGAGCTCGTAGTACCTTATTCACATGCTTTTAGCTTGAATTCTCCCAAAAGCAGGGCCTCAGTCAAGAACCTGTAGGCAAATAGCTTATTTGAGAAGTGATTCCAAGCAGCAAGAAGAAAGATTTAGGGAGAGTGATGCAGGGAAGGAGGAAAAGGCAATGTGAGGTGTGGCCTCAGCGTCACTGCTGTGAGCAGAGGGGCCTGGATCCTACTAGGTCCTAGAAAGTGTCCAGTTTTCCACCCAGAGGATGTGAAGTGGACTTCTATACTCCCTTAGTGAAGTTTTGCCCCTGGGGGTATTAATGCCCTGCAATTCTGGGCAGGAGGAGGAGGAAGAAGAGGAGGAGGAGGAAAAAAAGGAAGAGAAGGAGGAATGGGAGGGGAAAAAAGAAGGAAGAGGAGGAGGGGAAGAAGAAATGAAGGAAGAAGAACAAAAAAAGGAAGTGATGGGTTTTGAGTATTATTACCTTTGTCTTTAAGACAATTTATTAAAACTTAGGTAATTTAATTTTGAATATTGACTGTGTTTAACAACTAACTTGCAAAATTCCTGAAAATTTAACAATTGGCTCTCACCAGCTGGCCCCAGCACATCACTGCTCAAAGGGCTAATAAACATAATGAATGCAAGCCACAGATTCTGAGTGCAGCTGTGGTTGTTACTGTAGCTACAAGTTCAATCCAGAGAGAGAGTTGGGGCAATGACCCCAGTGCCTGGAACACTGAGTGTCTTGTTTGTCTGCAGGTTAGCACCCAACCCGGTGGATGATGCGGGGCTACTCTCCTTTGCCACATTTTCCTGGCTTACGCCAGTGATGGTGAAAGGCTACCGGCAAAGGCTGACCGTAGACACCCTGCCCCCATTGTCGACATATGACTCATCTGACACCAATGCCAAAAGGTACCAGGATTTGCTTGGGTCACTGTATTAGTCCATTTTCATACTGCTATGAGGAAATACCCAAGAGTGGGTAATTTATAAAGAAAAAGAGGTTTAATGGACTCACAGTTCCATGTGACTGGGGAGGCCTCACAATCATGGTGGAAGGTGAAGGAGGAGTAAAGGCACGTCTTACATGGTGGCAGGCAAGACAGTGTGTGCAGAGGAATTGTCCTTTGTAAAACCATCAGATCTCATGAGACTTACTATCACAAGAACAGCACAGGAAAATCCACCCCCATGATTCAGTTACCTCCCACCAGGTCCCTCCCACGACAGGTGGAGATTATGGGAGCTAAAATTCAAGATGAGATTTGGGTGGGGACACAGCCAAACTGTATCAGTCACCTCAGGAGAGAAGCCCACTCTAAAGAAGGGGTCCCATAAACTCTTTTGTGTGCTCCCTAGTTGTGTGCTTCACAATTTCCCCAACATGGAAATGACACCCATGGGTGCTGGTAACCATTCTCTGAGATTTGGGCTGGACTGCATGAACTTCTTGGCCCAAGCTGTGGGGAGGTGGGAATTAGGCAGCATTAGCAGGGAGAGAGGACTCATTGGAGAGCTATGGCCTGAGGCTCAGGACCCTTCTGGCTGAGCTCCAGCTGGTTTGCAGGGACACTGCATCAGGACAGAGGTGGCTGGAATCTCACTTTGCCCTGTGCTGGTCAGACCCCACTTGACCAGCATGCAGCATCAGGTTTTGTTTTACTTTAAACATCATTATTGGACTTTTATATTACAAAATATATTTAGGTTGATCCTAATGAAACTGCCAATATTTGACAATTTTAACTTGTAAAAATGTAAATGTCATTTGTCCAACCTAATTCATATTCATTATAAAAATGTGAAAGCAGCAGAAGTTTAAGCCGTGGAAGGATCTCTCCCATGCTCCTGCTCTACTCCCTGGAGGCAAGCACTATGAAAATCTCACTGTGGCTCTGTCCAGAATTTTCCTACTCTGATTAAACACACCCTGGGCTACTGTCTTCTTCAGATCAGTACCTCTTCTTACTCCCCACTCACAGATCATGTTTTATTTTAATCTAAACAAAAAATGAAGCATACTACATAACTGTTGATCATGTTGCTCTTTTCAGTTAAGAGTTTATAAAGACTTTTCCATGTTAGGATAAAGACATCAACTTCATTTTTTCCAGCAGCTGCATTGAACTCTGTGGTTCTGATTAAATGTATAATATAAAGAATGGGGAAGGCCTGGGAGTGTTAGTCATGGCCTCCTAATTGCTTCTAGAATTGTGCTTCTCCTCATCTGTGCCCTGAAGAAATCTCAGCTAGTGGTACATTCCAAAATCTACCTCCTGGAGAAAGTTGCCAGGGAGCACTGAGGGCAAGGCACTGGACCACCTCTCTGCCATCCTCTCTGGCCAGTACTTCTCCATCTGTTCTTAATGTTTCCTCCCATCTACCCAATGTCCACTTAGATCCTTGTCTTTGCCATGCTGTGTTATGCTCCTAAGTGATCCCCTCCAATCCAAAGGCAACACCAAACACATGCTGACTCCCCCAATAACGTGTCCATGTCTATCTCCAGGCCACAGCCCACTTCCAGACTCTGAAACTGCGTGGCCAGCATCCAATGGGATGGCTACACTTGGATGCCTCACGAGCATCTTCTAACTAAAGCTGGACCTATTCTTGACCCAGGGCCCCAGACTGGCACTATTCCTCTCCTCTTCTGCTTTTTCCCATCTCCGTCTCTGTAAATATTCACACAGTTGGCCAAGCCCGAAAACTGGGGTCTGTCCTTGAACCTCTTTCTCCTTTCCTCCCACATCTTATTCATCAGTAAGCCCTATTGTCGCTCTCTGTCCACTTTTCTTTAATTCCGCTGCCACCTCTCACCTGGAGGCTGACAGTCTCCTGATGTGGTCTCACACCATCATCCATCACTTTCATAGCAGCCAATTGATCTTTTAGATGTGCAAAATGATCTTGTCACATCGGCTTAAAAAACTGTAATGGCTTCCTTTGCACTTGGAGTGAAACCTAAACTCCTGAAGGCCCTTGAGGTTTTCCCTAGGTCTTGTGAAGTCCCCCAAGGTCCCAAAAGTTCCTGCCTTGCTTCCCACTGTCCCATCAGCCCCTCCTCTTTGTGCACCACACTCCTGTCTCTCTGGTCTTCTTCCAGATCTTTGAAATGAACAATGTCTTCGCTGCGCTGAGATTTTTCTCTTGGCCTCTTTGTTGCCTCTGCCTTCTTATAAGAGCTGACACTGTGGCAGAGATGGGTGGTAGGCAGAGGAAAAGAAGGCCTGGCAAGGACCCAGATGCCACAGGCATACCAGCTTGTATCTAGGCATTGCCCCCTGCCCTTCCCAAATCCCACCTGCTCAGGAAGAGCAGAAAGCTGAGCCAGCGCTGGAAGGCACCACTGCCAGGGAGGGGGGCTGTGCCAAGCACCCTTGCAAAAGCATGCCCAACAGCGTAGCTTCAAACAGCACATAGAAGTGCCAATCCATTTTATGCTTCTGTTTTTTCATCACAGATTTCGAGTCCTTTGGGATGAAGAGGTAGAAAGGGTGGGTCCTGAGAAGGCCTCTCTGAGCCGCGTGGTGTGGAAATTCCAGAGGACACGCGTGTTGATGGACATCGTGGCCAACATCCTGTGCATCATCATGGCAGCCATAGGGCCAGTGAGTGCGGCAGCCCTTCCTCCTCATCTGCTAGGTCCCCAGCCTAGCAAAGAATGTCATTAGTTACTTTCTCTACGAGCTGGTGGGTTTAGTGCATTGTCATTATCTTTGCGCTCCTTGGGGGCGAATTTTCATAAAGTGAATCCTTGTCAAGCACAGCAGCAGCCACTAAAATTAATTAAAAAGTTTGCCTCCTAAAGTCAGCTTGCTGGCATGATCTGAGGCCTCCTATGCCAGCCTCAGCCCTCAGTGGCCCTCTCTTCTCCCCACCATGCTGTTTTACAGACAGTTCTCATTCACCAAATCCTCCAGCAGACTGAGAGGACCTCTGGGAAAGTCTGGGTTGGCATTGGACTGTGCATAGCCCTTTTTGCCACCGAGTTCACCAAAGTCTTCTTTTGGGCCCTTGCCTGGGCCATCAACTACCGCACGGCCATCCGGTTGAAGGTGGCACTCTCCACCTTGGTTTTTGAAAACCTAGTGTCCTTCAAGACATTGACCCACATCTCTGTTGGTGAGGTAAGCTGGCTCAGAGGAGTTTAATGTTGGAAAATGGGTCCTGAGTGGTTTGAGTGCATGTGAGATGTGGATCCTGAGTGGAGCACCTGCCTTCCTTTTGCTTGTCTATGACCTGCCCATCATGTCCCATCTCCTGGCTAAGTGAGGTGGTGGAGACACAAAACACCAGAGGAGTTCAGAGACGGAGGGCTCGGTTCAGGCTGGAGAATTTGGAGAGACTTCCTAGTTCCAGTGGGAACAGGGCTCAGGGAGACTTAATCCAATCGCTTCGGTGGTCAGTGGGGACTGTGGAGGAGTACTGAGCACACTATAGGCATTTAATAAAATGGATGAACTGATGGCTCCAATAATCCCAATTGTGTAGCATAGGGGGTGCCAAAACCACAATGAAGACCATGCCTATTGGACTTCAGAGTTGACATTTTCTTAAGCTCTTAATCCTTGGCAATAAAATCCTTAACACTTATCAAAAACAAAAAACAAACAAACAAAACACACACACACAACAACAACAACAACAACAACAACAAAAACTCTCAAATCAAGGGAACCCCAGGTGCTGTGGGGTAAGATAAAAGACTTGCTTCTTTCTTACCAGTTACTCTTTTAGCAAGCTCAAAGCATTTAATTATGATTAGATTCAGTTGCATATAGCAAACCCAAAATAACAGTGAATTTAAAAAAAGTAATTAATTTGACTCTATGTAAAAGGAATCTAGAAGGGAATAATGCAGGGTGGGCACAGGAGCTTCCAGATCTTTCTGCTTTTCTTTATCACTGTCTTTGCACATGGCTCTCATCACGGTTCAAAAGTAGATGCTAGAGATCCAGCCATCCCAGCCATGCTTCAGACAGGTGGTAGGAGAAAGAGGAACAGAAGAAGGGGTGCCTTCCAGGTTGAGTTGGCTCCCTTTAAGAATTCATCACAAATGTCCCATTCTACACTTTGGCTTACATCACATTGCCCTCAACATGGACACATGGCCACACTCCTTCTACAAAGGAGGCTGGGAAATGTAGTCTTTTCTGGGCCCATCTCTTCCCGGAAGAAGCGGAGTTGTCCTCACAAGGAAGGCTGAGGGAGAAGGGGGTGGGGGAGACTGGGTAGGCAGCTAGCAGTCCCTCCAGCATGCTCCCAGATGGTAACATTACACTTTGTCTTTCTGCATTGAGATGATCAGCCCTAAAAGACCGGCCTCTCCAAAGTCGTACCAGAACCCATAAAACTCATCATATTGGTCCCCGGTGACCCCTTCCTGCTTTAGAGAAGTTTTTCTCCTTTCTCCCTAGATCCCCTCGGCCAATCTGAAAGCCTTCATTTAAAGACATGTTTGACTGACTCTTCCAAAGCCTGAACCCTTGTGCTTTTCTTTCCAGGTGCTCAATATACTGTCAAGTGATAGCTATTCCTTGTTTGAAGCTGCCTTGTTTTGTCCTTTGCCAGCCACCATCCCGATCCTAATGGTCTTTTGTGCGGCGTACGCCTTTTTCATTCTGGGGCCCACAGCTCTCATCGGGATATCAGTGTATGTCATATTCATACCAGTCCAGGTAACGGCAGGCTTTTGCGCTTCTAACTGCTTTGTATTTGCATTTCACACACTTTCACTGAATTGGGTGGAAGGCTGCATTTCAGGCGCATGAAGCCTGTGCCCCATTTTGTACTCACAGATTTACTTCCTTTGGCACAGAGTAGTGGTTTTTTTGTTTGTTTGTTTGTTTTGTTTTTTGTTTTGTTTTTGTTTAGTGACAGGGTCTCGCTCTGTCACCCAGGCTGGAGTGCAGTGGTGCAATCGTAGCTCACTGCAGCCTCAACCTCCTGGGCTCAAGCAGTCTTCCTGTCTCAGTCCTGCCAACTAGCTGGGACTACAGGTGCATGCCACTGTACCTGGTTAGTTAAAAAAAAAATTGTAGAGATAGGGTCTCGCTATGTTGTCCAGGCTGGTCTTGAACTCCTGGGCTCAACCCATCCTCCTGCCTCAGCCTCCTGAGCAGCTGGGATTACAGGTGCAAGCCACTGCACCTGGCCACAGTGAAGGTTTTTTAAAAAACTTGAATTTGAATGCTCTAGGAAGTGGAATGCCTCTTCAATTTGTCAAAGCCCCCAGCACTCTCCTTGGGTCCTGGCAATTCATGCCTTTATATGACCTGCCTGACCCCCCATGGTGTTCCTCAGAGAGCATCAACAGCCACAACTCAAGGGAAGAACTTGGCTGAGAATCTGAAGCCAACTTCCTTTAGAACTTTTCCTGGCACTTACACTCCCATTTCTGGATTTTTAGGCTAGCTGCAACTCAGCAGTTCTCTCTGAAAACAGTGTTTGTACCTTGATTTCAGATGTTTATGGCCAAGCTCAATTCAGCCTTCCGAAGGTCAGCAATTTTGGTGACAGACAAGCGAGTTCAGACAATGAATGAGTTTCTGACCTGCATCAAGCTGATCAAAATGTATGCCTGGGAGAAATCTTTTACCAACACTACCCAAGGTAGGACAAGAGTAGCTGCTTAAAGAACCACTTACCTTGTAGAATATGCTCTTCTAAGGGGTTCTTACGGTTCCCAGCGCCAGGCATTCCAGAAGGAGGCTGAGGGGACCCTCTGAGCTGCTCTGCAGGTCAAAGAATTTTTCAAAGGATTATGGAGATTTAATAATAGAGCCAGGCATCTGTTCTGGTGAACCCAGGGGTGAGTGACATATGGTTTCTCTTTCCTGGGGCATGTGGATCCTGGTCCTGGCGAGTTACTTTTTATAAAAATAATCCACTAAAACATTGTGAGCAGGAAAAAAGCTGTCTCCAGCTATTTACTTAACTTAGAAGACATCTACACACACATACACTCACACATCCAGGGTTACACAGACCTCTTTGCCTGCAGCAGCGTCCTTGTGTTTGGATGGTCCACTGACTCAACACTCCTTGGGCAGACACGAGGAGATGCATATGTAGTTTTACTTTTTTTAAAGCTGATATAGAAACTATTTCGATCAAATATAAATGCAAATCTAATTGCAGGGACATTTACATAATTGCTGACATAGACTCAGGTGGTTCACCAGTTAATGATCTGAACCACTGTTACAATTGACTGTCTGGATGGACAATTACACTTTTGCACCAGCATGGAATTGGGCCAAAGCTGTGTATCTGCCCTCTAGGGAGTGGCTGTAGAGAACCTGCTTCTGAGCTGGCCAAAGGAAGTGCCCCAGGTTGGGACCCCAGCAGCACTAGGGGACCCTCTTTGAAAACCCAGAAACACATCCTCACACTCTGAGTTCACTTCAGTGCAATTTAATTTGATTTGATTAAATTTGATTCCATGTGATTTCAACTTATAACTTGTCGATTTAGTTCAATAAATATATATCAAGTTCCTACTCTGTGCAAGGCCATGGGAGCTACACAAATGAAATGGAAAAGTTTCCTGCTTTTATGAGTAAGGGAGGATAAGATAACTTAGCTCAAAAATAGCCATGAGTTTGTTGGCTCTACCTTCAGAGTATATCCGGAAGCCATCTGCTCGTCTCCATTCCACTCCCACCCAGTCCAAGCCAATATCCTCTCCCTCCTGGACTATGGCAAGATATCTAGGCACTGCTCCTGCCTTCCCCCTCCCTCCTGCAATCCATTGTGCACTCAGCAGTCAAAGTGACCTTTAAAAAATGTCAGTCAGATCCTGTTCCTCCTCTGCTGGAAAATAGTGGCTTCTTATCACACTTAAGATTATTCAAAGTTAGGTCTTTGGAAGGAAATCCAAATTCTTTCATATAGCCTGTTAGGTCAGACATGATCTGACCCTTGGTGACCTCTCTGACATCATCATCACACTTTACCGTAACCTTAGGAAACTCAGCTCTAGCGGTGTCTGCCTTAGTTTGTTTCTAGAACCACACGCCACACTCGTTCATGCCTCGGGATCCTTGCAATTGCTGTTTCCTTTGCCTGGAGTGCGCTCCTGCTGGATGTTTACAGTAACTTTGTCTTGACTTTAGGTCTCTTCTCAATGTCCAGAGAGGACTTCTGGGCTGCAGTTCCAAGCATGTCCATGCCCTACCTCTCAATCACTTCATCCTGCTCATTTCTTTCAGATCACTCAACACAATTTGTAATTATTTAATTGTTTATTTCTTTCTTGTCTATCTATCCCACTGGAAGAGGGCCGAGACCCTGTTCACTCCTCTATTCTCCAAACACAGGTGCAGCACCTGGCATGTAGTAGACATCAGGTTCAAATATCTTAAGTGAGTGAACACATGAATTCACGTTATTCTGTGGGGGAAGATGGAGGAAGTACCACAAGAGAAACAGAGATGCTCCATGGGGGAGCACACTGGGTTGGGGAGACTGGGAATGGCTTCCCTGCAGAAGTGGCTTTCAGGTAGGCCAAAGGGATAGGAAGGATTGGGACGCACAGAGAACTGGGGAAGCCCACTTAGGGAGGAGCAGAGGCCTGGAGATGGAGATAAGAGGGTGCTCTTGGGGACTAGGGGGTGCTGGATGTTCTTTAGGGGAAGGGCACCTGGATAGCAGAGCTTGGATCCCAGGAGAAGTGGGCTCCGATTCTGCCGTGATCACTGAAAAGGCAAGTTTTCAGTGAAGCAAACCTGCGCAAGCCAACCTGCGAAGACAGTTTGCTCTCCTGTCAAAAAGGCATAAAATAACAGACTCTCTCTCATCATGCAGTGGTGAGGACGATCTTATGAGAAAGCACCTGTGAAATGTTGAGCAGAGCACCTGGCATGTAGTGATCACGCCATTAGAACATCTGGAGCTGTCCTGTGTGGATATGAAAGGGCTTTTGCAGAGGAGGCTGGAATTGGGGTTGAGGACAAAAAACAGGGGGTGAAGGAGGCTGGAATGTAATTTGTGAGCTTTGTAGAGCCGTGGGCATGTTCTGGACTTAGGAAAGGGAGAATACTCTTGAGTTTTTGTGTCTATTCTTGGGACACCAGGCAGGTGCCTTCAGGCCTGCACATGTGTTTTATTTCTCCCCATACAGTATAGTATTTAAAAATGTTTTTTCATTTAGTTCCCAACATTTAAAAATAGGGAGATGTCTCACAAAAATCTGGACCTCATGGGAGGATTGCTTGAGCCTAAATATTCGAGACTAGCCTGGGCAACATAGGGAGATCCCATCTCTGCAAAAAATTTTTTAAAAAAATTATCTGGGTGTGGTGGTATGTGCCTGTGGTCTCAGGTACTCAGGAGGCTGAGGTGGAAGGATCGCTTGAGCCTGAGAGGTCAAGGCTGCAGTGAGCTCTATCATGTCATTGCACTCCAGCCTGGGTGACGAAGCAATACTCTGTCTCAAATATAAATAAATAAATAAAAATCTGGACCTCAGACTTTGAAATGGTTGATGATCTGGTTGTTACTGGACCAAACTGTGGCCTGCTTATCTGGCACAGTAAGGCCAAATATCCACGCTGAGGTTTTGCCGCAGGAGAAAGGAGGGCCTTTATTTGCTCCGTGCCAAGCAAGGAGAATCAGGCAGCTCATGCTTAAGACCTGGCCTCCCCAGTGGCTTGCAAGCAAGGGTTCTTAAAGGCAGGGCTAAATTTCAGGAAAGCGAAGTTACAGGCAAAATCGTAACTCATACATGGAGATTATGTATTGGTTTGGCCTGAAAAGGTGGGGTATCTTTTTTTTTTTTTTTTTTTTTTTTTTTTGAGACAGAGTCTCGCTCTCGCCCAGGCTGGAGTGCAGTGGTGCAATCTCGACTCACTGCAAGCTCCGCCTCCTGGGTTCATGCCATTCTCCTGCCTCAGCCTCCTGAGTAGCTGGGATTACAGGCTCCCGTCACCACCCCTGGCTAATTTTTTGTATATTTAGTAGAGACGGGGTTTCACCATGTTAGCCAGGATGGTCTCGATCTCCTGACCTCGTGATCCACCTGCCTCGGCCTCCCAAAGTGCTGGGATTACAGGCATGAGCCACCACTCCTGGCTGAGGGTGGGATATCTTAAAGTAGGCAGCTTATAAATCATGGGTAGATTCAAAGATTTTCTGATTTGCACCTGGTTAAGGAAAGGAAGCTTTGTCTAAAGATTTGGAGTTAGCAGAAAAGAGTGTTGGATCCGGCCTTTGGGCGTGACCTCCTCCAGGCCCCTCAGGAAGAAATTTAGAACAAAAACTGCAGTCAGAGCTCTGTCCTCAGCTCCCCCTTCTCTGAGGTCTGTGTGCCAATGGATCAATTGGATGGGGGTCCAGGTTTTCTGAAATACAACTCAAGGACATATGTTAAGATATAACCTTTAGTTTCCATAGGTAACCAAACATTCTTGTGACTCTAACTTCTTTGGCTGTTGTTTCAGGCTATTGTTACCTTCTTGCTTATCAAGTTACTCATTTACTTCTAGGGGTTAGCTGGGTGCCTAGAATTTCCCTTGAAGGAACTCAAGATTTTCCTTTGTTTCCATACTTGCAGTTGGTGGGGAGCAGGCTCCTAGGAGAGGTCCCTGCTGCATTTCATGGTAGCACCAGCCTCCCCTACACTGAGAAGAGGCTGCCCCTTTGATTCTCCTCTCCATTCCGCTGCGCTGCAGAGCCCCGCTCTGGTCTTCCCTCCTCTCTGGCCCCACTTTCTTCATTAATGGTACTTGCCTGGCCCTTTTAAGCATCTGAGTTTATGGCTTCTGACACACAGAGTGTCAGGGCTGGAAGGGAAGTTGGACACCATCCACTTACGGCAGCTGACAGGTACCGAGCTGTGAGTACCTGCTGGGTTTGTGCCCGGGGCTTTCTGTGGTTCCTCTCATTTAAACTTCACAACAGGACTCATGAGCGCCCATCTGGAAGAGGACCAAGTAGGGCTAATACATTTCATAATGCTAGTGTTCAACATGCAAAATGAGACCCCCTTGGACTGTGTTCTATTTTGCAGATATAAGAAGGAGGGAAAGAAAATTACTGGAAAAAGCTGGATTTGTCCAAAGTGGAAACTCTGCCCTGGCCCCCATCGTGTCCACCATAGCCATCGTGCTGACATTCTCCTGCCACATCCTCCTGAGACGCAAACTCACCGCACCCGTGGTAAGAGCTGGCTCCAGATCGAGCCTCTTTCACAACCTGACCCCGGCAAGTCCCAGGTGGGAAGCCCTTCCTACCGTCGCTCAATACTGGCATTAGGAACATCCAATCATGGCAGGCCACAGGATGTGACTTCAACTCCAACTTTTTTTTTTTTTTTTTTTTCTGAGACAGGGTCTCACTCAGTCGCCCAGGCTGGAGTGCAGTGGCATGATGGCGGCTGACTGCAACCTCTGCCTCCTGGGTTCAAGCAATTCTCCTGCCACAGCCTCCTGAGTAGCTGGGATTACAGGTGCCTGCTACCACCACACCTGGCTAATTTTTGTATTTTTAGTAGAGACCGGGGTTTCACCATGTTGGCCAGGCTGGTCTTGAACTCCCAACCTCAGGTAGTCCACCTATCTTGGCCTTCTAAAGTGCTGGAATTACAGGCGTGAGCTACAGTGCCAGGCCAACTCCAACTTTTAAAAACAAATGCTTGGGCTGACAAGGGGCCCATGAGAGCCTGGCAGCGGTTCTTAATCACGTCCATGGCTGGGCAGGGGTCATAGTTAATGTTGGAATGCGATTTTAAGTGTGGAAAAAAAATGGAAACCAAACAAGCAGTTGGCTGTTTTATCTACTTACACTACAAGAAGGAGAGTTTGAGAAAATTTTCTTGGAGGGAGGAGGTATAGGTATTAAGAGAAGCAGTGGTGTTGGGGTCAAAGTCTGGGCTTAGGAGCCCAGTCTGCCTTGTTTAAATCCAGACTCTGCTACTTAGTAGCTATGACTTATAGCAAATCATTGAGCCTCTCTGGCCTCGGTTTTGTAATCTGCAAATGGGACGGTAATAGCCACAATCAGCACTGTTGTGAGGACTGAATCAGTTATTTTGTGTAAAGCATGTAGAACCATCTCAGGCTCTTAGGTCCTATACAAGTGTTAGCTATTCTTCTTAGCCTGATTCTCATCTGGGCCAGGCAAATGAGGATTGAAAGCCTTAGAGGGAGAACTGGGATGAATGTGAGATGTTCAAGTTCTTTACAAGGGGCCTGGACATCCAAAGATAAAGAAATGCTAAGCTAGAGGGAAAATGATTCCTGGCTTAAATAAAGAAAAAACCAACTAAATATTAAACCAAGTAATTGGAGGAAAGCCAACAAAGGAAACAAAAAAATGAGAGAGAGAGAGAGAGAAGGAAATAAGCAAGTTCACAGAGGAAGAATTGCACCTAAAATCAGGGACCTCACGGGGGAGGAAAGAGGTGACGTTTGCAAAGCCAGAATGGTCTTGCTGAGCCATCCTTTGTGGGGCCCATGACTGCCCTGTGTTTAATCCCATTACTGCCTTGTGTTTCTTGGTGAGTTGCTTTTATTTTCTCTGGTTCTTCAGCAGGCAATCACTCATGCACAGTTTATTCTGACACACTTTAGGGCCTTCAGCCCAGCTGTGAGCCCAAAGTCAGATTAAATGGCAAGGATACACCAAGGCTGGATGTAACGCTGCCCAATTATTGTGGCTCTCTGTGATCCCAGACCAAAAAGAAAACTATTTTTTTCCTCCAGCAACGTATCAAGCAAATCATCTTGAAATCAAATTGAGAGCATGTAGTTCATATTTTCCAACATGATAGTTTAGAGGGAATCTAGACCAAAACCAAATTTGCAAAGCTCTGGGTCCTTTGGATTCAGAACTGATTGCAGTCGCTTCTCTGCTAGGGTCATGTCAGGAGTTGGTCAGCCCCAGGGTATTCAGTCACATCAGGCTGCCCATGCGCTCTGTCAGCCAGGCCTGGGCTTCCTGAGCCAAGGTGGTGCTTTGGGACCTGGAAGACCTTAGTTCCCTTTGAGGATGTATTTAGGACCAGATGTGATAGAAGCATCTTTCATTATCCTTTTAATGAAGGGACTAGGATTAGTTGAAGCCTGGGGCCCTGTCCATGGGGCCCATTTAACAGCAGGCAGGATCACTCAGGATTTGATGAAGAAAGTTGTATTATTAATTTCTTAAATGGGTAGCTAGGGAGCGGCTGCTAATTACAATTCGGACAGATGAGAAGATGAAATTGGAGAGATGAAATCATGTACCCCCGGGGCACCAACCGAAGGGAGAAGGCTTGTTTTCATTGAGGCTGTAGAATATTAACCACCCACTATGCAGGGCACAGCAAGGAAGGCCCCATGAACAGAGGTGATTTTTTGGAGGGAAGGGTGAGGGGGAACCACAGTTGACCAAAGGCTTTCAAATCTGGCCTTGTGTGGTGAATGGGGAGGCCGGGCATGGAGGCCAGGTCCTGGGAGCAGAAGAGTGAGGTCACCCTCCAGCTTCCCCCAGGGGCAAGCAGGTCCCTCCAGGGAGCCTCCGGCTGCATGACTGAGGCTGTGGTGTGGTGTAGTCTAACTCTAAAGGGTCAGATGCCTCTGAAGAACTGAGAGCAAGGGGTGCTTTAGGACAGTCTGCATGGGCTTCGAGTGAATAGTCTAGATTCAAATGAGGATGCAGTGTGGATGGAGATTGCCAAATGTATTCTGTTAGTGGCCTGCCTCAGACCTTTTCCCTTCTGTATCAACAGAGACAAGGGGATATACTTGCCACCATTTTGGTGAAAATCCCAAAGCAAAATACATTAAGATGCTGCTGTCCCCAGCTGGCCAACCCATGGTTTCTGAGCCATGAAATGAAAAGATTGTTCCTCTGCACATTCCAACGATGCCACCATTTCTCATCTCAGCAAGTTTAATCCCCATGTGTATAACGGTTTAGAGCCAATGTGACTTCTCCTTCTAAACCCTCATACTTCTCTTTTGTTCTTCAGGCATTTAGCGTGATTGCCATGTTTAATGTAATGAAGTTTCCCATTGCAATCTTGCCCTTCTCCATCAAAGCAATGGCTGAAGCGAATGTCTCTCTAAGGAGAATGAAGGTATAACTAACCCTGGGTGAGTAGGGAAGAGAGATCTCATTTTGGGGTGGGAAAATGCTCAGATATGTGGAGGCTGTACCAAGCTGCTGGAGAGCTGGGTCGCTTGTTGAGTTGACATTGGGAGGAGGGCATCCATTCAGAGTTAGATGAATAAATGTGTATGAAGGACAGAGCAGGCAGTTTTATAGGTTGTCTGTAGGAATGACGAGATAGTCTCTGTACATGAAGAAGATGTTCCTGATCCTCTTTTTCCTAAACAATCTATACATCCTAAGTGTTCCACAAGTGAGGTTGGTTTTGTTCTGAGTCATCCCCACTTTACCTAGTTTGTTCTTTAATGGGCATGGTGATGGAAGTGATGAAGAGGATGTTGGGGTCCCTACATTTATGCACTCATTTAGTCCCTTTATTCATTCATTTATTCACTCATCAAAGATTTACTTTGTGCCTCCTATATATAAGACATGGGAAATGCAAATATAAGGAAGAGAGAGGCTTTATCCTCAAGAGCCTCTGTTCCAGTGTGGGACCAGGCACTCTAAGAATTTCTATACATGATAAGGATATAATTGACATTTGAGAAGGGCAAATAAAGTGGTTTGAAAGTTCAACTGAGGAGAGGAAAGGGAAGAAGGGCATTTGTGTCAACACGAAAGCTTGTTCAAACATCTATGAATTGATTGAATGATCTTACTCACCCGAGTCAGAAATCCAGAAGTCATCGTAAGCATCCTGATTCATGCGCTCCTCTTTTCCCTTACCATACACATCCAACCAGTCAAGAACCCTGTTAAGTCAACTCCTGATTATGGTATTCTCTCCATTTTAAGGGGTGCCATTGTAAGATTGGATTGGAAGGTACACTGTTGAGTTATCAGTCTTTGAACAAACATAAGGACACCATCACATTAATTGCATGTATTATGATATCAGATAAAAAAGTAAAGGTGCTCCTTAGACTAGATGAAGGATGGCATTTCTTGACTCCTCAACCTTCACTCTGTCCCTACTGCCATTGCCTTCAATTGAGGCTTCCATTATCTCTCATCTGATTAGCGCAGTGATTTATGAACTAACCTTTCTTTTTCTAACATTCTTCTCAAGTCTGTATAGCACTCAACCCCAAGAGAGCTGTCAAAATATTGGTCTGATTACCAATACTCATTCTCAGCTGCTCAAAATCCTTGAACCCTTGTCCCCTCCAGGCTCTCCAGCTGTGGGTTCTCAGTTTTGTGTCCCCTTCCCTTCCCAACTTGAGCTCTGTGCCTCAGTAATCCTGAATTGCTTGTTTCATGCTGCCACCCCAACAAACCATGGCTTTGCATGCCCCTTGCCTTTGTCCATGCTGGGCCTTCAGGTAGAATGCTGTCATTCTCTTTCCCTTTTCTCATCTCTGCCTGTACAACACCTGTACAGACCCAGCTCTAGCACCAAGTGCATGGACCTCGAGAATGAGAGCCAAGTGTCCCTTCTCTGGCAGTCACAGTGCTTTGTCCTCATCACATTTTGCAGAAACGATCCGTGCATGTTCTCATCTCCCTCCAGACTGTAATCTCTTCAAGGACAGGAACTGTGTCTTATTTATATCTGCATTTTTGCTGTTTACCCCAAAGACTGGCACATGGTTAGGGCTTAGCAAATGCTTTGTTGAACTGGGCTGAGTGGCCTCGGAAGAGGACACAGCAGAGACTGAGCATATGACCTTGATTTCATAAGCATTTAGTGCCAAGCAGTGAAGTCCACTGCCCAAAGACTGGTAAGACCGACTGTCTTGGGCACAAGGGTGAAATGTGGCTGGGATCAGCATTCTCCAGTGTGGTTGACCCACATAGGCCTTGTGGTTAAAGAGGCAACTGTCCCAGATAGCATGAGCTAGTGGACTATTTCTGCCACAGCTTCTCCTGGGGGAATAATTTCAGAACCTCTTTCCTGGATGTGCTGGGTTAGAATAGCCAAAATTGTGATTTGGGGTCATTAGAAGATACATTGGGATGATTCTTGCAAATGGATGACATCTGCTCAGTTAATTTTGTCTCTTTAATCTTAGAAAATTCTCATAGATAAAAGCCCCCCATCTTACATCACCCAACCAGAAGATCCAGATACTGTCTTGCTTTTAGCAAATGCCACCTTGACATGGGAGCATGAAGCCAGCAGGAAAAGTACCCCAAAGAAATTGCAGAACCAGAAAAGGCATCTATGCAAGAAACAGAGGTCAGAGGCATACAGTGAGAGGAGTCCACCAGCCAAGGGAGCCACTGGCCCAGAGGAGCAAAGTGACAGCCTCAAATCGGTTCTGCACAGCATAAGCTTTGTGGTGAGAAAGGTGGGTGTGTGTTGCACAGGTGTGGCCTCCAGCCCTCCTCCTTGCATTACATAGCTACAGCCTTCTCCAGGTCTGATACAGTTCAGTTAGAGTTGAAGGTGGTGATGGGATGTCTCTAACCAGAGTCCCTGTATTTTTCCCCCAGTTTTAAAACTATGTACATGAACATTGGAGGCCCCCTCTCCAAGTGTGGAGAAGACGGTGGTTATATTCATTCTGATTTGCAGTACTTCCCTTAGAGTCAGTTGCAGTTTTGAATGAACAGTCCACTCCAGGTGGCTAGGCTTGAACTGACTAGCTTTCATAAATCTTTTTTGATTTGTTCTCTTTTTGTGTGTGTGAGACAGGGTCTTACTCTTTTGCCCAGGCTGGAGTGCAGTGGTGCAATCAGAACTCACTGTGGCCTCAAACTCCTGGGCTCAAGTGATCCTCCTGCCTCAGCCTCCCAAGTAGCTGGTACTATAAGCATACATCACCATGCCCGGATAATTTTTTAAAGTTTTTTATTTACCAGGGGAAAGCGGGATAATTTTTAAATTAAATTTTATTTTATTTTTTGTAGAGATGGGGTCTTGCTATGTTTCCTAGGCCAGGCTCGAACTCCTGGCCTCAAGTGATTCTCCTGTCTTGGCCTCCTGGGTCAAGTGCTGAGATTACAGGCATGAACCACTGCTCCTGCCCTAGATATGTTCTTAATTTCACATTGGAATATTATGATAGATGATAATGACTGATAATTTTGAACACTACTATTTACCAGGTACATAATAAACTCACTTAACCACCTCAATAACCAGGCATCATAACTGCCCCTACTTGATGGTTGAGGAGCCTAAGGCACAAGAGGGTTAAATAGCTTGCCCAAGGTCACATAGCTAGCAAGTGGCAGAGGAGGGTTTCATACCCAGGGCACCTGGCTGCAGAGTCTGGGCTCTTAACCACCGGCAAATACTCCTCTTGTAAAAAGCAAACTGAGATAACAAGCAACCCAGCCAAGGGCTAAGCCAGCCAAGCCAGCCAGAGTCTGTTTGTTGTTCTCTCCCGTCAAGATTGGGGGATGGAGATTTCAGGCAACGCTGTGGGTTTAGGGAATGTTTGGCCTCTTCCTGCATCTCCTGCATGCATCTCCTTCTTGCTCTGGGAACTCAGCAGCAGACTCCCAGGGTGGCAGTGTTGATTTTGCTGCAGAGGGCTCAACATTAATCTTGTGCCTAGTATTTTAATCTCTCATCCTGTTGACTCACTCTTTCCCTGTGCAAGCACTATAGAAGGAGAGGTTCTTATTTATTATGCAATGTCAAGCTCAATAGCTGGTGTGAGAGTGGTACCTCTCATAGCTAACAAAGCTGTCTGCCACATATTCATTGGAAACGATATTTAGTTGGCTGAGTGCAATTGAGCTCAGATTTCAGCTAAGTCCCATGAGTGCCACCTACTTTGCCTTCTCGCCACTCTCCCCGTGGAGCACCTGACTTCCCCCCGTCCTGCCTTCCCATTTGCCTCCAAGAGGCCTCCGTGAACTTCCCGTGTTCTAAGGACACTGCTTTCTGGCCACGCAATGGCTTTGCTAATGTGCTATTCCATATGTCGGTGACTCTGGAATTCCTGCCTCAAGGATGCAGTCAATGTTTTGTGGAATAAATTGAAGATAAAGTGGGGGCAATGCATTGTTGCCTCTGGAGCAGTGGGGGCAATGCAATGCCTCTGGAGCCTGAGGGACCCCAGTTCCAGGCCCAGCCACTTCCTAGCCGCTTGACCTTGGATGTCTTGCTGAAGCTCCCTAAGCCTCTGTTTCTTTACCTGCACCATGCATTTCATAGAAGTACCCATTTCACAAGGTGGTGGGGGAACTCAGATACCACATAAAAATGCTAAGCCCATAGTAAGTCTCAGCTGATGTTAGGTATGATTGTTGCCTTTTTCTTTAACAATTATGTCCAGCTTAAGTGCTGCCCTCAAATGTTCTACAGGGCATCCAAGTTTTTCCAAGTTTAGCTCCTCAATTCCATCAGACTGGATCCTCCATGGGGTCAGGGTTTTTTGTTCACAGTTATGTCGTTATCCCGAAGCCCAGCTCCTGGCTTGGAGGTGGCCAGCAGTGTTTGTTGGGAGAATCATCAGAAGATACAGGCCTCATGGATTTTCTGCTAAAGACAAGGATGAATCTAGAAGGCTTCTTACTTGGCCCCAAGAAGTGGATAGGACTCAAAGGGCAGCCAAATACCTGGTGAGGCTGCATCACATCTGCGGTCTCTTTAATGCCCCGGTTCATTGAAGTCCTTTTAGGGGAATTAAATAGATTCAGCTTCATTTCATGAGGCAGGAATTCCAGAGTCACTGACATGTGGAATAGCACATTAGCAAAGCCATTGTGTGGCCAGAAAGTCCTTAGAACACAGGAAGTTCACGGAGGCCTCTTGGAGGCAAATGGGAATGCAGCATGGGGGAAGTCAGGTGCTCCACCGGGAGAGTGGCGAGAAGGCAAAGTAGGTGGCACTCAGTGGGACTTAACTGAAATCTGAACTCAGTTGCACTCAGCCAACCAAATTTACATCCGTGTGGGCTCCACAAAGGCAGGGAGACCTCTGTGTGGATCACTATTTTATCCCAAGGTGCCTGGGATTCAGCAAAGACCTTGTTTAAGGAATTATTGATGACAGGCAGCGACTCTCATGTGCTGAGAATGGCAGACAGGGGATGGGCCTTTCTGGTCTAGCTTGGGGTGGGAAAAAAGCCATATTTGGCCCCATGTTGGGCATCTTTGCCCTAAGGGATTGCAGGGAGAAGGCCTACATGAGAATGTTCTCAGATGCTCCAAGTGCAGTATTGCAATATCTGCTTGAACATGAGTGGACATGCTTACACGTCAGTCTCCACATGGGCTGTTTGCCTGCAATGATTCTCCCCAGATACCCCATGGCACCCTTCCTCACCTCCTTCACGTCTTACCCAAATGTCACCTGTGGCAGATGTTGTCCCTGCCCATGTGCCCTGGACCTCTAAGTGTTTCCTGGCCATCTTACAACTGCCTTATCTGCATCCGTGCCCAAGGGCTCTGCACACCTCCATAAAGACCTTCACAGACTAGAGAGCAGCCCTCAAACAATGACTGCTGGGGCATCAATACCCCACCTCCTCTGCCATTGGGTGGGACAAAGCTATAGTCAGTTCCCCAGAGTTTCCTGCAGTTTCCCTGCAGGGTTGAGTTCCGTTTGCCTCCTGTGTAGGATATTCTGTTAGGGAGCCAACCCAATAGGCTGCCCTTTATGGGCCACCTTCCCTTTCCTGTATCACTTCTCCTCTTCCCTACTGGAATTTCCTGCACCTTCCAAATGTGAGTGTGACTTTCATTCAAATCCTTGATTCAAGGTCTGTTTCTGGGAAAACTCAAGCTAAGACATCTACCTTTCCAGTAAGGCTTTCCTTGTACTCCCAAGCCTCTAGCCCACTCCCTGTCCCTTCCCTGTCTCTTCCCTGCTTTATTTTTCTCCATGGCAAGCATAGATGTGCCTGCCCCACATTTCATTTGCTTGTCTTGCTTCCTGTCCATCTTCCCCTGACTACAAGGTAAGTTCTATGAGGGTAGACTCAGGTCATTGCCTGTTGTGTTCATTGCTGTTCTT
This sequence comes from Pan paniscus, assembly GCF_029289425.2. NCBI lineage: Eukaryota > Metazoa > Chordata > Mammalia > Primates > Hominidae > Pan > Pan paniscus. Next base: position 57,587,842 of record NC_073267.2, on the reverse strand, counting down.
GCTGGTGGTTGGAACAGTGCTTGGCACATAGCAGGCTCTGATAATGATTTGTTGGTTGAATTAATAAATCTGGAGCTGTAGAATGTTAGAATAGTGTAACTTCTCAGTAATTCCAGATTTTTGAAAAGCCCCTAGATGTCCATACTTCAAAAGCTACCCTAGTCCCCCTGGGTTGTACAGCCTTTTGCATCCCATTAGATTTGCTTTTCTGGAGTCTGGGCACAGAATAGCCTTCCTGTTCAAGGCCTGTGTCTCCCAGACCAGCACAAGGCTGTTTCACACCAGTGATCTTACGTGATTTCTAGAAGCCCTGTGGGTGCTTGGCTATGCCACACAAGGGAAAGCACTTAATTAAGACTTACATTCCTGCATCCTCCCAGGCTGTTTATGTGGGCCAGGGTGGTGTGGCTGCAGCTGCCATGCCCCAGAGCCTGCAGTGACCCCTTGTTCTCCGCCTGGCCTGACCAGCATAGTTTGGGAGCGGCACCTTTGGGCCAGACCCTCTAAGAAGTGGGAGAGAGTGACTGTGTCCCATCTCTGTTTCTCTGGCAGGGGAAGATCTTGGGAATATGTGGGAATGTGGGAAGTGGAAAGAGCTCCCTCCTTGCAGCTCTCCTAGGACAGGTAAGCTGTGTGATGAGTGCTGTGAAGATGGAACATTAACATGACAATGAAATGGCTCCCTTCCGGTCAGGCGTGGACCCAGCAGATGGCCTCGGCTGCACTGGACACTGTGCATGTGGTTCACAGTAATTTTTGGGAGGTTAATGCACGCAGCAGCTCCAGGCCCCTGGGCCAGATGAGGCTGAGTTTTTCACAAACTCTTGAGTTTGCCAATGAGGAGGTCTATTGAATGGCATTGCCTCCTTGCCTAAAGCTCCATCTTGGTCAAAGGAGAGATGGGTCCTTAAACCCATGGTTATCCCCATGAGTTGGGCTGCCCTGATTTAGAAATGCCAGCAAGGCAGCTTGGTGTGGAAGGACTTTGGAGTCTGGAGCTCATGGTGACTATAGATGTATTTTATGCCTGAACTAAAGCAGCTCATGCCCCCACCTTCTCTGCAAACCTTGGGGTAGGAAGAGGGAGGGGACTTGGGTCATTGTCCCTTCTCTGCTCCTTCTAGTTGGGTAACCCCAGGGAAAATGGCCAAGCCATTTGTAGTTTTCACAAACCTCTATGTTGCCACGGTTTCTAAGTCACATCCCACATGAATGAGAAGCTTTGTGGAAAAAAAATGCTAAGTCCTCTTTCTCCCCACTCTGCTGTTGCTAAAGAGAAGTTTGTGCAGCTGGGATTGCCTCTTTCAGGAAGAGGTCGGGGTACTTCTGAAGAAGTGGGGACTCCAGAATAGGGTGGTGGGGGGATGTGTCTTATGAGTTTTAATATGAGTGACTTCTTTTGGCCTCAGTTGACTCATCTATAGAAAGAATGACAACTCCTTCCCTGCCTGGAGGTGGAGGTGGGGGCTGAATCAGATGAGTTCCTGAGGTCACCCACGCTCTGAGAGTGTGGCCTCCATGATGAGTCAGCGTGAGCCATAGAGGTGACTCAGCTCAATTCCCCACATAATGATGTGAATACTCTTAATAGCATCCTACTGCTTAAGAGATGGCCCAACTGCTCGGATAGCTCCAGTGATGGGAAGCTCATCATGTCACAGCCAGTTCCCTCTTTGGAGAGTTTTGATGTATATTGGAGTGAAATTTGCCTCCTTTTAACTTCTGTCCTTTGGAAATTTTGAGATAACATTGAATCTATCTCCCATGAGACAGTGGTGGGATCAGGCCCCTGGCTGTGGTCACTGGGGAAGCAGGGGGGCACTCTGGACAGCCTGGGTTCCCCAGCTGTTTCTGCCACATGCTCACTATTTAGCCTTGGGCAGGTAACTTAACCTCTCTGAGCCTCATGAAACCACTTGGTTTCCTTGTCTGTAAAATGGGACTAAGGAGAGTTGTGGTGAGGTTTGAATGAGATCATGTAAGCAATAGTTGGCTATAGGATAATTTGCAAGGCCAGTCATGGTGAAAAACATTGAACATACACTTAATTCAGTTCATGGAATATACCCTACACATTAAAAATACTACAATTATTATTGTTATTATCATGGTCTCTTCTCCACATTGAATTCTCTGTCCATTGCACAACTCCTGAGGTGAAGTGGCATCACATCCTTCGGCCGCCTTGGTGACTCTCCTTCTTTGCCCCTGGACCCACTGCCACTGCCCCGTGAGCATCAGCCCTGAGCACTGTGGCCTGCCCCACATGTACCCTCTGTTGATAACTTTGAACGTTGCATCCCCACTGTCTACCATTGTCTATTGGATGCCCACGATGAGGGGTCATCTTAAATGAACATATGTACTCAGGGTCACAAACTGGAGCCCATGCATAGTTTTAATTGATTTCTGAATGCTTTAAAAGTCCAAAGATGTCATATAAAACTGGATCTTTGACTCCTCTGGACAAATTAGAAAATCCTGCTCCATCAGGCCTGCATCCTTGCATGGCACCAAAAATGCAACTGAGTCAAGGCTGCTTCCTGAAGATGGGGTGTGCCAAGGCCAACACCCACAGCCGTGCAGGTGGTGCCCTGCTCCCAGGGCCTGGCTGAGCAGGGTTGGATCCAGCCAGTGCACCTGGAGGAAGGGGAGCCTCTTGTGAAGAGTCTGTTCAGAGAACATCCTGTTGTAGTTGGGCCCAGGTGCCATGTGCACTGGGAGCAGCCCTGCAGTCCAAGCTCTCCCGTTTGTAGCAGAGCTTACCACTGCCTCTTTTCAAGCATTCCCTGCCTGGCCCTGTGCAGGTGTTTGACTCTGAGATTCTGCATCTGCATGGCTGGGCTTTCTGGTGCATGGACAAGATGTCCTGTCAACGCTTTTGTGCCTTCATAACCAATGCTTGTGGAATATGTGGGTGCCAGGGTGCAACGGGCATTTGAGGAAAAGTCCTCAAGGCTTGGCTCCTGAAGCTTCTCTGGTCTTGTTGTTCCAGATGCAGCTGCAGAAAGGGGTGGTGGCAGTCAATGGAACTTTGGCCTACGTTTCACAGCAGGCATGGATCTTTCATGGAAATGTGAGAGAAAACATACTCTTTGGAGAAAAGTATGATCACCAAAGGTAATATTAACTTTTAAAGCAGGAGGCACATTTGTGTTTGGTACACACTCTCCTACAGATGCTGATGCTGTTGGTAATGACTGCTAAGTGGGTTCTGAGTTTAATGAATTCTGATTAAACATTCATCAGATCCACACAGACACTGGTTTTCCTCTTCCTGAGCCAAGCGTTCAGGAGAGGCAACTTCTGCAGACCTGCGACTGCACACTGGGAAGAGGATAGAATCGGCACTTCATTCCCAGGGCAGAGGAGCATATGTTCCGAGGTTCTCTGCAACAGGGCATATGTGGTCTGACTAGAGAAAAGTGAATCCAGCAATTTTGCTTTAGGCTGAGTACCCAAAACTGCTCAGAATCATGAGCAAGTATGTAATGAATCAGCCCTGACATTATTAATTGACATCAGAGCTATCAGGATATATTATCACTGTTAGTGTCCTCAGAATGGTCTAACTAAATAAAAACAAAGCTCAACTTATAATTACTTGATTTACTTTGAGCCATCATCTTTTTTATATCATTTTATTTTTTAAATGGACATAATTACATTTATCTATGGGGTACACTTTTGTGTTTTGATATATGACGCTGGGGGAGAGGGGAGTGTGGGGAAAGGATAGATGTTGACCAAAGGGTACAAAGTTTCAATTAGACAGGAGAAATAGGCGTTAGTGATCTATTGCACAGAATGGTGACAATGATAAATTTTAATGTATTATATATTTCAAAAGTACTGAAAGAGTATATTGTAAATGTTTTCAACACGAAAATTGCGAGTATGTATTTGTAATAACTGTAGTATGTAATGAACAGACAGCAATTTGGGGAGAAATATTTTCTCTAAGAACATTTAATAACCCATTAGCTGGGCGCAGTGGCTCACGCCTGTAATCCCAGAACTTTGGGAGTCCGAGGCAGGTGGATCATGAGGTCAGGGGTTTGAGACCAGCCTGACCAACATGGTGAAACCCTGTCTCTACTAAAAATACAAAAATTAGCTGGGCATGGTGGTGGGCACCTGTAATCCCAGCTACTCAGGAGGCTGAGGCAGGAGAATTGCTTGAACCCGGGAGGTGGAGGTTGCAGTGAGCCGGGATCACGCCACTGCACTCCAGCCTGGGCAACAGAGCGAGACTCCTTCTCAAAAAAAAAAAAAAAAACAACTCATTAATACCGTGATCACCGTGGACATTTCTATAGTTATTCTCTCCCTACTTCTGAAATGTTTGAGTTTTCTAAATTTTAATTTTAACATTAGATTCAGGGGGTACAGTTTTGTTACAGGGGTATATAGTGTGATGCTGAGGTTTGGGTTTCTACTGATCCTGTTCACTCTGTGTTGGACATAGTACCCAATAGGAAGCTGTTCATCCGTGCGCCCTCTCATCCTCCATCCTTTTGGAATTCCCACTGCCTCTTGTTGCCATCTTTATGTCTGTGCATACCCAAGGTTTAGCTCCCATGTATAAATGAGAACATGTGATATTTGGTTTTCTGTTTCTGTGTGAATTTACTTAAGATAATGAAGTCCAGCTGCCTCATGTTGCTACATGATTTTGTTCTTTTTTACGGCTGCATAGTATTCCATGGTGTATGTATACCACATTTTCTTTATCCAATTCACCATTGATTGGACCATCATCTTTAAGCTCTGGAAAGTAATGGCTTCCTATGGTTCTTTGCTTAGCTTGGTGTATTGCCACGTACATTCTCTCATTTGAGTCCCTTAACCACCCATTTAGGGAGATCGTGGCAGTATATCCCCATTTTACAGATAAAGAAAAGGGCCTAGAGAGGCGAGTTGACCCTCCCAAGGTATTAAATGCTATTAAATGTCAGAGTTGAGTCTTGGACTTAGACCTTGAGCTCCAGATCAACATCAGTTTTCTGGAGCTGGAGGTGCCTGACAGCTGGGTCACTCAGAAACCTTCCCAGGCATCACAATGCTTAATTAAGAGAACTGGAGTTGGTTTTAGGAATCTGGCTGTCAGCTCTCCAGTGGTAGTTTGGCCTTTCTCATCTTACCCACCAACTCTGTCCCTGCTGGCTGGTATGGCAGCATGTATGTTCTCATCAAGAGGCTTGTCAATTCACCTCCTCTTCCCCGGCCATGCCATCCTGTGGCCAGGAGGCTCAGGTGTGGCAGGAAGGTGATCAGTGCAGGAGTCAGTGATCAGTATAGCCAAATTACTCTGCTCAGCATCTCTTGGCCTGTGCCACCCACCTGGAATGCCTTCTCTGTCTGTGGATGCGGACTGGACAGAGGGTTGCCTTATTCATCAAAATGATGTTCAGAGGGCAAATATGTGCCAAATGCCTGCAGCATGCAGGGCACATGGGGAAAGAGATGGCTCAGGTGTATCTTTGCCCTTAAGATGCTCAAGCCTGGAATGGGCTATAAGAAATGCACAGAAATGACAGTGCACCAGGGAGGAATGAGCCAGGTGGCAGTAGACCGCGCTCGGATTGTTCCAAGGCAGCAGAGATCACGAGAGGATGGTGGATCAGGGAAGAGAAGATGGCACTTGAATTGGGCTTTGAAAGATGGATCTAGCATCCTTCATATGTGGCATATTTAGCAGAGATTTTGCTCCTAGGGCAGAAACTGTGGCTCTCAGGGCCATAGGAAGCAGGAGGGTGGGAGGAAATTGAAGGTGGGAGGTGTTGAGGGGAGGAAGATGTGCTGCGCAGTCTGAGTCTTGTAGTTGCAGATTGGCAAATGTAGTAATAGCAATTATAGCCCCCACTGATGGAGAATTTGCCATGCAGCAGACACTGTGCTAATGGCTTCACATGTTTTTCTGCTCCATTCTCACAACAACCCAATGAGAATTAGTTGTTTGCACAATTTTATAGAGCAGAGAGTGAGGATGAGGGAGGTACAGTCACTTGTCCAAGGTCGCCCAGCTGGATTCAAACCATTCTCTGATTCCAAGGCCCCTCATCATAACTGCTATGTACACCAACCCCAAAGTTTGTGTGTGGGCATGATGCTCGGGCTGTGCCCAGGTTCTGTTTTGGGGCCTGTGTGCAACCGGAAGGGCAGCTGCTCATGGCCTGCCACTCTCTTTCTTTCCTCTTTATTGGGAAGGTCTGTCTTTTGATGTCTGAGTTGTGAGGCCTGCCCATTGTTACTCACTGAAGGAAAGAGGGTCCTGATGACGATAATGCCAATGATATCAATCAATCAATTCTGTCATCAGCCAACCAATCAGCCACTGTGGAGGCAGGCAACCTGCTGAGCAGGACAGAAACCTAAAGGCCCAGTGGTGCTGCTCAGCAGCTGCTGGGAGGGAGCACAAACCTGAGCCAGGCACTGCAGGCATCCTGAGCAGGAGTTGGGTCCCCAAGGCGGCTGTGCGGGGGCTCTGTGATGCCTGGGGAAGGTTCTGCTTATGATGGGGGCTGTATGAGTGAGGTTGAGTTGCAGAGAAAACTGAGGGAGGAGGGTGTGGGCATCTGTCATAACATGGGGACGACATCCCAGTGACCACGGACATTCCTAGGTTCCTCGGTGCCAGAAGGCCCCAAAGGCCTCCCCTGGGGCAGAGTGGGGTCATGCCCCTGGGGACCGCTGTGGGGCTGACCCCACAGCTTTGCTGCTTTTTGCAGGATAGGGCGCTAGTCCTGGCGGCTTGGCTGCCGCAGAGCTGGCTAGGGCCTTGGCTGTCAAACTCCCCAAAGCCTGGGCTGCAGGGCTAGGCAGAGGGCGACGCTGAGGGGGCACAATGGAGAGGCCAAGAGGCCCAAAGAGCAGGAGTCCCACTCTCTCTCCCATTGCGCCCCCTCACCTCAGGTGCCATTCCCTTCGGCTCAGTATCCCGAGTTGTTGCAGGGGAGAAAACTCCATTCTCTCCAACCTAGTAGCAGTGAGGGGTGGATAGAGTAGCTTTGTGGAGGGGCTGGGCAAATGTCAAGGTCGTCACTGGTGATCACCCAGCCCCCTGCTGTTAGCCTCCTTCACACACACCCTCTCTTCCACCCACGGTCCTGCTTCAGCCCTGTGCCCCCCAGGAGGCCATCCGCAGTAACTGCAGCCCCCAAGGGTGACCCCTCCTCTGACTCCCACGAGCGTCCAGCAGGTGGCGCCCTCAGTGTTTCCTGCAGGGCTTTCCTGTTCAGCGTTGTCTTCTTCCCTGCATGGCGAGAACCCTGCCAGGGGAGGGGCCATTCGTGAATCAACTCTGCATCAGGTCAGGGGAGGGGCCAGTGGTCACTGGGACGCTACCCTTGGGTCATTGAAGGCAGAGCGACTGGCCAGGGAGCCTTGGACGTAGCACCCGCCACCCCGGCCTTGCCCCAGCAACACCAGCAGCACCTGTGGAAGCAGCCCAGGGAAGCAGTGCTTGGGGTCTTTCTCACCCAGCTACTTCTGAGCTTTGCACCAACAGGTATCAGCAAACAGTCCGCGTCTGTGGCCTCCAGAAGGACCTGAGCAACCTCCCCTATGGAGACCTGACTGAGGTGAGCAGGGCTGGGAGCACAAGCCCACTGTAGCTGCACACAGTACATTTGCTCAGGTCCAAAGAGCTGAGGCCAGCAAGCCCCTGTTCCACATCCAGATGCCCCAAGGACGTGTGGGCAAAGCTCAGGTTCCACCTGTTCTGAATTCTTCCTCTGGATCTATACTTGCTGGATGTCATAGTGGACGTGGCACCAAGCTTACTGGTGTTTGGCACAGTGTAGTCACTTCTTGGGGCTACTCCCAATCTGCCTGTCGTCTCAGGAAGGCTTTCTGGTGAAAACTGCTTCCTCATCCCAAAGGCTGGCTCTGTCCTGCAAACCAGGGCCCCTTCTTGCCTCACTGGCTCTGCCCAGGCCAGGAGTATGGGGGTCACCTCTAAACATTGCCCCCTGGGGTGCTTGTCCAAACGGGCTGAGCCTGCCACCCCAAGAGACCCAGGGGAGTCACCTTGCCATCTCGGGTCCCCACCCTTCTTGTGCCCTCTGCACAATCTTCCTCACCTTGCCCAGGAGCCCCAGAGGAGATCAGAAGGCTAAAGCTTTCTGAGGAAAGGCAGTTTGGGGTGTCTTTCTCTACTGGTGCCCTCAGTCTGCCTCCCCAAGGAAGTGGCCGTGAAGCCTTCCTGGCCTGCATCTGAGACCTCCCGCACTGCAGCCCTGGTTCACCCTTCCAGGCCATGCTCCTACCTTCCTGCCAAAGTCTCCACTCACTTCCTAGCCTCTAAGTCTCTGCTCCTGTGACATCACTATCCTTTGAGTTTCAACCCAAAATCTACCTCCTCAAGGAAGGCTTTCCCAAGTCCCACCACCTGAATAATTTGCCACAAAGTACTCTATTGATGCTCTTCAGCAGGCGCTTGTGAAATTCTGCTTGCTGCTGCTATTATGTACATAACTACCCTGCCCACCGTGGAGCTCCCCAGGGAGAGGGGACTTCTCTTGTCCAGCTTGTGTGTCCCACCCCGTGCCTTGCTCAACATCTGGCTGAACACTTGGGGTTCACTTTGGGTTCCATTGGATAGAATCACCTACAGCAAGCAATCATCCTTTCCATAAATATTTACTGAGCATCTATTCTGTGCCCAGCGTGGTGCCAGGCCTTAGGGTGGTGATGATGAACCAGGAAGTCAAGGCTTATCTCTCCACAGTGCTTAGAGTTGCCTAGGGATGGGATAGTTGCTCTACAAGTAAACAAAATAGGGAACTCACTTTTCCATCTGCACCCAGCCACGTTTCCCTCTGGTTCACTGCTGCATTCTCCCGAGCTCTCTGCTCACACAATTCCCTTTGGTGATAATAATGACGTAGCCCCTCCCTGTGGGATCTGCATTGGGCTGGGGTCTTGTGAGATGGGCACCCCTCACTCCTCATGGGAAAGAGCTTTGCCCTCGTTGCCGCTGCCCACTGGGCTTCCTGGAGAGGTAGACAAGTGGAGCACTTCCACTCACCACAGAGTCTCGTGTGACCGGGGGCCCTGTAAGGGGCGGAGGAACTTGGATTTGGCGAGGATCAGTGTGTACGTCTTTCCCCTGAGTCCTGAGAAGCTCCAGGAAGCTTCCATTGCCCAAGAACTTCAGGGTGGGCTGACAATGGGCAGTAGCATTGTCCCTGTCCACAGATTGGGGAGCGGGGCCTCAACCTCTCTGGGGGGCAGAGGCAGAGGATTAGCCTGGCCCGCGCTGTCTACTCCGACCGTCAGCTCTACCTGCTGGACGACCCCCTGTCGGCCGTGGACGCCCACGTGGGGAAGCACGTCTTTGAGGAGTGCATTAAGAAGACGCTCAGGGGAAAGACGATCGTCCTGGTGACCCACCAGCTACAGGTGATGGGACATGCAGGATCCAGGAGGTCACGGGATGGGTGTGGCTGGGGATCTGATGCTCACAGAGCCTCCTCTTCTGCCTATATCTGCCTGTCTTCAGCTGGGAATGTGGGGAGGGAGCCAGGGATGCAAGAGACACTCATGATTCCCCAGCCTTCCTGGCTCCCAGGAGGCCCACCTGTTCCACTCCATGCATGGCCTCAGTGGGGCCAAGACTTTTCCTGCACCAGAGGGTAGATTCTCTAGAAGCAATTGAGTCCTGCCTGTGGGTGGATTGGGGCACCCTTCCCCAAGTTCTGGGCGCCTGGTAAGATGGGGAGCCAGGGAAAACAATGACGGCCCCACCCTTACTCCAGCAATTCTGGGCAAGCCTGTGGCCAGGGATATCTTGACTGGGGGTGTCAGGGGGTGGTAGACCTTTTGGATGAGGGGCCCAGATGCCCCAGGTATCACACCCCAGGGGAAAGGGGCTTGAAGCCAGGACTTTGGGACTAAGGCTGAGGCTTTGGGGAAGCTCTCTCTGCTCAGGGCCACTGTCTCAGGCTAAGGAGCATGAATCTCACTGAAGAAAGTGACTGGGCTTGACCTCAGTGAATTTAAGAATTTGGCAGAATGGGAACAGTCCTCACTGCATTGGTCTCACATAAGGTGTCCTGATTGCCTGATGGGAATCCAAGAACCTCCTCCTCCCAGGCCAGGTTTCCCTGCTTCCAGACCATCTCCCTCTCTCTTCTTTGTAGGGAATCCCCAGAGATGTGTGGGGGAAGGGGGGGCAGTGCACGTGTGTGCACGTGTGTGTTCATGCGTGCACGTGGGTGTCTCCTTGCCCGACGAGAGATTCCTTGGGATTGACTTATGTTGAAAGGCCTATTGGAGCAGGAGAGCAAGAGTCCCGTCTTCTTTACTCTCCTGCTATCTGCAGAGAACATGTTACATAAGGGCCTGGTCTGGGGGCAGGAAGCAGGTCTTTGCAAAGGTAAGTCAAGCTGGGGTGGAGAGGGAGGGGCAATAGCAGCAAATAAAGTTGCCATGGCTATAGGATGCTGCAGCCAGCATTTTAGGACCCTCCAGTAGTGGCCAGGAGGACCAGCCTAAAGAGAGTGTTCCTCGAAGACCGTGTAAAACCAAGCTTTCCCATTGCTGTGATGCTGCCCCTAGCCTGAGCTCACCTTTGCCCAGGGCTAGAGTTCTGGTCCAGGAATAAGCTCCAGGCATCCGAATTTTGCGCATGGGGATTGTCTGGATTTCCTCTGAGTGGGCCTGAGCACCTCCAGGAAGCATCATGCTGGGCTGGTGTGGGCAAGAGCTCCTAGTTCTTTTTCTGAGTTAGGATGGAGGACAAGGTTGGGTTTCTTCAAGACCCTCATGAGGTGACAGAATGGGCTCTGGCCCAGTCTGGATGCTAAACCTGGCAGCCCTAGCTCTGCACCTGGAATATCCCTGGAGACACCCTGCAGCAGGGAGGGCTGTCCTCCGAGGGCTCTGGGGATCTGGAGGGGGATGCCTCATCCCTGACAGATGTGGGTCATGGCTGTCCCTCCAGGAGTCCTCATGAGGGGAATCATAACCTTGGTCCTGGTTCAGTCTTTGAAACTGACTGAGCTGCAGTATGACCTCAGGCAGGAGCCATCTTCACACCAGGCCCATCTCCTTAGATTCCACCTTCCCGTGTCATTTTATCCAACTTTTTGCAAGTTGGAAGAGGCAGGTAGCCACCAGGTGGCACAAGATCTTGGTCCTGCTGTGCCTTGTCAGGGAGAATGGAACTTAGAGCCCCAGAACTGCGGCCCGGGGCTTTTCCAGAGCCTATCCCCTCTGCTCTTACTCCCAGGCCCACAGGCAAGCATCTTAGTGGTTGGGGTGGATGATCGCTCTTCTAAGGAAACCACTGAAATCCAACCCAGGTGCAGATTTGGTGACGGCTTGCAGAACAAAGCTGCTCAAATCTGCCTCATATCTCTGGAGTGAACTGGGGGCTTGCTGACCAGAGGGGGCTTCCCCGGGAGCTCCTGGAGCTGGAGCGTGTGCTGTGGCACAGGCAGAAAAGGCTATGGGACTGGAACAGGCTTATGGTGTCTCAGTTTCCCCATCTGAAAAATCAGCTGATAAGACAGGGAGCTGGGCAGTTAGTGGGAGGGAGGCATGAGGGCTGGAGCTGTCCAAGCTGTTAGAACTGTTATCATTCAGCCTTTGGGCACCCTCCCAACTCGCCCAATCAAGTGTACAATGACCGAACACAGCTACTTCTTTCAGGCTTGTAATCAAGAGCAGCAGAGGTTGATTTGACCTTGGATGAACCGTGCAGTATCAGGGAAGACCTCTGGCCCATACTGCAAAGGCTTCTTTCGGTCAAACCATCTTTAGTCTCAGCATCTTGCCCACCTCTAGGAGGGGGCTTCCTTGATCCTGGGGGGAGAGCTCTGTGTCTCATTCCAAAATGAAAGGAAAACCCTCTTAGCAGAACTCTTTGATCTCAGGAATGGTATGGAAATGAAGGGAATTCAAATTAAAAAAAACAGAAGTGCTTTGGGCAAAATGTGGGATGCCAGCATTAAATGTAGCTGTGTTTTTATCTCATAGATAAAGCTGGCATAAATTCCTCAGGCCAGGGAATGTGGCCTCTTGCCTGGAGACCACACCGTGGTCTGCTTCTCCTGGGCTAAATGGGGATGATGAGGAAGGCTTGTAATTTTAGAACACAGGAGGACCTTCGTGAAGATCATATTTCCCCTCCCTACCAAGTCCTGGCTGCTGTGACTGTCAGTTTTATTTTCCAAATCTCCATGATCAGATTTCGATTTATTTATTTAATTTTTTTGAGACAGAGTCTTGCTCTGTCACCCAGGCTGGAGTGCAGTGGCACCTTCTTGGCTCACTGCAACCTCCACCTCCTGGGTTCAAGCGATTCTCCTGCCTCAACCTCCTGAGTAGCTGGATTATAGGTGCACGCCACCATACCCAGCTACTTTTTGTATTTTTAGTAGAGATGGGGTTTCACCATGTTGGCCAGGTGGGTCTCGAACTCCTGACCTTAGGTGATCCACCCGCTTCAGCCTCCCAAAGTGCCAGGACTACGGGTGTGAGCCACTGCGCCTGGCCATGATCAGATTTCTTAGGAAGGCAGCTCATTTAAGGAGCAGTAGCAAAGGAAGATTCAGTGTTCTTTACTGTGAGAGCCAAAGGCTGGCTTTTTTTTGGACTCATGAGACCTGTGGGTACTAGATGAATGGTTCTGTGCTGGGGGCCAATCTGCCCCCAGGAGGCACTTGGCAATGTCTGGAGACATCATTGCTTGTCACACCTCCAGGAGGGGGTGCTACCGACATCTAGTGGGGTAGAGGCCAGGGAGGTTGGTAAATATCCTACAATGCACAGGACAGCCCCCTCAAACAAAGAATGATCTGGCCCCTAAAGTCAACAGTGGTAACTAAGGTTGGAGAGGAGTTTGGCATGGGCTCTCCTTTCCAGGCAGAAGTTCATTGTCGATCACTTACTTCTGCAGTTCTTAGAGTCTTGTGATGAAGTTATTTTATTAGAAGATGGAGAGATTTGTGGAAAGGGAACCCACAAGGAGTTAATGGAGGAGAGAGGGCGCTATGCAAAACTGATTCACAACCTACGAGGATTGCAGTTCAAGGTAACTCACACCTGGGCAGGTGTGGGAACAATTGGGGAGGAATCCCTCAGGATTTCGTGCCTGGGAGAGGTCCTGTCACTTAGCGTTCAGAAGGAATTTCATTTTGTCTCCAGGATCCTGAACACCTTTACAATGCAGCAATGGTGGAAGCCTTCAAGGAGAGCCCTGCTGAGAGAGAGGAAGATGCTGGTATAATCGGTTAGAATCCCATCCCTGTTACTGTCCTTGGCTTGAATGGACACAGATCTCTCTTTATTTCTCACCCTAGTTTTGGCTCCAGGAAATGAGAAAGATGAAGGAAAAGAATCTGAAACAGGCTCAGAATTTGTAGACACAAAAGGTATTTACCACACATCCCCTCAGTCACATACACTTAAGGATGTATTGGGCATCTACCGTTTGGGATTCAGACAGTGTAGACACTGTGCATGTCATTTTGGGCAGCCAGAATTGGATGGTCTAGGGTACTGTGTGCCTTGGGGTTCCACTGCCTAAGTCCAAATTTTGGCTCCACCACTTACTAGTTTTGTGACCTTGAGCAAGATACTTGGCCACTCTGAACCTTAGCTTCCTAATCTATAAAATGAGGAAGTAGTACCAACCACAATTTCTTGTAAAGATTAAATGAGAAAATGAACATAAAATGATTCGCACACTGCCTGACACACAGTGATGCTCAATAGTTATTATGAGCTGGAGAGATCAAATACTGCATGGGGATTCGTTAGAGGCAAAGGCAGACACGGAGCTTCCCATTCTTTATGGGGAGCATTGAGAACGGATTATGAAGCAGTGAAGGGATTGAGGTGGGATAAGGTTATTATTCTTTCAACAAATAAAGGTTAAGCATTGACTGTGTGCCTAGTACTAAACTGGGCTGAGGAGAGTAAGAAGAGATGCCCGTGTTCTCAGGATCTTGTGGTCTGGAGGGGACTCAGGCAGATGGGTAACTATGGGAAACCAGTAAGAGTAATGGGGAATTTGTGTGAGAGAAACAAACACGTCAGGGAGGCCTTCACAGAGGGGGTGGCCTTCGGACTGGTCCTTCAAGGTTGTATAGGAGTTTGCTGGGGACACTGTGGTGAGAAGGTGGGAGAGGGTAGAGGGCGTGAGGTTGAGGGTAGGAGGAGATTCCAGGGAGGTGGGGAGACGAGATGTGGAAGATGAGCCTGGTGGGGGCTACCTGGTCAGGCCACTCTTCTCCTCCATAGACACCCTGCCTTCATTCACTCCACATCCCTAGAGCACCTACTCTGCCCCTTGCCCCATGCTGGACACAGAGAGGACTGAGATCAATAGTCCTCAAAGTATACACAGCAAGGTGGCTTTCCAAGTTATTCTGTTCCTCAATAATGCATAGCCAAAAAAAAAAAACTTAGCACATTTCATCAAATTTAAGATGCCATCCATTTTTAAAGGCTACCACCATTTTACCTACCACTTGGAAAGAAAAAAAAATCTCTGCTAACTAAACAATATGACATACTAGCAAATGGAAGGCACATCCAGATTCCAGAGATGTTACAATGTAGGGGAAAGAAGTGAGCCTTCGAATCGATGAGATCTGGCATCCTCAATGGTGCTTGTGACAAATGCACGCACATTTGGAAAGGCAACATAGTTTTACAGTTCCAGAGGCTTCCAGGGCTGAAGTACCCAGATATCTCTTCTGTGCTTTTTGGAGAAACCTTCAGGCTGCCCGGGATTTGGGGTCCCGTGGAGAGAGTAATCTCTGCTCCTCACTTCCTCATCACTCACCCCTCTCTGGAGAGGAAAGTGTAATTGTGAAATTTCATGCTGGAGAGAGACCTAGTCCTCAAGGATAAACAACGGGGCTGTCAAGGGCGGTGAAAGCTGGAGGAAGGGAAGACTCATGAACTGGTTAAAGACAACACTGCCCACCTGCCTGGCATCACAGCATCTTCTAAGGCACAGCTGAGGCAAACAGAGCATCAGCGGCACTCCTGCCCCGGCCTGCGGGCTGCGAGGGAATGTGACCAGTCCCTTTTGTGCTCCTGGATGCTGTTCATTAGGCTCTGCTCACACGCTGAGGCGTCTCCCTCATTTTACAGTTTCAGAGGGAGACACAATGGGCTGAAGTCAGGCTGAACATTTTCAAAGGAGCTCCAGGTTCCCAGGCAGCGAGTATAATGGTGGCTCTATTCAGCAAGGTGCCTTTGAGGCGTGAAAGCTTTTCCTGTTGGGCCAGAGTGCACAGAGTCTGTATGTGGGGTGCCCCCTCTTCTAACTCTATTTATCTCTGTTTATAAAAGCCAAGTATGGTGTATAATTCTGCTTTGGAGTCGACATTTTCGCATTTCTCTGTGGAGGAGCGGAAGAGACATGCATTCAGTACTGGCTGCTAGGAGCTGCTTTATCCAGCATCCCTTTTCCTCCAAAATCTTGTTTCCATGAGAACTTGACAGTCATTTTCCCTTCCCCTTGGGGAATGGAAGAACCTGGGACAGACATTGAGGGAATCAGGTGTCCATGCAGCAGCTGACCTAGGGGGATACGCTGGTTTTCTTCTGTATGGCGTGAGCTCTGAGAACACAGGACCTGCCTCTTTCTTGCTCACTCTGTAGCAGATGACAAGGGTGCCTTTACCACTTCAGCATGCCCAGCCCCCTCCCAAATGCCACCTCTGCATTCCTTTGCCTGGGGGCTCTTTCTGGGAGATGCCAGCTAATGTCAAGCTGGAAGTATGGGAATTAACACCCCCATCCAGGGAGCGGCCTTCACCCCAAGGCCAATAGGAATCAGTACAGAAAAATCCCAGATTCCTCTCATCACGTGGAAAAGCCTGGAGTGTGTGCCTACACTGGTTCTGAGATTTTTCACATGGGATGAAGCCCCAGTGGCCCACAGTGGTCGCCAGCTTGGTGACACGCCTTACTCCCTTTAGCTCCCAAATAAACCTCATGTATTCATAGTCTCTTCTTGGGTGCTGCTTCTAGGAGAAATAGACCAAGACAATCCTTGCATCCTCAGGACTGACCATATAGTAGGTGCTTAATAAATATTTCTCAAGAGACCAGAAGCTTACTTCACAGGGCTGTACTGAAGACCGAGTAGCACAAAATGAGCAAAAGTGTGTTGGAAGTGCATTTGAGAGCATGGGACGAGTGGAAGGATGCATCACAGCCCCCTTAGCCGTGTTGTGGAGTCTGTGGAGGGGCCGTGCCTACCTCGCTGGGCCCCCACCCCAGTGATGAGAGCCATGGCACTTGTGTTTGTCTCCACAGTTCCTGAGCACCAGCTCATCCAGACTGAATCCCCCCAGGAAGGAACCGTGACCTGGAAAACATATCACACGTACATTAAGGCTTCTGGAGGTTCAGTATAAAACAACAAGTTTCTTGATTTAATTTGCATTTTAAAAATCCTGTCTTAAACTGTTGGGTTCACGTTTTATGATTTCTTTAACAATTATTCTGTTTATGCTAGGGCCATTTATCAATGCTTTTATTTTTTCCCCTCCTAAAAACTAACGTCTGATAATACAGCCTTTTAAATGGAATCATTCTTTATCTCCATTAAAGCTGCCAGACTCTCTTTTATTGGAGTGGAGTGAGCAGCAGCATGAACCCTACCCTTGCACTCCAGTTGCTCTGTACAGCAGTGGCCAGTCCATTGCCAGCCTTCCATAAAAGATGCTCATCTCAGTGTGCAAAACATGCCTGTAGTTTCACTCTCTGTCTCTCTCCAGCAAGACTGGGTTTTCCTTGGTTTCTTTTTCTTTCTTTCTTTCCTTCTTTCCTTTTTTTTTTGAAATGGAGTCTTGCTCTGTCACCCAGGCTGGAGTGCAATAGTGCAATCTCGGCTGACTGCAACCTCCAACCTCCGCCTCCCAGGTTCAAGCAATTCTCCTGCCTCAGCCTCCCAAGTAGCTGGGATTACAGGCACCCGCCACTATGCCTGGCTAATTTTCCTATTTTTAGTAGAGACGAGGTTTCACCATGTTGGCCAGGCTAGTCTCGAACTCCTGACCTCAGGTGATCCGCCTGCCTCAGCTTCCCAAAGTGCTGGGATTACAGGCGTGAGCCACCATGCCCAGCCTTCCTTGGCTTCCTTTAAAAGAATATTGAGTCACTTCTATTGAAGTGCACATTGGTGGTTTTTCCAATATGTTCACTGTTTGGAGCCATTTTCCAACCAGGTAGAACAGATGTCCCCACAGTTCAGGGCCCCAACACTCAGATGTGCTGCATCAGTCCAGCAGGTGGTTTCCAGGCGTGTGAGTCCTTTTCCTGCAGGTTTTGAATTTCCCATCAGGGTTGGGTCCTGAGGAAGGTCAGCCCCTGCCATGTGCTCATGTCTGCAGCCCCTTGGGCCTCTCCGCTCCTCTTTCAGGGTACCTCCTTTCTCTCTTCACTGTGTTCCTCTTCCTCCTGATGATTGGCAGCGCCGCCTTCAGCAACTGGTGGCTGGGTCTCTGGTTGGACAAGGGCTCACGGGTGAGTTTCCCTTTGGCATTGGAAGATGCCGAGTCTGTGTCTTGGAGTAAAACTCTGCTGCCAGAGCATCTGACTGCCCCTGCCACCATGCCATGAGCCCACATGCATCCCTCTGCCCTTTTCAAGAAGTGGGAGTCAGATGCTTACACCACAGGACCCAAACCCCTGGAATCCCCTTTGATTTTTCAAGACAAGCAGGGTATAGACACCACTTTCAGATTTTAAAGGGTTGACTAAAGAAGACTGTGCCCCAGCTTGTCTGGAATCAGGCATGTACAAGATTGGGTCAGTTTCACAGCCTCTCTTGTAAGTTTCCTCCAGGAAAGCCTAACACTGATTTGTGTCTTCCTAAAGAGAAACTGGCATCTTTTTACGGACACTGCCCAGTGCCAGAAGGTCCCACGTGTCTCTGCTCCCCAAAGTTGTCTCTGCATGAACAGGACGGGCAAACATCAGATTCAGGCTTTGCAAATGCCACAGAGCCATGGGGGACCCTTCTCTGCAGGGCCCTTCCTGGGAAGAAATGATGTGTTGACTCTCTCTCGAGCTTGCTGGGAGCTCTCCCAGCTTTTGGCCAATGGTCTCAAAGCTTTCCTGGAGCCCTGGGGAATGCTGTGGGGACGCTGGCCCATCCTCCAAGATTACATTTGGTACAGCTCTGTTGCTATGACAACCAAAGGGTGGTGGCACTGGGGAGATGGGGGCAGGGGAGAGGCTGCTGGGTGGCCTGCTCTGTGCAGAAATAGAGAGCCATCTCTGGAATAGACAGATTCTCCCAGATCCCCCCTCACTCACGAAGAGCCCTGTACTTGGAGAGCCCGAGGTTTGGAGTCAGGGTGCAGCCTCCTCACAGGCTTGGTGCTTCCCCAGGAGTCGCACTGCCATTGGCTGATTAAGCATGCAGCCATGGTGGCTGAACCATGTGTTTGCCCCTGGTGCCCCAGACACTGTATGTTTGCGCCTGGTGCCCTGGACACTATGTGTTTGCCCCTGCCCTCCCAGACAGGCAGCCATGGTGGTTGAACCATGTGTTTGGCCCTGGTGCCCCAGCACAATCAAAGGCACAGGAGTGTCTCCTCTTCAGGCTGGGCCTTCTATCCCTCAACTCCCCAGAGATACTTTTGCTTTTAACGATGTTCATCCATCAGCCACCTCTGATTTACATTTCCGCTATGACTGTAATCAGCAAAATGGCATTTAGAAGAAAGATGCTTGTTTGCTCCCCAAGGGCAGTCTTGACTTTTAGTACACAGCCCAGAGAAAAATGAAACTGCCAATTTCTCAGGGCAAGGAGATGCCCTCTCCTCAGAAGTGCCGGCAAAATTGTGTGTTTTCACTGGGCAGGATGGAGCCACAGATTCTTTGAATCCTCTGAGAGCCACTTGTATTCACTGGGCACCCTCCTCCCCACCAAAGATCCCAGGGCAGTACCCCAGCACCCTCTCAGTTACCCCTTGGGAAAAAGAAAGGGAAGGGACTGTGGAGCTGGCCCATCATACAGAGAAGCCCCCCGAGTTGCCCTGAAGGCCTGGTGGCTGCTGCCACACAGCTGAGCATGCTGGAGGTCAGTTCCTGATCCTCTATCCAGTCCGGGTTGCCTGAGGGTTACTCCTACAGCCTGGTGGAATTCTGATTCCCCATTTGCCTCTCTGATCTTCCCAGCCCAGCATTGCTTCTGGTCTCCCGAGGTGCAGTGAGCTTCGGGGATGTCTGCCCAGTGCCCATCTGGTTTCTCTGCTTTGTTTTTCCCACTGTGCTGAGCTCACAAGTCAGGTGCCCCTTGGGGTCATGAGTGCCAGCAGGAGGAACCCCACAAAGCTCAGAGGCCCCAGAAGGGAACAGACTAGATTGTATCCTCCTGACTCATTCAAAACACTCATGTGCTTCTTCTTAGTTTCTTCTCTCTGGAAAGATTCTCTGGAAAATTCCTGTTCTCCTGGCAGGAATTTATCAATTCTTGGTGCTTCTCTTGTTTTTCTCCAAAGATGACCTGTGGGCCCCAGGGCAACATGACCATGTGTGAGGTCGGCGTGGTGCTGGCAGACATCGGTCAGCATGTGTACCAGTGGGTGTACACTGCAAGCATGGTGTTCATGCTGGTGTTTGGCGTCACCAAAGGCTTCGTCTTCACCAAGACCACACTGATGGCATCCTCCTCTCTGCATGACATGGTGTTTGATAAGGTATGGCCACAAGCATTGCAGGTGTACCCAGTTATTCAGTCAACAAGGTATACGGAGCACCTGCTGTGTGCCAGGCATGGTGCTGGGCTCTGGGGACAGCCAGAGCCCTCATAGAGCTTGCAGTCTAGTCTGGGAAGAGTCTCCCAAATAGCTAATTACCAACTGAAGGTAGATTCCAGGGAGCTGTGGGAGTGGATCAGCCCTGAGGCTGGGCTAGGGGATGGAGGCGGGGAAGGCCACTCCGCGGCAGAGATGCGCAGGCCAAGAAAGCACCTCCCGCTCCAAAGAGCCCTGAGTGCGACACGGCCCTCAAGAGATCCTTCCGGCCCCCCTCCGCATTCCACTGCTGTGGTGGGTGGCAGCCAGGGCCTGGGAGGGCCCTGGCTAGAGCATATGGGTGGGGCCCACACTTTGGAGGTAAAGAGACAAAGTGAAACTTGGCTTTTTATTGCCATGGGGCACAAAATTCCTTCCTCCGACAAAGGCATCAGCCTCTCCCGTCTCAGGCTGCATCCCAGATTTGAAGGGGGAAGCCTGACCTATAGGGGGTCTCTCGGGACTTCCGCACAGAGACTGAATCCCCACATTCACACTCATTCACGGTGGCCGCAAGAATGGGGTGCATCCTCCCTTTCCCAAGATCACCTGACACACTGTGTTGTGCCCTGGAAAAAAGGTCAGGCCCTGTGCTCACAATTTCACCTCCAGCAGAGCAGCAGGGTTTACTAAGCATGCATCTCGACTCTGTCTGACTCTCTACCATTCTCCACAGATCTTAAAGAGCCCAATGAGCTTCTTTGACACGACTCCCACTGGCAGGCTAATGAACCGTTTTTCCAAGGATATGGACGAGCTGGATGTGAGGCTGCCATTTCACGCAGAGAACTTTCTGCAGCAGTTTTTTATGGTGGTGTTTATTCTCGTGATCTTGGCTGCTGTGTTTCCTGCTGTCCTTTTAGTCATGGCCAGCCTTGCTGTAGGCTTCTTCATTCTGTTACGGTAGGCCCATGTGCTGTTTACATGAGAAAACGATACACACACACAGTGACTGGGTATCAGGTGATATTGAGCATTGAGTGCTTGCTGTCTTTACTGATGGTCTACCATTGATTTTTTTTGTACTTAGTAAATGCCAGGTGCTTTGCGTACATCTGGCATTTTAGCCTCAGAGCAACCCTGAGAGGTGGAAACTATTGAAAGATTACGGCACTGGTCCCAGGCCAAGAAGCTAGTAGCCATGATTGCCTCCTCTCTGCTGCTATGTTCCTAACCATGGGGCTCTACCGTTGCTGCTCTGAGCTTTGAGAAATAACCGCCACCCTAACCATGGGTGTGTTTAGAGAAAGGCCTTAGGCAGCTTTGCACAGTGTCGGGGCAGGGGTTCCCACTGCAGCTGTGCACACCCACCCTGGGGGAAAGCAGGAGGACAGCCATGATTCCAGCCTACTAGGAGACCTGCCCGGCTCCCCGCTGTTCCTGGGGTGAGCTGGGGTTCCCAGCAGGTAGCATGGTGGGTATTGGGTGAGGGCAAAGGGTTGCAAATCAGAGAAATTTGCATTAGAGCCCCAGCTCTGCCACAACTAGCTGAAGGACCTTGGAGAAGTCAGAGAGGTGCTGCAAACCTCAGTTTCCTCTCTCCTTAATGGTAATCATTGAAATATATGCCTCACCTGTTTCAGAGGGCTTGTGAGGATCAGGGAGACTACACAACCAATGCTTGTTGGTTAAAAATGGAATAAGCTGTTATGCAAGAGTTTCCATAAAAATCATAACTAAAAATAATCATTTATCATGATCCTAGACGTGCCCAGCCAGTGGGATAGTTATTGTATATCTGAAAGAGAATCCCCCAAATTATAAAATATTTAGCCCACAAACCCTGAACTTGCTTTCACCTGTGCACAGGATTATGCTCCTAGACGTGCCCAGCCAGTGGGTTAGTTATTGTAGATCTGAAAGAGAATCCTCCAAATAAAATATTCAGCCCACAAACCCTAGACTTGCTTTCACCTGTGCACAGGGTTGTTGGTTTTCACACTCAGATCCTAGTTTTAGAAATAATTGCTGTGGCCACAGTGTCGAGGGTGAATGGAGCTACAGAAAGGTCAGGGCAGACTATAGGGTAGGAGTCCCTTGAAATCTACAGTCTGTGTGAGAGAATTAATGAGGACCAGACGTAGGCAGCAGCAGTGGGAACAGAAGAGAGGTGTGGATTTGAGAGCCATTTCCAAGGTAGTGTCATCAGGGTTTCACTTCCCACGTCTGGTGGAATTTTGGGTGTTGGGGGATGGGAGAGGCAAAGGATGATTTCAAGGTGGAGAGCGATGTGAAGAGAGATACGTGTGGTGCAGGAAGAGAAGCCGTTTGGGGAATAAGAATACGAGTTTAGTTTCGGATGTTTCAGTTCTGTTCAACAAGTCGGCTGATGGTGTCCGTGGACAGTGGCAAATGCGGGTGTGGGAATGTACTGGGGCAGGAGAGCTGGACTCTGTGCAGGGGCAGGTGTGGCTCTGGGAGCTGACACTGTGCCCTAGGGAGCTGGGAGAGCTGGACTCTTGCTGCTGTCTTTCACTGTTCCCGTGGTGACCCTGAGGAAGCGAAATTGTTAGGATGTCCAGGTTCTTGAAGGGTGTCCAAGTTCTTGATGTCCTGAGCAGAGAATTGGACAAAACGCACAAAGCAAGGAAAGAAAGAAGCAACAAAAGCAGAGATTTATTAAAAATGAAAGTACACTCCCACAGGATGGGAGCAAGCCTGAGCATAGGGGCTCAAAGCTCAGTTACAGAATTTTCTGGGGTTTAAATACCCTCTAGAGGTTTCCCATTGGCCACTTGGTGTACGCCCCATGCAAATGAAGTAGTGGCCCATGATCAGTCTGACTGGTTGCAGAAAGTGACTAATCAGAGGCTGAAGTGAAGTTACAGTTACTCCTATACAAATGAAGACTTGGCCTGCCACCAGCCTGATTGGTTGTGGGAGGGGACTAATCAAAGGTACATCTGTCATCCAGAAAAAGGGGCAGGTGTGCAAGGAGAGTAGCCTTTGAGCCTTTTGTTACCTAGGCGGGGAAAGTTGGGGTTTTCATTTTGATTTAGTTCTAGGAAGTCAGCGTGAATTGGCCTTAGGTTCCCTGCCTCCAGACCCTCTTCTCCTGTCTCCAAATGAAATGGTCTGAGTCTCCAAACTCAAGGGTTTATTGTGATGACCAAATACAAATAATTTCTGAGAGTCATTTACAGGATAAAAGCAAGTCCTGGATGTCATTCTTACAGTGGATTCTTTGGGCTCATGTTCCTTTTTGTCATTCCTGTATTTGATCATTGCTCTTGTCTGTCCTCCTGTTTATGCAGTTGATTTACTTAGTAAAAGCTCTTTCCCTGCTCTGTACCCACCCCTCTAGCTATAAAGACTAGACAGACCAGAGCTCGTCCTGCTTGAATTATCCAAGTGTTTCCAAACAACTCACTTTAGCTCTGCACTAATGAGACTTCCCTCCTCACTGCCCTGGGTTTGTTTTGGCTGAGAGTCTGGAGGTTTGATTGTCTTCTCTCTCAGGGGCCAGCCAGCTGCTGTACACACCCGAGGTCCCTGGTCTCTTGCTCACCAGGGCTCCTGGAGCTTCCACATAAAGGGGAGCTGCATCCCGTGGGTGTTTGGTTTTAAAGTCAGCTATAATGATGTTCATTCAAAATTACCTTTGAAAATGCCTTTAGAAGGCCACATGTTGGCAGTTGACACACGGGGTTTTCTTCCAGAGTTAGATCAGATCACTTTTTCTCTGGCTGGGCACCAAAAAGTGGTTGGCTGATACTTAGGGGCTGTGCTGTATGAGAAATTTTGGTTTTTGAAGACTAGAATCACGCCTTGTGGAGCGAGACTTTCCTGATATGAGAAACACAGCACCGTGGCCAAACGAAGGTGTGGCTGACTCATGGTTCTCACGCCTCCGACATTCCCACACCTGGGGCAGGCACCACTGCAGAATGGCAGGCTGCTCTTCATCCCCAGTTAGATGGCACCGTCTCTGACTTAAGCACTGTGCTGAGTGCCTAGTTGGCTCTGTATGTGTGAGGGCAAGCCTGATGAGACCTCACTTTGTGGCCCACTTGGCCCCTTTCAATTTTCTTCCAGCATTTTCCACAGAGGAGTCCAGGAGCTCAAGAAGGTGGAGAATGTCAGCCGGTCACCCTGGTTCTCCCACATCACCTCCTCCATGCAGGGCCTGGGCATCATTCATGCCTATGGCAAGAAGGAGAGCTGCATCACCCAGTGAGTCCCATGTGGGGCCCTGCCCCAGGCCCCCATGCTTCATGCCTGACTCCGATGGGGAGTGCACAGGAGGAGGGAAGTCTGGGCTGCTGGGGACTGATCACAGACAAAGAGCTGGAAGAATCAGGAGGAGTCCTTGAAGACACTTGGCCTCACAGCCTCTCTTCCAGCATCTTGGGCCCCAGAAGATGTGAATGAGGGGAGCTTGTTCAATGACAACCTCATTTGTTCTATTTTTCATCTAAAAGTAAAAATGTGTTTGATTCAGGAAGATAGGGAAAAGAAGAAAAAAGAAGAAAAAAATCACTTATAGCCCCTCCCCAAACCCAAACCTATTAATTTTTTCATGTTTCCTTCCATTTTTTGTTCTTTTTTTCTATTCATGGCGTCTTCTTTTTCTTCTTATTTATAATCATTTCTTAAATTTATTTAACAGTTTGAAATAGCCTGTTTCATGTTATTACACGATTCTTGTAAAAATAATTTCTAAAGGCCACCTTTCATTTCACTTAGCATTTTCTTCTTTTTAAAATATGGGGACTACGTTAGTAAATCTCTCTGGCATCTTCCAGCTTCAAACTTCTAAAATACGACATAAAATGTATAAATCAGACTGGGTGCGGTGGCTCACGCCTGTAATTCCAGCACTTTGGAAGGCCGAGGTGGGTGGATCATGTGAGGTCAGGAATTTGAGACCAGCCTGGCCAACATGACGAAACCCCATCTCTACTAAAAATACAAAAATTAGCTGGGTGTGGTGGTGGGCACCTGTAATTTCAGCTACTTGGGAGGCTGAGGCAGGAGAATCACTTGAACCTGGGAGGCAGAGGTTACAGTGAGCTGAGATTGTGCTACTGCTCTCCAGCCTGGGCAACAGAGTGAGACTCTGTCTCAAAAAAAAAAAAAAAAAAAGAAAAAGGATAAATCACAGTAGGCTCACTGCAGTAACAATAACCCCAAATCTTAGGGAGTTCATGCAATAAATTTTTATTTTTCCTGATGTCACAATTTAGTGAAGGTCCATGGGGCAACAGTAGGTGATTGTACTCCACACTCAGGCATAGTCTGTTTCTATCTGGGGCTCTTCTGTCCCAAGGGCCCTGAGGTATTCTCTCGGATCTTCTGTGTTGGGCCGGAAGACAAGGCGAGAGGCCAGGAAGGAGGACCCAGGGGGATTTTATGGTCCAACCCTAGCAAAGTGTCCCAAGATTTCTGCACATTCCTTGGCCACATTGGAGTCACATGGGCTCGCCTAACGCAAGGGAGGCTGGGAAATGTAGTCTAGCTGTGTCCAAAGGAGGAAAAGAAAATGGAATTTGGTGAATCCATAGCAGCCTTTCCCACTTTCTGTCTTTTCCTTCCTTAAAATGCCAACACACCCTTCAGAGAGAAAGAATTAGATGCAGTTCTAAAGGGTGCATCGAATGCATTCTGAGTTTGGAATTGCATTAAATTTATTTATTTTTATTTTTATGTTTTGAGACAGAGTCTTGCTCTGTCACCCAGGCTGGAGTGCAATGGCATCATCTCGGCTCATTGCAACTTCTATCTCCTGGGTTCAAGCGATTCTCTTGCCTCAGCCTCCCAAGTAACTGGGGCCCAGCTAATTTTTGTATTTTTAGTAGAGACAGCATTTCACCATGTTGTCCAGGCTGGTCTCAAACTCCTGACCTCAAGTGATCCACCTGCCTTGGCCTCCAAGAGTGCGGGGATTATAGTGAGCCACTGCAACCAGCCTGGAATTGCATTAAATTTAGAATTGCCTCTAATTCTCTCTCTCACGCCCCCTCCATTTTACCACCCAGGATCTCAGAGTAGACTTGACATCACACCTTGTCTTTAGTTCAGTCAGCACCTAGTCCGGACCCTAGTTTGACCTGAACATCGTTTGTCAAGAGTCCTGCCTCACACATAGACACTTCCAAAGTCCTGGCTATGAGGAAAGCCCATGGAGCCATTAGTCTACTCACCCGCAACAAACACACATGCAAACTTTGTCTTCCCACAGCTTCTACTCCAAGATTTCCGAGAGAATCCTATAGGGAGCCAAGAATGACTGATGAGGGTTCCCTTCTTTTAATAGTTTCTTTCCAAAGGGCTTGGGTTTCTGATGTGTATTGCCTTTGCCACCAGACAAAAATGCTACAGCTTAAAAAATGTAAAAAGATTAGAGGTCAAATTCCAATGTGATCCCAGCTAGTGATTTTGTTTCTATGCAATCTAACCAACCACACGGATAAGACCACAGGTGACTTCCAGGTCATGGAGGCTGTCAGTTGAATTTGTATGCTGTATAGCTACGTGATAGAAACAGCACTGTGTTTTGAAGAATATTTTGACTAAGCTCCGGGGAAAATAAGTTAGAGTTGAAACAGAGAGGAGGAGAGGGCAGCAGAGCCCAGGGCAGCTGGTCAGAGGGGCTTCCAGGCAGAACTCTGGGAGGCCTTCCAGGACAGCGTGGAGCAGCAGTGCCTAAGGCCATTCACAGCTATGCCAGGGGAGGAATTGTACCTCCTTAGGGCTTTAAGCGTGGAAGGGTTTTCATTTTTCCCCCAATAGTTTCTACCAGCTGTTCTCATGAAGCCCTTCCCCACTAGATCAGGGAAGCCACAGTGGCAATTGAATCTGATGTCTCTTTTGGTTAATGGTCAGCTCAGTGCGGTGAAAATTTCAATCTTGAATATATTCAAGCCACAGGTCTCTTTCCCCCAGAGGCTTGGTGTGGCAAGGCTATGCTGTGTGTGTGTGTGTGTGTGTGTGTCAGGTGGGGCAGGCTTGCAATTGAGAAGCACCTGCTCTGTGCTTTTAAACACCCTCTTCCTTTTCTCCAGGCCTGGCTCTCTGATGCCCATGTGGGGGAACTGGGGAGGGGACAGCAGGAAGAACACATCCTTGGGTGACTGGAACCTCTGGGCCATTCTCTCCTTTCTGCTATCCTTTCCTGCTGCTGCAATGCACTGTGC
Source organism: Pan paniscus (assembly GCF_029289425.2). Classification (NCBI taxonomy): domain Eukaryota; kingdom Metazoa; phylum Chordata; class Mammalia; order Primates; family Hominidae; genus Pan; species Pan paniscus. The sequence goes on along the minus strand of NC_073267.2, from coordinate 57,560,928 downwards.
AGATGTGGGACAGCAGCTTGGAGGCCCCAGCAGGGCCAGAACCCCAGGAGTTCTGCCAGCATTGCTGCATCGGTAGGAGTTGCTGGGTCTTCCTGTGAGTTCTGCCTGGCAGCCCTCACACTGCACTCCTCTGATGTGGAGGCCCCTTTGCTTCATGCCAGGGACCGTCACATCAAGACTGCAGCCTCCAAGGTCATCTTCCTTCTGCTATCTCAGCCCTAGGAACTGTGGAGCTGATGGGATCCACCTTGCATACATCTGGGGAATGCGGAACTCCAGGGGTGGGTCTTGCCCCCGTCCCCTGGCTGTGTCATCTCCCTGTCACTCCGCTCTGTGCTTCTTCCCCCCTCTCCAAGCCCTGTGGCTCCATGGACGTGCAGCAGGGATGCAAGCTGTCAGCTTCCTGTCCTTGAAGAAGCTCCCAGCTTTATAAGCAATTGTCTTCAATCTTCTTTCTCTGATTCAGGGAGGGAAACCTAACATGCACCCTCCCTTCCCTCCTCTACAGTCACAAACATTGATTTCCCTAAAGGTGACCTCCTCCACAACCCACCCCCACCCTTTCTATAGATCAAGGGGGCCAATTGTCAATTCCACAAAGCCTTTGAGGGTGGCTGACTCCACGATAGGGATCCTTTGGAGTCAGAATGTGAAGCACTCAGCACGTCTTCTTCTCAGCTATAGATTCTAGCTGCCAGTTCTGGGAAAGAGAGAAAGAGCCACTTAGCACCCTACTCTATTGCCACATGAGATTTCCCAAAATATGTGCAAATCAAAGATGTCTAGAGTGGCAGATTTTTAAGAGCATGAATATATGTTCATTTTTGTAAGAGTTTGCTATGTGAGAGTGTGTTCCCTTGATTAAAAATTCCTTGGCCTCATTTCTCCAGTCACCCTAACCTTAAGTCTACAGCACAACCTGATCTGCTTTTTCTGATTTTCTTGACTGTAGGTTTAAGACGCTAAACGATGAAAACTCCAGTCACCTCCTCTACTTTAACTGTGCTCTCAGGTGGTTTGCGCTGAGAATGGATGTCCTCATGAACATCCTTACCTTCATTGTGGCCTTGTTGGTGACCCTGAGTTTCTCCTCCATCAGTACTTCATCCAAAGGCCTGTCATTGTCATACATCATCCAGGTAATGCCTGGTGCAAAGTTGGGCTTAGTCTGGAGGCTCCGGCCTGTAATACATCAGCGAGGGTGCTTTTGGATGGACACAACAAAAACCCCAACTCGAATGGGTTTAAATGAGAAAGGGAGCTTAGTGGCTCACATCATTAAAAAGTAGGATGGTTGTGTGGACTTCAGGCACAGTGGGATCATGTCTCTGAGCTTTGCCCATGCCCTGTGATGACTTTCCTCACAGGTGACCAGCAGCCTCTGGGGTCTACAGCAAAGAGGAAGCAGAAAGAAAGCATTTCCTGGCCCAGCCACGGAGGCAGAAGCCTGGAGCTTTACTGTTATTGGAGGAAAGCATTTCCTGCCCCAGCCATGGAGGCAAAAGCCTGGAGCATTACTCTTATTGGATTAATTTAGGCATCCCAGAACTAATTAGTGGTTTGATGGGATACGGATCATTGGTTAGGCTAGGGATGGAGTTACAACCATTTCCAACTTTAAGTCACATAGCTAATCCACAGTGGAGGGAGTGAAATGAATGCTGGAGAGACAGTCATAATATTGATGACAAATAATTACTGACTTCTCTTCTTGGTTGCTTTTTTTTCTTTTGAGTAACTATAATAGGTGAACATACGGCATTGATTGTGATTGGCTTCAGGCCCTGTCTTTTAACTAAATTAATTCATTTCCTCCCCACAACAACCCTCTAATACTGCCGTGATCCCCATTTTGCAGATGAAGAAACTGAGCCACAGAAAGACTTGTCCTAAGATCATAACAGCTGTCACATGTTAGGGCCAGGATTTGAACGCAGGCCACCTGGTCCTCATGTTTGTTTGAATCTTGTTATCTTTGGAAACTTTTTTGACATAGTCCTTATTCTTAGTGCTCTGAAACTCTGGAATAATGTATCTGAATGTGGGTCTTTATTCATGTGTTCTGTTTGATGCTGTGAGTTCTTTAAGATTAAAGTCAAATTTCTCATCAGCTTGGAAACATTTCTCCTTTTTCTCCTTCATTTTGACAATGTCCTCTTTTTCTTTGTTTTTTTTTTCTTACTGTATTCATGTCAGTTGAATATTGAATTTCTTGCATCAATTCTCTGTTTCTTTTTCTTTTCTCTCAGTTTCCATGTTCTTGTCTTTTTATCTTGGGAATTTTTGTTAGCTTTGCCATTCAGCTATTCCTTGAATTTTAAATTTGGCAATCATATATTCACATATTTAATTTCCACAAGCTCTTATTCTCTGAGTTTTTAAAAGAATCATTTTTTACATGGATGCAGCATATTTTTGAATCTCTCTGAGGATATTAATATTAATTAGTGTATTAGTTCTCACACTGCTGATAAAGACATACCTGAGACTGGGTCATTTTTAAAGAAAAAGGAGTTTAATGGACTCACAGTTCCACGTGGCTGGGGAGGCCTCATAATCATGGTGGAAGGTGAAAGGCATGTCTTACTTGGTGGCAGACAAGAGAGAATGAGAGCCAAGTGAAAGGGGAAACCCCTCATAAAATCATCAGCTCTCGTGAGACTTATTTACCACCATGAGAACAGTATGGGGGAAACTGCCCCCACGATTCAATTATCTCCCAACCCACTGGGTCCCTCCCAGAACACGTGGGAATTATGGGAGCTATAATTCAAGATGATTTGTGTGGGGACAAAGCCAAACCATATCAGTTAGAGTCTTTTTTTCCCCTCCTAAACTCTCCTCCCTTCTTTGACTTGCATCTGTTTCTTCCAGAGGTAGTTTTTCTTTTTGTTTCTCTCGTTCTTGCTCTTTCATGCCATTGGTTTTGTCCATCTGTCTCCTGACCCATTAGTATTTAACTCCGGGGAACTGGGTTGGGTTTTCAGAGTTTCCTCTGCCTTTGTTTCACCTTGCTAGGTGTCTCCTGATGGGAAATTTTATGACTGCAGGTAGGTGGGTGGTGGGGCTTTTCCATAGGCTGGCTTCACTTCAGGAAAGCAGCCAGGGAGCTGGCTTTTAGGTACCCAAATGCAAGACTTAAAGGAGTTTTTATGCAGGGGACTATTCAGAGAGCCCAATTTATCCCTAGGCAGTTAATTCAATTTCTTTAGAGAAAATCATGTTTATGTGTGTGTGTCCGTGTGCACATGTGCTCCCATGCCTAGGGATAAAGGGTCCAACTAACTCTGGTTAGGAGAAAGAAGAGGGGAAGAGGAGTGAGTGAACCAGACAGGAGTGGTTGTCTATATACAGAGCCTATCAGCCAGCCTCTTTGTGGGCCCCCTTCTCACACCTGGAGCCTCTCTGGGTTCTGCTCTTTAAACTCTAGCATGCTCTGCTTCCATTTTATCAAAAGGCTTTCATCCTCTTTCCATCTTGCAGAAATTTGTAGCTTATTCACTGCTATCTCTTCTCAATCCCCTTACTGTTAAAGGTCTATTCTTTATGGAAAATTTCTCTGATATCATTTAAATGGTATTTTGGGAAGAAAGGAAACAAAAATGTATTCTCTGTACTCTCTCTTAAGTGGGGAAAAACGAATTTTCCTTGGGTAACCAGTTTCCTGTATTGATAGATGTCTTCATTTGTTGTTGCCTAGTAAAATATCAAACAGATGATGTTGAACAGTTTCCCTTAATTGGTCCAAGTAAAACAGCTTTCCCCAACTAAGGTCATGCTTTTGGGCGATATTATCAGCTTTCCATGAGATTGTTTTCAAACATTCCTGTAAGGTTGTGCACAGCATTGAGATCTATGGGAACACTTGTTCTCCAGCTGGCTCTGTGGCTTCATTGAGCATTAGCCCCCTTTGGAGAACACAGAATCAAAATGACAGCACTCCACTTGAGATTAGAGAAGACTCCCTAGATGGATGAGAAATTGGCATGAAATCCCACAGAGCAGAAAGTGAATGCAAAGTGACATCATATCACATCACGCAGGAGAATAAGCACTTCCTGGGGCCAGCACTGTGCCTTTGTGGGCATCTTAAACCTGGGAGGGCTGCCGTGGCCTTGGAGCTGATACTCTTGCATTTAGCAAAAGATGTATATGCCCTTCTCAAGGGCAGGGTTCATTCATTCATTTGCCAGATATCCCCTGAGCACCCACCATGAGCCAGGAACTGTGCTAGTGGCTGTGGAATCAGCAGTCAGCAGTCTGGACAAGTCCTGCCCTCATTCTAGTGGGCAGCTGGAATAAATGAGGGCCAAGTAAATAGATGAGAAGTTCAGAAGGTGTTTAAATGTTAGGAAGACAACGAGTGGAGGAATGTGGCTGTCGGAAGGGGAAGCAGCATTTCATACAACAGCCAGAGGAGGCCTCTGCTGGGAGGTGGCTTCCAAGCTGAGACCTGAAGGATAAAGAACCAGCCAAGGAAGATGGGAAGAAAGAGTGCCTCAGGGAAAGGCTCAGCGGTAGGCATGATCCTGGCATGTTTGAGGATCTGAGAAGCCCACATGGCTTGAGCAAGGTGGTATGAGGTGCCGGCAGAGTAGAATACATAGAGCTTTGTAAGCCAGGGGCGGGGTATTACCTGTATTCCAAGACTGGGTTTCTCAACCATGGCACTGTGGGCTTTGGGGCTGGTTAATCCTTCTGGTGAGGGGCTGTTCTGTGCACGGTAGGATGTTCAGCAGCCTCCCTGGCTCTGCTCATGAGACGCTGGTATTACGTCCCTCCCGCCAGGTTGTGACAACCCAACCTGTCTCTAGACATGGCCAAATGTCCTCTGTGGGGCAGGTTGAGAGCCATTGCTCTAAAGAAGTGGAAACTGCTGAACTGTATTAAGCAGGGAGGCCTTCTGAGGGGCTCTCAGAGGGTCTGCACCCATAGCCCTCTCCACGTCACTCGCCTGCTCGCGCCCCCTGCCTCTTTGCTGCTAAGACCGCTTGCTTCTTACTAGAGCATTCTTATCCTGAGTTTGACTGGTGGACTTCTTATCATAAATGCCTCAGCTCACACAGTCCTCTGGAACCCCCTATCTAAGGTAACTCTCCAGCCCCGGCCCCTCTCCCACATCAACCTGCTTTTGGGACATTCTTGTCACTCCCGCAGTGGCCTTGTGCACCATCCCTGCCAGTCCACTAGAATGGAAGCTGCTTGAGTGCAGGGATCTTGTCTATAACCTTCAACCCTGGAAACCGGCACCCCAACCAGTACCTGGCCCATGGCTACTGCTCAGTCAATGAAGTTCGCTAATGCATGAGATGGCCCTGCCTCTAGCCCACTTGGTGACAAATGCTGTGGCTGCCCCACCCTTCCAGGGCAGGCTGGAGGTTCTGGGCATTCTCACACCCAGAAGCAAGTGCAGCAATGACTGAGGGAGTTAGTGGCTATGTAGCCCCGTGTACCCCGGCTTCCTTGCCCCGGCACGGGACAGTTCCGAGGTGTGCTCCATTCAGCATCCCAGAGCTCCAAGACCAGCCGGACTCTCAGTTGCCCACAGCGGTAACATCTCACAAACACACCTGGTATGGGTGGCCTCTCTTCCCCTGCTCACTCCTCCATCCCCTCTTGGTACAATCTGGGTTCACTGCCTATGTTCGTTTGTGAAGGCTGCTGTGACAAATTACATGCTTGCAGGCTTCAAACAAGAGAAAGGTTTTCTTTCACTGTTGTGGAGTCAGATGCCCGCACTCAAGGTGTTGGCAGGGCCAGCTTCCCTCCGGAGGCTTGGGAGAATCTTTCTTCTCTCTCCCAGCTTCTGTGGCTGCTGGCCATCCCTGGCATCTCTTGTCTTGTAGCTGCATCACTCCAGTCTCTGCCTCTGCCTTCACGTCACCTTCTCCTCGGTGACTTCTCCTCTGTCTCTTATAATGACACTTATCACTGGACTTAGGACCCACCCAGGTGATCCAGGATGATATCAAGATCCTTACTAATACCTGCAAAGATCCTCTCTCCAAATGAGAGAGCATTCACAGGTTCCAGGGATTAGGAAATGGACACATCTTTTAGGGGTAGGGACACCATTCAACCTGCCCTAATATACTTCTTGCAGTCAAATCTTGGGGTTGGCTTTTGGGAGATCCAGGCCTAAGGTGGGTGACCTTAGCAAGCCACATGCCCCAGTCTGAGCCTTGACTTTCTCATTACTATAACAAGAAGACAGGCTTGATGGTTTTCTGGTCTCTTATGGTGATGTGGTTTTCGGTTGTTTTTTGAGCAAGGGGCTAGGGGAGGGCTGCTCTGAGATGCAAGACCCTGCCAGGTGGCAGCAAGGGGCCGATAGCCAGCAGTTCTGCAGCTCCCAGGGAGAATTCCCACCACTCAAAGAGGCGTGTGATCAAGTGGTTCTGTGGGGAGATGATTCTCACCATCTGGAGTGCCAGGGAAAAATGTAATTACCATTTGTTTCTAAATACAAAGGAAGTGTTTAAAGGCAAAACACCCGAACAGGAATATCTTTACTTCTGGGCGCTTGGCTGGGAAGGCAGGCCTCCTGTTTGTGCTGTCTTGCGCTAGGCAGGGGAGGGATCATTCACTACGACTGCCTCCTGAACGGGGAGCTGCAGAACCCGAAGGAGGAAGGGGCTCTAACTGCGGCTGCTCGCTCCTTTTCAACAGCTGAGCGGACTGCTCCAAGTGTGTGTGCGAACGGGAACAGAGACGCAAGCCAAATTAACCTCCGTGGAGCTGCTCAGGGAATACATTTCGGTAAGAAATTAGTGCATCAGAGAGGAGGGACAAGTTAATTTTGGCAGGACTTGGGCAAATACTGGATCTTTTTAGATGCGAAAGGGGTCTTTTTAAAAAACCAAAATCGGGCCGGGCATGGTGGCTTACGCTTATAATCCCAGCACTTTGGGAGGCCGAGGCGGGCAGATCACCTGAGGTCAAGAGTTTGAGACCAGCCTGGCCAACATGGTGAAACCCTGTCTCCACTAAAAATACAAAAATTAGCCAGGCATGGTGACGAGCGGTGGTAATCCCAGCTACTCGGGAGGCTGAGGCAGGAGAAACACTAGAGCCCAGGAGGCGGAGGTTTCAGTGAATCGAGATCGTGCCATTGCCCTCCAGCCAGGACAACAAGAGTAAAACTCCATCTCAAAAATCAAAAACAATAGCAACGACAAAAAACCCAAAATCGGACGAGTCATCCCTCTTCTTAAAACCTGTATTTACAATACATTCTAAAGTTCTTGTTGTTGAATGTGAGGTTCTTTTTAACAAGGTTTCCTTAAGGGCTTTTTTGATACACAGAAAAATACAATTCAGTGGCTTACTTTGGTTTCTAAAAATTAATATTTTGCCAGGCTCAGTGGCTCACACCTGTAATCTCAACACTTTTGGAGACCGAGGCAGGAGGAATGCTTGAAGCCAGGAGTTTGAGATCAGCCTGTGCAGCACAGTGAGACCCTGTCTCTCCAAAAAAAAAAGAAAAAGTTAAAATTTGCCACGTGTGGTGGCATGCACCTATAGTCCTAGCTACTGAGAAGGTTAAGGAGGTAGGGTCACTTGAGCCCAGGAGTTTGAGGCTGCAGTAAGCTGTGATGATGCCATTGCACTCCAGCCTGTGCAACAGAGCTAGACCCTGACTCTAAAAATTTTTTAAGTTAAAAATTATTATTTGATTGAAGTCATAAGTTGAAAAATAGAAGCTCAGTCTAACTCTTCTTTAAAAGCTTTTATATCCAACTTACAAATCTTGCTATTCTTTTAAAAGAAGTCTAGCCGATTCTAGCAATCACATTTAGGTGCCTTTGAAGAGTGTTTGGCTCCATTTACAAACTTAGTTAAAGATTTTAAAACATTTTAAACTGCATTTTAAAATTTAATACATTCAATTTCTTTTTTAAGTACCTCAATGATCTGATTTAACAACAAACCTTCTTGAGTTTGTATAAATTTAATTAATTAAACTTATAAATATAGTAAGCTTTAAGTTTTCATGACAGTATCAACGCTATAAACAGTAAACTTTTAACTTAAAATCATGTTTAAATCAATTATTCAATTATGCATTTTAAATTAGAATCACAAGCCCAAGTTCTGTTAATATATTGTGAATACTTGAAACACCAAGTGTGCAGATTTCTTAAACTAAAAATATTACTGTTACAGTTTCATTTCTCTAAAATATTTTTATTCCTAATTCTAAATCTTCTAGGGGTTAAAAATACTCAGTCCTTAACAATACAGGTATTTTCTCAGCTAAATGAGGTTGCTTACTGACCAGAGATTTGGGCTGGTCAGCCATCCTGATGGGGCACACAGGATCCCTATTTCCAGCTGTTTAC